>NC_056663.1:70867404-71174209 GCF_018350195.1 Panthera tigris | reverse complement strand
GGGAGAGAGAGAAAGCAAACAGGCTCTGAGCTGTCAGCCATGGGGCTCCATCTTACAAAGCATGAGGTTGTGACCTGAGCCAAAACCAAGAGTCAGATGCTCAACTCACTGAGCCCCCTAGGAACCCTCTTCTTAGGCTTTGGATATGTCCACTGAATACATGTGTGTACTGACTTTATGAAACTGTAGACTTACAGACATTTCCACATTGCCAACTGAAAACTTAGGATTTTTGCATTTGTATAAATGCAAGCTTACACTTCAGTAAATTTTTGCAAGAAAAAACTAAAATTATTTTGGTAATATATCGTAAATAATAATCCAGACAGAAATAATAATAAGACAGAAAGAGGTTAGAATGTCTTTGGAAAATATTTTAAAGTTTGTATTTAAAATAAGCTAAGAGAAAGGTCAGGTTTTGTTCAATTTATCTGTAGGAATAGCTTTCTCGTGACTAAAGTAAAACAATGTGAAATCTATAATGCTAAGATGTGCTTCACATTAGCAAATCTACTGCATTTTCTTAGAAAACCTACAGTATTTCACATGTGAAACAAAATGTTCATTGATTGTGTTATATACAACTTAATAGGTTGCAATGGCTTAGACTGTATTCTCTTATAGATGGGTAGGAATGATCCTTAAGTTAGCACCCAGAATCCAAAGGAATGGTGAAAGAATCTGAATCTTTCTCTCCCTTCCTCTCTCTCTCTATTCAGCTCTCCTCACTTGTTGGTTTTGTTTTGCTTTCTTTTGCAGACCAGCTTCCTCTGGGTAGTGGAGGAGACTGCTTCTCACAAGTCAGACTCTCGTTCTTTCAACTTACTGAGAAATGGTATGTTTCTTTACACCTTAGTTTCTTCATGTATGAAATGGGCATGATAGTAACCAGGTCATCAGGTTGTTGTGATATTGGATGGGTTATGCAGGCATTCCGAAGGGTGTCTGGCATAAAAGAAAGCTTGCTTGGGCTATCCAGCCTATGCTTCTCCCTTCAATCTGCTCACATATCTGATTGCCTCTTTGAGATCACCTCTTAATGTCTAACAAACATTTCAAATTTAGCGCTTCTAAAACTGCACTCCTGGCATGTGTTCCAAACCTGTTTTCTTATGATTTTCCTATATCTGTATACTCAATTCTTCCGGTTGTTCAGGCTCCAAATCACCCTTGATCACTGTCTTTCACTCATAACCCACTTCACACTTGTCAGCAAATCTGGTTAGTTCTACCTGTCTAATAGAACATTCTATATTTTTGACAAAGATCCATAAGTGGGTTGTCTTGTATAGTACCACAAACTCATGAAGTTATTGAGCCCTTGAAATGTGGTGAACATAACTGAGGAACTGAATTTTTGGCCTCATTTCACTGTCAGTAATTAAATTTTAAATGTCAAATTTGAATGACTACATTTGGCCACATTGGGTGACACACATGTACCTTGAAAGTAAATACAGAATCTCACCACTTTGGACCAATTCCATTACTCCTAGTCCAAGATACCCTCATCTTTTGTGTTATGTCAATAGCCTCTGGTGGTCCCCTTTCTTTAAAAATTTTTTTTTTAATGTTTATTTATTTTTGACATAGAGAGAGAGACAGAGCATGAGTGGGGGAGGGGCAGAGACAGAGGGAGACACAGAATCCAAAACAGGCTCCAGGCTCTGAGCTGTCAGCCCAGAGCCCGATGCGGGGCTCAAACTCAGACCATGAGATCATGACCTGAGCTGAAGTTGGACGCTCAACCAACTGAGCCACCCGGGTGCCCCATGGTGGTCCCTTCTTCATTGCCCCCTTCAGTCTTGTTCTCGCTACAGCAGCCAAAGCAATACGTTTGAAATCTATGTTGCATCACATCAGTGCTTATCTCAAAGCCCTCCAGAGACTTGTCACTCAGAGCAAAAGTCCAGAATACCCCACTGTGGCCTTGCCTCTTTGCTAACTCTGATTTCTCTCCTACAACTCTCCCTCTTGTTCACTCTGTTTCAGGTATGCTGACCTTTGAGTCGAAAGCACATTCCCAATAAGGATCCTTGGGTTTGGTTTTTCTTTTTCTGGAAAGTCCTTCCTTTGGATTTCCATATGCTTCGCTCTCTTACTTCTTGTGGTTCTTTCCTCATATTATCACTAAGGCCCTTCCTAAATTTTCAATCCTCCCCTCATCACTTCCTATCATCATCTACCAACTTATTTTTTCTTCTTAGTATGTATTACTAACATTCTAGGTATTTTACTTATTTACCGTATTTATTCTCTGTCTCCATTAAAATGAAAGATTTCTGAGGGCTGTGATCCCCATTTGTTTTGTACTGCTGTATCCTAAGCATCTGGAACTATGCCAAGACATAGTGGGCTTGCAATAAATATTCATATTAATTTGGCAGCTATAATACATACCTGCAAGACTTATTTATATGGACTCTCTTCACTCTTGTAAGTATTTGCTTATTATTAACATATTCACATAACTTCCATTAATTAAAGTTTTGGGACAAAAGATTTGCATTCTGACTAAAAAGTATGTACAGAGTATTAATATACCTTGTCTGAAAAAAATCACGATAACCTGATTTTAAAGACAAACTCTTGTTTAGTATTTAATTTCTGTTTACTTTTTATTTTTATTTTAGACACAGAGATAGACATAAGCCTACAGGGTAGAGGGGAAGAGGGAGAGAAAGAGAATTTCAAGCAGGTACCACTCTCAGCATAGAGCTGGATGTGGGGCTCAATCCCACTACCCCAGGATTGTGATCTGCTCCTTTAACTGAAGTCAAGAGTCGGATGGTCAACTGACTGAGCCACCCACATGCCCCTAAATCCTCCGAGAGGCTTCTATATAGATTCCTCCAACAGCAAAATCAGTTTATTTATTTTTAGACACAATTCATGTGTAGAACACCAAGTTGAACAAATGTTATTTTATTTTTTCCCCTGTGTTCTCCACTATAATATAAAACTTTTTAAATTTTAATAAAATAGTGCTAAACTCTTCCTTTAAAAAATATTTCCATGGAATATTTCCAATTTTCAAAAAAGAAAAAATGTAAAAACACTTAACATCTCTTGGACACCATCTGAACTACTAGATCAAGGTGGTTCACAGTTTCGACGTTAGATCATGTGACATTCTTCTCAATGATGTTATTATATCTTTATAAACATGTGCTTTCCATTTATTCTGTAATAAAAGCCCAAATGCTATCAGAAAGTCAGAACAAGAATTGAGGTGTCAATGTCCAGTGAGATTTCAAGGATTGGGAAATTTTGTGGTACCCAACCGGACACACGTAACTTGTTACTGATCGTAGTATTTAAGAATGAAATCAAATATCATTTTTTAATTTATTTGTAGCATTTTTTCATATGACCATTAAATTTCTGGAATATAAAAACTGAGTAAGTTGTGTAGACCCGGCAACTTAATACATGAAACTATTAAGGATTTCTTTTGGCCTGGGGGTGCTGTGAAGATATTACAGATATCAGAGAACTGGTAGAGCCAGATTATTGTGTGTTTTCTATTTTTGCTTTTGTTATTTACTGAAATTCAGGTTTCTTTTCATCGTTTCTCCAGTTTTCTTGACAAATAATTGATATACACTACTGTATAAGTTCAAGGTGCACAGCATAATGGGTACTTACATATGTTGTGAAATGATTACCATAATAAGTTTAGTTAATATCTATCATCTCATATAGATACAATGAAAATAAAAGAGAAAGAGAAATTTTTCTTGTGATGAGAATTCTTAGGATCTCTCCTTTAACAATTTTCATACATATCTCACAACAGAGCAAACTGTAGTCACCACATTGTACGTTGCATCCCTAGTGCTTATTCATCTTTTAATTGTGAGTTTGTAACTTCTGACCACCTTCCTCCACTTATCCACTTATCCACGGACCAACATACCTTCCACTTTTAATTTTTATAACTCTAGGAAACATTATTTATAGAAAAATGATATGGTGAAGCTCGATGCTATAAAAATTATTTATGAAAGTGTATCTGTGGTCACGGTCCTAACCACCTTCGGTTTGTTTATCACCAATAGAACTTGAAAACAATATTCAGTTTGGATTTGTAACAAGAGATTATCAAAACTAGTGAGGTTTCGGTTTCAGAAAAACTTCAAAACATAGTTTTGAAACTCTCTGGATTTGACCAGACCCAATCAAATTCTGCCAAGGCACTCTTTTTCCTAATTTTTTAGGCTCTTGTGTATTTGTGGAGAAATTTAATCCTTATGTTCCTGATTCATTTACACTTAACTCATCAAAATGTTTGGTAAATGCATTTGATATCCAAAGGGCTTTATGAGAAGCTACATCTGGAAATTCTAAAGTTTTGTAAATCATTCTTGAACTTCTTCTCTTTAAACCAGAAGGTCAACATTTTTCTAAATTATGTACAACTAGAACCCCAAATTTGACTTTAATTTGCTACACTTCTGACAACAAGTAGGAGTAAACTTAGTGAAACAGTTTTGAGTGTTCCTCTTGTAAGGTATTTGAACGTAATGGATTTGGGTTTTCCCTAATGGAATATTATTTCAATAATTAAAAATCTGAGTAATAGTCAAATATTTCATGTGTGTTGTCTTTTAATGGAAATGTTCCCACTCTGAGGGTGAAAAATTGTATTTTAATAATTTTGAAAGCTCTCTTAGTGGGTAAATTTAACATAATAAGCCGTATTGGATAATTAGTTATCTTATTTTTCATTGGCAAAAACTTCAAAACCAACAAAATAGCCTGTGTCATAGTATTTTAAGTGTGATAAATGTTGTCTATGACCTCAAGAATGTGTCCTAAAGCAAGCAATGGTTAACATATTAAAAAAAAAACAACTTTAAAAAATGCATTAGATCATGTCTGCAAAAAGACAAATGTTTGTTAATCACACTGTGTTATTTGGCCTAACTCTTTAATGTCCCAAACATAAGGCATTAATGAAACAAGATTATACTTGAAGCAAATACTAAATGTGAGTAATCTTATTTCAATTCACCAACTTACTAAAACACAATGTAGTTCCCTTAGATACACAAAACAATGTAATATCTTTGAGACATTTATTAGGTTAAACCATATGAAGTTGCCATTTTTACACTCAACAGTGGTCAAATACAGGCAATTTCACATGGCTGAAGCTATATCTGGCCATAAACAAATCAGTGTGAAAAGTATTATTTCTAGAATTGCTTTATTAGGAAGATCTAATTTACATATTTTAAAAAAATTTGTTCATATTACTATATTTTCCTAATCCAAATATTTTCTTAACCTGGAAATAGACTTCAAACTTTAGTAGTTCTTCAAGTCTGTCAGTCAGAGTAGCCAGGTTCCCTAGCTTTAACCCCTAAATCACATTGGGTTAAAAAATAATAGATTTAATTTTCATTCATGTTCTCTGCTCTGCATCTGTTGTCTTCCCTCTAGGACCCATGCTGATGGGACACTGATTGTCATGGAAGCAGAGGGAAAAGGGAACAGACTGGCCCATAAAACTTCCAGTGGAAAGTCGATCAGTTCACCTCTCACATTTCATTGGCCAAAGCAAATTGTATGACAACATCTATGAAAGTGAGGAAGCACAGTCCTGCCAGTACCCCAGGAATGAGAGAGTAGACAGAGCATTGGTAAACAGTTTTAATGTCTACAATACTGACACTTTTATTTTATTTTATTTTATCTTCTTATTTACTTAAATCCAAGTTAGTTAACATATAGTGTAATAATGATTTCAGGAGTAGAATTTAGTGATTCATCACTTATATACAACACCCAGTGCTCATTCTGACAAGTGCCCTCCTTAATGGCCATCACCTACTTAGTTCGCCCACCCCCACCTGAAACTCTCCAGCAACTCTCAATACTGACCCTGTTAAATTAGAGTTCTTATATATGAAGGATCTACCTCAGAATGCAAACTTTCATTAATGCCTATTGTTATTCCAAATACAACTAAAGAAAGATTTATAAACATCAATAAAATGAATGCTGGAGATATAAAAATTTATTATGCATAAAATCTAACAAAGACAGTAAAAAATACTGTGTAATATTATTCATCTTATTTGGATGAACTAACTTTTCTAGGCTTAACTGATATTAACACTTACTGAATCATATAAACCAGTGGATATGATCTGAACTGGAGACAATGATTCTTCAGGGGGTCAAACACACTGTTGACTGTGGCTTGCCATTGTGTCTGCCTCAAAAAGTCAACTAGCTAATGTTGATTCAATTGAGACTGAGGGGGAAATAATAATCTAGCTTGTTATTTGATTTTCAGCTTTCGAAGATTTATTGTGTGTTTACATAGACACATTCTCACACACATTTGCCTTTCCTTTATTTTTTTCCTTTTCTTTTGTCACTATGTGATCTCAGCATGTTGCATAGCCAAGGCCTGGAATAACAGACACCACAGCATTATCATTTTGCTTTGTAAGGAAGAAAATTGTGTATGCAAGATGGTCAAACAATTCACATGCTAGTAGGAGTAAATTACTTAAAGAAATAATTTTTTTACCTGAGACAAAATAATTTCAAGAAAAAGATTATAGTTAATAGGAATAAAAGTTAATTTTAGCACAAATTGGACTGTGTTTAAGAAGTAAAGATTCAAACAAAAGACATTTAGGGGTAGAACATTAAGATTCTTTAAGTTAGCCAGTTAACCACCTTGAATATTTTGAAGTAACTGTTAATGACATATTTAAGACTCTTATAAGCAATACTATTGTAACATTCTAACTTTTTAAATACTTTATTTTCATTTAATTTTAGTTTCTTGATTCAGAATGATAGATCAAACCCAGTGGTGGTATCACTGCCCCCAGTGTCGTTACAAAAGGACAAAAGGGCTAAATTCATGATAAACTCAAGGCACCACAGGTCATTCTCTCTACCATATAGCTTGTCTTTGCTTGATTTGAAAGACATCTGATATTGTTACAGGATGGAAAATTGACTCATTAGAAAGGAATGTGAATGTCTTAGAGATCTCCTGGCTGCCATGACAGATTATATTGGCCCAGAAGCAACAGGGAAAACACAGCTTTAGTGAACCTGTATGTGAAGGGTCTAGTTGGTTTTATTCATTCTGATCTGACCACGTTGACTTTTCTCTTTAAATGGAGCTACTCTATATTCAAGGATGAGGGAACATTTTGATAACATTACACAACATTAAGGATTCAATTACTAGGTGTTAAATTTAAAATATTACAGTAAATACATTATTAATGTAAATATAAAGTCAGCTGTGTAATACAAAATAGGCAAGGTTATTTTTCATAGAAGCACTTTCTTTAATTAGCCATAATCTATTAATGGCTGGAGCTTTGACACTTTTTCCCATCTAGTTCAACATTTTGCAAAAGAAGTTTTAATCATTTTTAAACGTGTTCTTTTCCACGATTGAGTCTCTGCCTACTGGATAGGCCCAGAAATATTTTTATATTCTCTATCTCTTTTCAACTTTTTTTCTTGGCATCTACCTTTGTATCATCTTGTTCTCCAGATGGTAGGTCCTTGCCTATGAGGCATGGCTCAAATATTCTGATATTAATTTTTCTAGATCCTTTGCATAATATATATCCTTATCCCCAGTGTTTTTTGAGTTCATGCTCAGTTTTGTGGCTTCCATGGCATGACTGTCTGGAGATATTATTTCACTTCACAGGCCTAAATCAATCCCATTCTCATCTGCTATCTCCAAGATCCAATTTTCACACTCCTACAAACCAAGAGATACAAGAGATTCATTCAATGATTTTAGCATTTTTTGTTTTTAACGTTGACATTCTTTTACGTGTTTTTAATGTGCCTAAAGTGCCAACAGGATCGTGGCCAACTATTCCACATTTACCTGTCTAGTATAATTCCACGCATTATTTAGCAAACAAACCTCCAAAAAGTTAAATTTTTCATATTTTGTCCTTTGTGCTTCCTTCTACACATTGCTTAACTTAATTAAGTTAAAAGTTAAGCTATTGGAACAGATATGATCAATCTAATTTTTGAAAAGGCTTTTCTATAAGGTTTTCATCAAGTAGACAAAGATTCATATTTCTGTGAATTCATGGTTTAGTTCTTACCATAAGTACATTTTAACATTTAAAAGTGTTAACTTTATTATTAGGAAAGATGAAAAAATTAGATTTCATGCCCTTCTTTTGGTTTCTAACCTTTCCACTATACATTTATGTAGAGCTTTCTGCTTTAAGGAAGAATTTTGGTGTGAATATAATATGTCCATTAATTCTTTATGTTCAATGCTTAATAGAAGGACCCTAATTCACAAAGTATTATGGAGCCATTTCTCTTATACCTGGAAATAACTTGGGATTTTTTTTTTTTTTTACTTTTCTCAGTAACCTCCAATCCCCAAATTTCTGCCCACAACATAAGCAGTGACTCTTCTTCACAACAATGATAAATCTATTGTTTTCACAGTCTTCAGCTGAAAGATATATACAGCTTATACTGGGAGAAGCTCTTCTACCCTCATTTTAGGGATAAATTTTTTAAAATTATTATTATTGTTTATTTTTTAAATTTACATCCAAGTTAGTTAGCGTATAGTGAAACAATGATTTCAGGAGTAGATTCCTTAATGCCCCCTACCCATTTAGCCCATCCCCCCTCCCACCACCCTTCCAGTAACCCTCTGTTTGTTCTCCATATTTAAGAGACTCTTATGTTTTTGTCCCCCTCCCTGTTTTTATATCATTTTTGCTTCCCTTGTGTTCATCTGTTCTGTGTCTTAAAGTCCTCATATAGCTGAAGTCATATGATATTTGTCTTTCTCTGACTGACTAATCTCACTTAGCATAATACCCTCCAGTTCCATCCACGTAGTTGCAAATGGCAAGATTTCATTCTTTTTAATACTCCATTGTATATATGTACCACATTTTCTTTATCCATTCATCTATCAATGGACATTTGGGCTCTTTCCATACTACTTTGGCTTGATATTGATTGCAGTATTGATAGCACTGCTATAAACATTGGGGTGTATGTTCCCCTTCAAAACAGCACACCTGTATCCCTTGGATAAATACCTAGTAGTGCAATTACTGGGTTGTAGGGTAATTCTATTCTAATTTTTTGAGGAACCTCCCTACTGTTTTCCAGAGTGGCTGTGCCAGTCTGCATTCGCACCAGCAGTGCAAACGAGATCCTCTTTCTCCGCATCCTCGCCAACATCTGTTGTTGCCTGAGTTGATAATTGAATGAGTTAGCCATTCTGACAGGTGTGAGGTGGTATCTCATTGTGGTTTTGATTTGTATTTCCCTGATGATGAATGATGTTCAGCATTTTTTCATGCATTGGTTGGCCACTGGATGTCTTCTTTGGAGAAGTGTCTATTCATGTCTTTTGCCCATTTCTTCACTGGATTATTGGTTTCTTGGATGTTGAGTTTGATAAGTTCTTTATAGATTTTGGATACTAAGTCATTCTAGGGATAGATTTTATTGGAGCCAAGATAAGCTATGTGTTTCTCAAGGAAGTTTCATTTAAAAGATGAAATCGAGTCAAAGAAATAAATACTTATAAAATGCTATAGTTCAGACTTTCCAATGGATGCAAATATATTTTGCCTTTTTAATTTTTTTTTTTAGTTCCCAGTTTACAGAATAGCTTTTCTTTGGTTTAATTCAATATCTTAAGTAAATGTATACTGACTTTAAACAATAAGTCACAAAGTTATTTGCCTGTATCATTTTCAGTTGGATTTGAAATCCCTCCATCTTTATGTTAAACCTCATTCTAATACACAGGCAAGACAATATTGATATAATATTTAAACAGATACAGAGAAGGTTTGGAGCTCCTGGGTGGCTCAGTTGATTGAGTGTCTGAATCTTGATTTCAGCTCAGGTCATGATGTCATAGTTCATGGGATCGAGCCCCTTGTAGGTCTCTGCACTGACAGCGTGGAACCTACTTAGGATTCTCTCTCTCTCCTCTCTCTGCCCCTCCCCCCTCAAACTAAATAAATAAACTTAAAAGAAAGAAATAGAGAAGATTCTGTCCATAGTTGCAAACGATGTTGATGCAAAACCACTCCCCTGGCACTGAGTGGTGACTGCTACCCAAATCGGGAGTCGTAACCACCAACAAGCAACATTTAGGTGGTAATCCCAGGTAACCAGAGCGGCACTTCAGACACACAGACATTCCTTAAAGGAAGATAATTGAAAGTAAGTCACACACAAGTAACTTACTGCTAAAAGCAAATAAAATAGTTTGAGGATCTTTTAGACTTCTTTCCCCTTTACGGGGAGAATGACCTATTTATTTAACAATAGGAGGAATTGCAGTAAGAATAAAAAATGGAAGGGGAGGAGATATGGCAACCCACAGGATAAGATTAGCAGTTTGGTGTCTAATTAACTACCTGAATGAATAACCAACGTTAACATTGTTGAGATTTACTTCATTGATTTTCTTACTGATAGCAACCACAAAGTCAGTTATTAACAAGAGGCAGTAAGTAAAGATGGTGCTATTTAGACACTGAGATTTAGAAGGTTTAAGCTAAATCTTCTAAAGAAGAGTTATCCTAATGCTCTGACAACTTGCCAGATACTAATGTAACTTTAACACATTCATGATAATTTTAGACCAGCTCCTTTAAATGAGTGGGAAATAATACTACTAATTGATTGTTTTATTTTTTTAGAGAGAGAGTGTAGGAGGAAATAAAATAATATATGTGACATTTCTGTGCTAATTATAAAGTTATATTCTTCTAACGTCAAATGAGCTTTCTCCCGATGACCGTTACTATTTTGAAGTTGTGACAAACTATCTGCGCCTTCCAATTTCTCACTTGCTGCTGGCTTAATTTCAAAAGGCTCAACTGAAATATCCTTCGGTTAGACTTACACATAGTTTGAGTGTTCTCTCTCTCATGTAATGATATAATCAGCAATTAAAAACAATTATTAATAATGCAAGCAAATCATAGTACATTACTTCCCATACTTACCTAATTGTTAATATATTGGCTTTATAGTAATTCCTTTACATTTAACGTCTTTTAAAGTAACAAATTTCTAACACTTTAGAATATAGTTGTGTGTTACTGAACGCAATTGTTTTCTTTGAGTTTTCTGTTATTATATAAGGTACCCATGCAAGCACAAACATTGGTAGTATGTACAAAGCTGATATACACAATATTGGAAATTTTATTTCTACCTGAAAACACAGATTGAGTTGTGGACTAAATTGTGCACTCCAAAATTCACGTGTTGAAATCCCTAACCTCCAGTGTGATTGTATTTGGACATAGGATCCATAGTAATTGGGGTTAAATGACACCATCAGGATGGGGCCCTAATTTGATAAGATTAATGTCCTAATTGGAAGAGAAATCAAAGAGTCCCCTCTTCCTCTCTTCTCCACATGAAGCCACAGCCAAAAGGAGACCATCTGCAAGCCAAGGACAGAGCTCTCACCAGCAATCAAATTGGCCAGCACCTTGATCTTGAACTTTCCAACCTCCAGGGATATGAGAAATAAATTTCTGTTGCTTAAGCCAGCCAATCTATGTTATTTCATGATGGCAGCCTGAGCAGACGAAGGCAATGAAATTGAAGCATTTAGTGGAATATAGAGGGATTTGAAAGATTTGGTAATCAGGATTTTCTCCCTTTTCTTACTGCACACTAATAAATTCTGTTAACTCTTATTTTTTCTGGAAGGATATGGACTGACACCATTGTTTCTTCAATAATTCTAAAAGTAATTGGGTGAATATGTTTTGAAAATTTCAGGCTTCCAGGTAAAAACAAAACTTAACATGGAAAGATTTTTCTTAACTTGCAGCCTTTAAACTTTATCCAACTTGTTTACATTCAGAAGAAAAATTGCCACTAAATTCTGAATCCAAACCATCAGAGTAGGACTTGCCACCTTGCCAGTTTTGTTTACCAGTTTTAGTAATATATTGGGATTGAAACTTTTTTTAAATGTTTATTTATTTTTGAAGGAGAGAGAGACTGAGTGTGAGCCAGGGAGGGGCAGACAGAGAGGGAGACACAGAATCTGAAGCAGGCTCCAGGCTCTGAGCTGTTTGCACAGAGCCTGACACGGGGCTTGATTATCTCCCTGATCATAAACAGGGAGACTATGACCTGAGCCAAAGTCTGATGCTTAACTGACTGAGCCACCCAGGCACCCCTTGGGATTGTAACTTTACATGGAGTTGGTCATGGTCCAAATTGGCAAATGTTCAATAGGAACTTTTATGAGGGCATAGATCAGGCAAGAGTACCAGAAACCAATTAAACATGCAAGAATTTCTTTTTCAGTTGTAGATATACTCCACTTATGGACCACCATTAGCAGTATGTTTGCCAAAGAAATCGAAAGAACAACATTGCTGACAAACGTCATTGGGTTAAGGGTCCATTAATGAGCTTCTCTTACAAAATGGCTTCTTTCAACTCGATCAGCCATGTCTCTTCTGCTGATTTAAACATAGTTCTTTAAATCCTAAAAGCAAAATCAGCAGGTATAGTTAAATCATTGAAACGCAAGCTCCCTTAAATTGCATATGAGTGGTTAAAAACATGCATGACTATTCCCTCTGCATTAGAGAACATAGAGTTCCTTTCACTTTCCTTTTAGATTCTATTTCTTTCTTTGGCATGTGTCCAGTTAGGCAATGACCTATATGGATTATCCTGTGAGGACAAAGAATTCCTCTAGGAAAGGAAGAGAGATAAAAACAATGATGCCATAGACTAGAACTATGTTTCAGAAAAAGAGGAAGGGAGTGTTTTCATTTTGCTGTATCATAATTTGACCCTATCTTTGATATGTGCAGGAGAGCAACACCTATGATCCCACACATCAGCGAGTTCTAAGTACCTGGCACTGAGATAAGCACTTTGCATGAATTCTTTTCTTATTCTTCACATATTTTATTAGATTGATGGTAGTATCACTACAGTATTAAAGATAAGGAACTGAGACTTGAAGTTATGTAACTTTTTGCTTGTTAATGGTGGTGCCAGAGTTAAATATCAAGTCTCCATTTGAAACACCAATGTTAACTGGTTCCTTTTATATGGACTCTGTATAGAAACTGGCCTTTTCACCAATATCAGCCTAAAGTTAGCAAGCTTTCTGTAACCAGATATGCAGGTTTTTAGGGATACGTAGAATGTACACATGGAAAAATATACCTTAAGTCAAATTAACAGAGAGTGAAAACAAATTTACCTTCTCATTTGTGCTGCCGTTTTCATTTCAATGATTTCTAGTATTCTTTTCGCAAGGTATTTGCAGCATCATTAGACATCTTAGATATGGGAGCGGACCTACCAACTTGGGTAGATCAGGTCCTGGGGGAACCGGGCTATTTCTAGGTGATTAAGTTAAGTCTGGTGAGCAGAATAGTTTCAATCAAGTTGTCAGCAAGGATCTGAGTTAAAGTAGTTGGTTTCCCAGTAGATGGCAGCAAAAGCAAAACACGTGCAGGCAGTATGGCAGAATCCGGGTGATTGGGCAGAATCAAAATCAGAGAAATTCACGGACAGGTTGCATGTTCAAAGGCAAAAGAGCATGAGACTCAGGACGTCAGTCTGCAGGTAATTTGGCTGTTATTGGTAGGGGAGGGAACAAGATCTAAAAGGAAAATGTTTAATAAAAGTTCGCCATCATAGAGACTAGGTTGACCCAACCTTGGCAACAAAAGGGCATCAGATTTGGGGATCTTCACAGTTACAAAAGTTTAAAGCAGAGAGGCAGAGAAGCAGCACATGTGACTGCAAACAAGGACAAAGAATAAAAGGTTAGAGCTGATTAAACAAGCCTAGCCATACCTGAAACCAGGTGGTAACTATAAGTGAGCCTTTATATCATCACACAAAATCTACAAATTTCTTTAATTTTCCTGTTGACTCATCTCCATTTCCTCCCACCACTCTAATCAAGAGCGTGGAGACCGTGTCTAAAAATTGTAACCTTTCTTCAGTTCCTCCCTACTTGTGTAGTGTAATACTGTTCCTTCTGTTCCTCGTCTTTCTTTTCCTTCCTTTCCTCCCTTTGAATTCCTCTTTTATCACTCTTCTCCCTTTGCACCAGGATCTCACGAAATTCTTACTGTGACCTTGCATCCCAGCATCACTTCTCATGGCAGCAGGCCATTTGGACAGTAACCGGATGGCCCAGGAGTTCTTGGCAAAGCTTCTGTTTGGTAAAAAAAGATAGATGCAATCCACTCTTCTGTGCTCTTAAAATACCATGTTCTAATTCTATGGCATTGGAACTGGGTTGTATCTGTTACTCAGTGATGACCCTCTATTAAATCACAGGATTATTAGGACATCAGGAGATGAAACATTAACCTATATTACACCTTAAAAAACAAATATTACCTATGTGTCAAAGAAGTTCCTTGCAAGTTAGAACTGTATTTCCTTGCACTTTGCTATTTAGGGTGTTGGGTAGAAGTGCTTAACAAAGAAGAAACAAAAAAGGTAAACATTTCTTTCTCCATTGATTCAATATTTTTCTGTTTCCATTTTAAACATTCTGCTAATGACTTCGGAGTGAGTAATCTATGATTGAGAATCGAAATAATGCTGATCTAATCATAGTGGATGCAAAGTGTATTGCAGTGTGTAAAGCCTTTTGTTGTGGATGTGTAAATTTACAACAATGACAGTGAATTTTATTTTAAAAATTTTTCAAATGTTTTTTATTTATTTTTGAGACAGAGACAGAGCATGAGCAGGGGAGGGGCAGAGAGAGAGGGAGACACAGAATCCAAAGCAGGCTCCAGGCTCTGAGCTGTCAGCACAAAGCCCGTCGCGGGGCTCGAACTCACAGACTGCAAGATGATGACCTGAGCTGAAGTCAGACGCCCAACTGACTGAGCTGCTCAGGTGCCCCAACAATGACAATGAATTTTATTGATGTCAATAATATTGAGGAAGTCCAGGACCTTGAGTTTCACATTTTCCTTAGGATTATGTGTTGTGTGTTTTTTTAAGGGGCTCCAAATTTTCATCTTACATCCTCTGAATAGATATTACATTTTAAATATAGTAACTTTGATGTTTCCAGCCAGTTTTTTAAACATTTAGCTTTACATATATGAGAAAACGTAAATATAATAGTTAACCAATTTTGAGAAATTAATGATAAACACATATCACTCCTCTTTTGTTAAATTCAGTCCTTAATTTCTTTTTAATTGTTTACTCTATTGAAACAATAGAGTAACTAGAACCTTGAATCCTATAATTTAATATTTAAAAAATTATTCTTTCATTGATATACACAGTCTGGTGGAGGTGACAAATTTCAAGTATAAATAAATAAAGCTTCTTGTATCTTACAGTAGGGGTCAACAGAGTTTTTCTGTAAAGAATCAAATACTTCAGCTTTGCAGGACATATGGCTTTATAGTAATATTTGGCCTGAAGGCGTAGTTAAATAAGAACACAAAACAAAATAAAACAAAACTATCCAAAATAACCATTTTCTCCTTCTTAATTTTCTGTATAAAACAGTCTCATAGAAGATCAATTCCGTTTATGGAATTATGGAATGTTAGATGAGAAAGGACGTTAGTGATCATTCAATGTAAATTCTTATTTTGCCGATAGGGATGTTGGTGTAAAAAAGTTGTGATTGTCCAAATCAATATAAATAGGGACAAGAAAAAGAGCAAACACAATTTCAGAGTTGAAGTCCAGCCTTCTAACTCTTTCCTGTCAATCAATCTTTGCTATAGTGATCTTCTCACAGAACCCAATAATATTTTTAACATCTGTCATAATCACTGAATAACTAGGGGCATAGGAAAAGGAAATACAAAAGGAGCCGCCTAACATTCTGGCTATCACCAAGATTCAAACAATGGTGGTTTAATTTCTCTACCATGCTCTGAAAAGGGCCCAAAATAAACTTGTATTTTCCTCAACCTTGTCAATATTACTAATTAAAAGATGTTATATTTTTAGTAAGGTATGAAGAGCATGTTTATCCCATTTTAGCAATGGAAGCTGCACACTGAGGTCTTAAGAAGTGTACCTTTAACAACGAAATCTACAGAGGAAGGAACTAATTCATTTCTGTAAATCTCTATGTGATCCCTTCAGTGTTAATAACAACACAGCTTTGACCTGCATGCTGGAGAAATGCACTGGTTGTGACCAACGGGGCCACAGTTTTTAAGAAAAGTGAAAGTCAGCCTAGTTTTGACTGTAGGGGTGTGTGTGTGTGTGTGTGTGTGTGTGTGTGTGTGTGTGTTCCCCTGTGAGCTTATGGAGATGAGCAGAATGTGTGTGGAATGTGATCTCCATGAGGGTACCAGAAGCTGGATGTGAGGTTGCTAGGCAATTTTCCCTATTGTTTTAAACAAACTGCACAGGGCTGGCAGCAGCTGTCAGAGTTCCTGGCTCTTAAGAATAACAGAGCTGAAAAACACAAAGAACAAACGTCTTCCATAATAAATGGCAATAAATAACAGGAACTTTCTGTGCCAGTAAATGCAGGCACTTGGATGTTAAAGCAATTAATAGAGTTAACAAACACAAGAGGTCATTTGAATTCTATTTGTTGTCAAATACTTTTTTCCCCCAGACACTTTAATTTAAATGGTAAGACAATTTGAAAAGAGAATGGTAGGCTGTGATTTGAATAAATTATTCCTTGAAAACCACCATTTTCTTGCTTGCTTATTTTAATTTTATTCATGCAGAATTTCATCTTAGGGGCAACAGTGTAAACCTTACTCTAAATAACTTTTAAAGTTTTTAAATAGAAACACATTCTACATTTTACGGTAAAAGAACAATTCACTCAACTGTTCTATCACCATAATCCTCCCTCTTTTTACCCCTTTATATAAGCCACATCTATTCTTCATTCAACCCTTTTCTTTTATCGTGGAGGTGGTTACACAATGCTACACATATAATGAAAGTGAATAGAGCTACGCACACACGAACACACACATGAGATCATTTATAACTATTGAAATCTGAATAACTTCTATAGGTTCTATTATTGTCAATTTCTTGGTTGTGACAATATACTATAGTTACGTAAGATATTGCCACTGGCAGAGGCTATGGGGCGTGAGACTTGCTTATACATACTTTGCAAATTCCTGTGAATCTAGAATTACTTCAAAGTAAAAAGTTTTCAAAACCAAACAGGTCTTTTATTCCTAATATTTCAAAACTAGAGATTTTTTTTCCCTTAAAGAATAAAACATAGTCCTGTTGGTTTAATTCCTGTCTGTGTGTGGGTGAGTCTTTCCTTCAATGCATTTGTGTTTGAGCATCCGTTTCAAAATAATTTGAAAGATGGAACTCAGACTTTTCCTGTCCATCAATTTTTTGACATATTATTGGGTTTAAAGGGTAGTTGAATAATGATTTTATAAACATCTATGAAAACATAAATAAAATCCATTTATGGAATCTGAACTTTTGGGAAATCTGAAATCAAGGATCATTCTGAATGGAATGACAGCTTTAGAGTTTGTAGCTAAGAAACAAGCCTTTTCAAACCAGCATTCTTTGTTTTTCCAAGCAAGTGTGTGTGTGTGTGTGTGTGTGCATGTATTTTATAACTTTTCATTTTTAAAGAAACAGATTTATTGGAAGCTGCAAAGATAGTGAATAGAGGTTCTATATACCCTTCACTCAGCCCCCTTAACGATTACATCTTGTATAACTACAGTCAAAATCACAACCAGTAATTCATATTGGTACAGTGTATGTGTAGAATTCTATGTTACTTGAACACATCTGTACAGATTCTTCTAACCACCACTTCAAATCAAGATTAAGAACTATTCCATCACCACAAAGATATACTGGTGTTCACATCTTATCAATTCATGTGAAGTGTAGAAATTTCACCTCCTTTTAAGTCCATTAGTCTTCCATTGCTTATAACATAATTATTTTAAATGTCCTTTACATATATTGATATCCATAGCAAACAACGTTACATTGTCTGCTCTGTAAAAAATAATTCAAAATACCCGAGAGTTGAAAGAAAATGTCTTTATATTCACTGTTTTCTTTATTCTTTCTTCCTTCTTTATGTTTTAAAATGCTCTGTTTATTGGGGCACCTGAGTGGCTCAGTCAGTTAAGCATCTGACTTCAGCTCAGGTCATGATCTCACAGTTCATGGGTTCAAGCCCCGTGTCTGGCTCTGTGCTGACAGCCCAGAGCCTGGAGCCTGCTTTGGAGTCTGTGTCTCCCTCTTTCTCTGCCCCTCCCCTGCTCGTTCTCTGTCTCTCAAAAATAAATAAACATTAAAAAAAATTAAATTGCTTTCTTTATTGTTTTCTGTTTAAAGAATTTCTTTTTTTTCCCCTTTCTTTTAAGGGAGGCCTACCAATAACAAATTCTCTTATTTTCCCTTCATCTTTCTAATTTCCTTTTCATTCTTAAAGGATATTTTTGCTGGATCTAAGATTCAAGGCTGATAATTACTTTGTTTCAGCATTTGAAGAATATTGTGTCACTTCTTTCTTGCTTCCATGGTTTTCTGATGAAAAATACACTGTCACCTTGAATTTTTTTTTTCCCTTACAGTCAAGGTATAGTTTCTGTTTTGCGGTTTTCAAAGTTATTTCTTTCTCTTTACTTTTCAAAAGTTTTATCATGTGTCGTGATGTGACTGCCTATTATTTCAAGTAATATCTGTATTTAATTTTGAAATGTTATCCGTGAAATCCAGGCATATGGCAAGAAAAATAATTAAAACTTCTAAATTCAAAAAACATATATTGTATGCTACAAAACTCAGATTTTACACATTTTTTTCTTATTTCTTATATTCTTAACTCCAGCTTCCTAAATCTGCACACAGCTCTTAACCTTTTGGTTGAAATTAGTTTTTAGGCATTTAGAAATTTAAGATGAAAGGTTAAATACTAAGCTATCACTTCTTTCTTACTAACAATATGAATACATAATAGGTCTTCTTATGTTTCCATTGAACAGTTATTTTATTTCATTACTTCAAAGCAGTCAGCCTGTCAGGTCAGAACTTTGGTTTCCTTTTCGTACTCAGTGTCTTTCTACCACAATTAAGACAGACAATTAAACCTGCAACATAATATGTACAGGCAGGAGGGGAGTTTTTTTAAGTCTTACTTCCCCTTCCTAGAAATTAAGTAGCACATATAGGGCTCTGAATCTAGGCTGTTTTCCTGCATGAAGAATTGCAATGTGAATCAGAATAGGCAAATTTGATTTTACGAACTATAGAAATGATCCCTGAGAGTATAGTCTTTAAGCAAATTTGATTTTAAAGTCTTTTTGAATTACTCATGCTTCAATGGGTGAAGGATAATCTGAAAATGTATGAGTAAACTATAGTTTGAAAAGAAAGAAACAAGTTATTTGTAGTAAACAAAATATTTTTCTTCTTGCAGAAAAGCCTTACTACAAACTTAGTCTAAGTCTTAAGTTAGTCTGTGTTATAAATTCCATGCTTAAAGCAATAAAATGACCAGTCCACACTGCTAATTAGTCTGTAAACACTATTGTAATTGCAGCAGGGTTATAAGAGTACTTCCATTGACGGTGAAGATAAAGTACATTCTGGAGTTTGTCAACCAAAGTTAATTTCAAGGCAGGTAAGCATAACTTCCATATATGTCATTAGAATTTTACATAATGTCTGTGTACTAAACGTTCTTCCAGGAATAATACAGTGTCTCTAATTCTCATATCAAATCATGTACGTAACTATTAAAATAGAATTTTGAGGAGTGCCTGGGTGGCTAAGTCGGTTAAGCATTCAACTCTTGATTTCAGCTCAGGTCATGATCCCACGGCCCTGGGATCAAGCCCCACCCCAGGCTCTGTGCTGAGTATGGAGTCTGCTTAAGATTCTCTCTCCGTCTGCACCTTTCCCCTGCTCATACACTCTCCCTCCCTCCCTCTATCTCTCTAAAAAAAATAAAATAAAACACATAAAATATTGAAGTGCTTTCTGGGAATTTTATGGTCTAGGCACTTGAGTTCTGAGCAAGTACGATATACTAGGTTTAAGAAAATTTTCTTTTAAGACTAATGACTGAAATTAAACACTTGCTTTATAATTGGCATGTTTATTATGCACCTACAACTTGGCAGACTCCGGGGGTACATAAATAGATAAAATGAGTCCTGTCAAGCTATGGTAGCATGAGGTGGGACACCTAACCCCTGTAAGTTGTGGATGTTAGGATAGTCATAAGAAAATTCTCAGAAAAATGAGGACATTGCTACTAGGTTTTAAAAATATGGTAAGACGGACAGAATTGGAGGTGACAGTGATTTTTATTAAATATTTCATTTCAGAGCAATAAATTACAATATTATTTTTCCCTATTTTCTACCATATTTGGCTCAAGGTGAGAAGAGATAGAAAAATACAAGGAGAGGTAAATGAGATGTGCCAGGTACTATTTTAGATATGTTACAAAAAAAAAAAATCATTTAATCTTCAAAAGTAACTTGTAAGGTATATTACATTATTATCATACTCATGTATACTCATACTCATTTATAAAAGGAGGAAATGGAAATACCAAGATGTTCTAACAGCCAATGGGCCATTTTTTAAACTCATATGTCTGAATCCAGAGCCTTCATTTTTAGGTACCACAATATATAGATGGAAATGAACAGACACATTGGAAACAGGCAGAGTAGCTACCAAACCTTATCTTTACCACTTTCCCGTTGTACAATCTTGGCAACTGACTCAACCATTTAATGCCCGTATCTTCAAAATGGGAATAAATATCCCTATCTTAAAAATGTTGTGATGATTAAAGACTTGTTAATCAAAACTTCCAAAACTCCCTAAAAGACCAATAAACGGTAGCTGTTTTATGATGTTATAAAGTTTTCTCTCTAAATACGCAAAATTAATCTTTATATGAGTATTTTTCTTCTTCTAAATGTAACCAATATTTTCTTTTTCAGATACCGATGCGTAGTCCACCCCCCAGTGGATCTTAATGCGCTTCTCTTTCTCTCTGCCTCTTCCTCTCCTTCTCCCCTCCCTATCTCTATCTTCATGTCTATCCCAAGGAGTTTTATGTTTGACATTTGCATGTCATACTTTATCAGCGTCTCTCCATTATAAACCCTCTACTCTTTCCATCTTAAATGACCTGAAACGTGTTGAGCTCATTCATCACTTTACAACTTTGTTCTTGTTTTCTCTGTCTGGAATGTGTCTATTCAATGCCTTCTCTACCTATTCAAATATTCAAACCTAAAGGTTTAGTTGGAATGCTGCCCATTCAACAAAGACTTCCTGTCTGTTTCATTTGACAATATAACTCGGTATTCTCTTATGAAGTCCAATAGAAGTTCTCTTAGGTCCCATTACCAAGGATAATCACATTTCATCTGAGTAACTGGTTTGCTTTTGGCTTATTTATACTGCCAATCAACTAATAGCTTTTTGTGTCTGTGTTTATCTGATTATTAGGAACTCTGAGCCCAAATCAGAGTTTGGTCTATTTTAGCAGCTGTAAAATATTTGAAAGCATGTTAATTACTACTGTAAGTAGATACATAGATTAATTAATGAATTTTTCTGCCCTATTTCTCCTTTTTCCTAATGTGGGTGTGTATATCTATCTATCTATCTATCTAATCTATCTATGTATAGATAGATATCTTAATTATTGCATGTATCACATTCTAAAGGTGCAATAAAATTTTATATCACGAAAAGTCATTCTACAAAAAGAAATCCTTGTAGGAATCATTGGAAAATAGAAAAAAATAATATAAAACTAATTTAAAATTAACTGTAAATAGACATGCAAAATAACCACTTCAAATATTTGGATCTATTCACATTAATCTTCCATGAATTTTGTGTTTATGATTATTTTAACAAGCTTGAAATGTGCTAAAATATAATTTTATATTACATTTTAAATTAATATTATATATTTTTGTGTCATTAAACATTATTTGAAAACATGATATTCAATGGTTTTATAATATGACATCATATGAAGGTTTTATCATTTATTTGAAGTATTTTCATATGGCTGAACAGTTATGCTGCATCCAGTGGTAAACACATTACTACCATGACAAATAGCATTGTGTTAACTGTCTTCATTGTCAAATCCTTAGGTTCATGGTCTTCATGTAAATGGAAGTGAAAGTCTTAATTCATCAGTTGTGCATATTTCTAAAAGGATTGATACTTGTCAAATTTCCCTTCACACAATTTCTCTATTCATTTGATAATTATGGGCATTGTAATTCATAATATATTCACACTATATGCATTTATATAAATCACTGCAACATATATGGAAGAAGATGTGAGTAAATATGTGAATTAATAAGTGAATCGATATGTTTCCAATCCAAATTTATCGCTTCTCTGAAATCATGTATGAATGCTATACATTGCATTATTTCACAGCTTTTTGTTGTGTTCTTTTTTTATTTTCTTTTAGCACTGATATCATTTTTATCTCTTGAAATAATTAGAAAGATATTCATGAAGAATACATTATGTATGCTATTTCTTCCAAATCTCCTTTTTTTGTCATATTTTGGGAATATAGTTACAAGCCATAGTACACCTGTTGTCTGACAATTAGACTTCACAGTTCATGAAAAATAAAAACATAAAAAAGAACGCAAACCTTTATCAAGAAGTAGTTTTAAGTTTTATGGTTAGAATACAAATAGCCACAGACTCTCTCGTCCTGTCATCGACAGTAACATCATGACAGCTAAAAATAATCTTCCCCTACTCTGCCCTTATCCAAGAATGTTAGACTGTGACAGCATCACATTAAATTCTTTCCCAAATTCTGTTCATAAGCTCTCATATGTCACACTTCAGGACATTGAATCCTTAGAGTTTCTAAACAACATGACAATGAGATCATTCAGTTGTCAGATCTCTAAACTCGGAGGCAAGGGGGGGCAAGGATGTATATTCTTGAAAGCATTTACTCAACCAAGAGAAATGCATAGAATACACAAGAATGATTGAAGAGTCAAATAGCAACTTGGAGGAGAATGAACCTGAAATGGGTCATACCAAACCAACAGTGCTGATAGGGTTACTTTGGGGTAAAGTGAACAGCTCACTAGGCATGATCACACTGAGTGCCCAGATTATGATCTCTAAATAGTTCTTTTCCACTCAGAGGAAATAAGACTTCTTGCAAAACGAAACAGTCTCAGACTGGCAGCAGAAAATATGCAAGATGGATCTGAACCAGCTTCACATACCAGAAAACAAAGTAGCTTTCAGAGCTAGTAGAGTCACGCCTAGAGGAAGCAGGAGCTGACTGGAAGAGGAACCTACTGGACAAAGAAAGAGGGTATTTTGTGCATCAAGAATGAAAACTGTAATAGACGGAAACACATCAAAACGAGTGAGGATGCAGCTTCCTCTAGTTTCCTAAATATGTTACCACCCATCTACCCAATCTCCATTTTCTGAAAGTAACCTCTTATGTCATTTTCTCAACTATCCTATCTGTCCTTGATGTTTTGTGCATGTTCACTCACAATTTGGAGGGCTTGAACAATCAATAAGGAGAAGCCTGGGTCTCAGATTTACTCTTTACAAATTTTTTTTAAACTTTTTTTTTTAACGTTTATTTATTTTTGAGACAGAGAGAGACAGAGCATGAACGGGGGAGGGTCAGAGAGAGGGAGACACAGAATCTGAAACAGGCTCCAGGCTCTGAGCTGTCAGCACAGAGCCCGACGCGGGGCTCGAACTCACGGACTGCGAGATCATGACCTGAGCCGAAGTCGGCCGCTTAACCGACTGAGCCACCCAGGCGCCCCAACTCTTTACAAATTTTTAAGAAACACACACACACACGCACACGCACACGCGCACACACACACACACACACACACACACACAGTCTGCTCTGCCAGACAAAAATAAAGTTGCAAGTCAGTTTGGCTTTTTTTGCATAATGATGAACTCCCACTCCCCTTGCCATCTTGTCCCAATTTCATTTTTCTTGTGCAGTTATTTTAATTTCTAATTTGAATAGAAAGAATAAAAAGATTTGACTACTTTCCAAGAAATAGTTTCCTGAGTGATTTGTTATAAATAAATTATATCCAATAAATCTGTCAATTTGAAAGAAATAAATATATTAATTAAAAAATAGTGGGTCACCTGGGTGGCTCAGTCAGTTAAGTGTCCGACTTCGGCTCAGGTCATGATCTCGCGGTCCGTGAGTTTGAGCCCCGCGTCGGGCTCTGTGCTGACCGCTCATAGCCTGCAGCCTGTTTCAGATTCTGTGTTTCCCTCTCTCTCTGACCCTCCTGCATTCATGCTCTGTATCTCTCTGTCTCAAAAATAAATAAACATTAAAAAAAATTAAAAAAATAAAAATAAAAATAAAATAGTAACAAATGTGGCAAAACCAACAGAAAAAGAAATAGAAAATGCAATTTGTTCCATATCTTAGATGTCTATCAAAACTATAAAGGTGTTATAGAAAACCTTACTATTAAGAATTCCACCTATTCCTATTCCTATTAATGAATCACTTGCTTCAGTGATGAATTTCACTTAGTATATAAGAAAGAAAGAGTCTTATCTTACATGACATATTTTGGAGAACAGAACAAAAGAGAATCTGTACTGGGACTTTTTAGGAGGCCGGTTATATAACCTTGACATACAAAGTGGACAAAATCATCACAAGAAAGAAAAGTTATAGTTAAATTCTTTCCATAAACAAAGACGAAAAATTTTAATCTTAATATTAGCAAACTAAATCTGGTCACGTTTAAAAAGGATAATATGTCATCATTAATGAGGTTTATTCAGGCATACGTTAGCTTTACTATTTGAAAATTCATAAGTATAATTCCCCATGTTAGCAGAAAAAAAGAGACAGTTATAAGACCATCTCAATAGATGCTATAAAGTCATTTAAGTTAGTACACATTTCTGATAAACTTTCAACTCATCAGGAATAGAAGTGAAATTTCTTAATCTGATAAAGAATATTTACAAGCAAACTTATCGTAAAGATCATACTTGGTGATAAAATATTGAGAGCTTTGTCCTGAAATTGGGGTAAAAGTAAGGCTGTCTTCTATAATCATCTTATTTAATACATCATTGCAAAAGGCAGCATAATGGAATAAAAAGCATAAATGAAAGGAAGAATTAAATTTGTCCTTGTTTGAAGACAAAATGAGTTATTACAGAAAATCTATAATCTATTAGAATTAATTTATGAATTTAGCAAGATTGCTCAATACAAAGGTCAAAATACAAAAGTCAGTCAAATACTTCTAAATCTCAACAACAGAAAAAGGTAAAAAAAGAACTAAAAAAGATACTAGTTACCAAAGCATCCCTAAAATAAAATAACTAGTATCTACGTTGAAAATTACAAAGTAATTTTGATGAAAGTTAAAGCTCTAAATAGATGTAGGGATATACTATGTTGATGGATCAAAAGGTTTATTGTACAGATTTTTTTCCCAATGAAAAATAGTTCAATGCAATACACAGTTGGGTTATGTGTTTTGTTTTGTTTTCTTTTGTTTTGCTTTTAAATAGACAAAATGATTTTAAAAACTGGTGAGAGGGGCGCCTGGGTGGCTCAGTCAGTTAAGCGGCCGACTTCAGCTCAGGTCATGATCTCGCAGTCCGTGGGTTCGAGCCCCGTGTCGGGCTCTGTGCTGACAGCTCGGAGCCTGGAGCCTGTTTCAGATTCTGTGTTTCCCTCTCTCTGACCCTCCCCCGTTCATGCTCTGTCTCTCTCTGTCTCAAAAATAAATAAACGTTAAAAAAAAATAAATAAAATGAATAAATAAAAACTGGTGAGAAATGCAAAAGCCTGGGAAGAACTAAGGCAATTTGATGAAACAAACAACGAAGGATTTATACTGATAAAATTAAGACATACTTTAAAGGTATAATAATTATGCCTGCGGCTTTACTACAATGATAGACATAAAAAAGATCATTTCATGCATTTCATCTACAAAAATCCATTTTGAGTGAGGTGCAGACTGAAATGTGAGTTGCAAACAAGATATAAGGGAAAAAAATAAAGTGCAACAACACTGTCATTTTCGTGAGGGCAAATACCATAGAGCAAATGATTGGTAAATTTGATTATATTAGAGCTAATACATTATGCTTATCCAAGACAGTTGGAGAGCAAAAAGGCAGAAAATATATTTGCTTTACGCGCATTTGACTTAGATTTCATATGCAAAATTTGTAAATACTATTTAAAGATCAATAATAATACAACGAAAAAATGGGCTAAATCCTTGAAGGGACTTCATAAAGAGGATGACAAACATTAGAAAAGTCTCTTTTAATCAACAAGAAAATACAAGTCAAAATTGTAATGTTCTAATCGAAACCTCAAAATGACTAAAGAGAGACAAAAGTTTTAAATTGTGTTTTCAAGGATTTCAAGTGAAGCAATGCGAGTTCTCTCCTCCTTACTGCTAAGAAGAGTTAATTTGATACATTCGTAACAGAAATCATTGGAAGTATCTAGGAAAAGTACTAGATACTCTATGTCCCAGCATCCATCCTGAGGTATTTTCAACAAAAATACCCCAGAAGGTGGTTGCAAATCTGAGCAACAATGCTGGAGTGTGTGCATCACCACCCTCACCGTAAAAGGCGAGATTTGTGTAGATGTTGTCACACTGGTGAGAAGCTATTTGTCTTCTACTTACCATCTAGCTACAACATGCTGTTATCCCAATTTAATTAGAAAATCAGCTAACGTCAAAACTGGCCGAGTTTAAGCAATCTGTTGCTATTTTAAAAATATTTTCTCGTAAACCAACGAAGAACATCAGGTTTGTTATTCCTTTGCTAGTATTCAAGTATGTTCTTGTTCTGTCTCACAGGAGTTTCTCGGGCTCAGTGTTTTGGGGGTTTTTGTGGTCCTATAATTGCATGTTGCAGTAATTCGTAAGTGGCAGTGGTATTGACGGGAAAGTATTAACGGAGTTTTGAAACACTGAAATGTTGACATGTTCACCTGTGTAAACCACTTTTGTTGCCAACTGTTGTTTTTAATGCTTACCATCATAAGAATGGGCATGATTAATCTGGCACCACATTATGCTGCTTTAATTGAATTTGGCTAAATATTTTCCTTTTATGGGTGCAGGCACTGAATCTCAGTGATCAGTTTATCCAAAGTCATATGAATAATTTGCCATGTAGTCCTATTCGGTATTCTCACATTTACATTTCTGAACAATCCATACATATAATAGGTACATTCCAGTTTATCAGTCATGTAGCCAGTGGTTCCAAAGAAGGTTTTTCGGTTCAGTTGTAACTGTGTTCAGATGTTAGCCTAAGAATTTACCAACTGGATGACTTTGTATCTGTTTTACCTCTTCAAGCCTCAGTTTCTTCTTTTGTCAAATGGAGCCCCTAAATGGTAGCTTGTGTGAATGTATACGTGAGCTTGGACACATAGTGTGCTTAGTTTGTTTGCTATTACTTTTGTTTAAGATAAATTCATGTATATTTTACTACTATTTTTAAATTTTTACCATACATTAGTTTGGAGACATATAAAATTATGGATTAGATTAACTAATAAATTAACCTAAATTGCAAACTAGCATTTACAACTTTTTTTAATGTTTTATTTATTTTTGAGAGAGACAGAGACAGAGTGGGAGATGGGGGGTTGCAGAGAGAGAAGGAGACACAGAATCTGAAGCAGGCTTCAGGTTCTGAGCTGTCAGCACAGAGCCCTGATGCAGGGTCAGAACCCACAGACCGCGAGATCATGACCTGAGCCGAGAAGTCGACCGCTTAGACTGAGCCACCCAGTTTCCCCGCAAATGAACCTTTTTATAAGATAGGTGCATATACAATCAGCCCTGTATCTTTGCAAGATACAACCCATTCTTAATTTTTTCAGTGAAATGACCCAAAAAATCACTGAAAAGAGATAGTTCCTCATAATTGTTTTATTAAATAAGTAGGGCATTTCGGGGCGCCTGGGTGGCTCAGTCGGTTAAGCGTCCGACTTCGGCTCAGGTCCTGATATCGCAGTCCGTGAGTTCGAGCCCCGCGTCGGGCTCTGTGCTGACAGCTCAGAGCCTGGAGCCTGTTTCAGATTCTGTGTCTCCCTCTCTCTGACCCTCCCCCATTCACACTCTATCTCTCTCTGTCTCAAAAATAAATAAAGGTTAAAAAAAATTAAAAAAAAGTAAGTAGGGCATTGAAATTAAAGCAAATGATTGACAAAATAAGAGAAAAAGTTATATAATATGTGGTTAAACTTAACTAGTTTCCTAGAGCAATGTAGTGTTACCAGTGATACTTTGGGTTAAGGATAACAGGTTTTTATTTCATTTTTAAATGATAAAAGCATTGGAGTCAGTAAATCTCTTAATTTAGGAATTATTGTTTTGGCCAATTCTTCATTTGCAGCTAAACTCACCAAGGACAATTCATGCCTGTCTTTTTTCTGAGTTAATATAACATATTAATGACACGTTTTCATATTTAGAGTTAATAAGAATGAAAATCTAACCAAATGAAGTTAAAAATTAAGAAGTTGCTGAATAGGGAATCGTCGGATAATATCCAACTTCTTTGTTCTAAACCAGTGGCCAAACTGTGGGAGGGTATGCTATTACTCCAGTGTTTGAAAAAACACTCTAGGATGCCAAGATTAACTGCCTAAAAAAGAAAGCAAACAATAATACCAAACTTCAAAAGCTACAGTTTTGCCCTGAAACAGAGGATTATAAAAACCTTACTTATTATAGTCATAACAAAAACACAAAGTTTTGTGTCAAGGCAGGAATAGTTCTGAGCCTTTTTAAATTCCAGCCCAAATGAGACCCCTGATTAAAATATTAAAAAGAAAAATGGAACAGGTTTAAGGTGCTAGGATTAAGGATAATTGCTGGTGGAAACCCCACATTGGAGCCATAATTCAACAAACACATTTATTACACTACCTTTAAGGTGTTATTCTTGTGTGGTTTTTAGGTAGTATAACATTTAGTTTAGTCTTTCCTGAGTACCCATCTCTGAATTTAGAAAATGAATAAAAAAGTTGTTTTCAATCATTGCTAACTTCTGTTTTCTGCTCAGAGTGGTGTAGAGAAAAGCCGAGGGTTTCATTAACACTTTGGCATATTTTAGCGTCAGTTTTTTAAATGGAAATAATTTTCCCATCTTGAGAAACAGAATTTTTGAAAAATCTATAATTTAGATTTAACAACACTAGCCCTTACCATTATGTATGTTGTGAGAATCATGTTAGAAATAAGTATAAATACCTTTTTTTACAGTAAATTTCCATAAAATGTAAGGCTTTGCTTTTATTAATGTTAAGGTAGTTTTAGGTTAATTTATGTATTTTAAGAGACAGAGAGAGAGAGAGCAAGGGAGGGGCAGAGAGAGAGATGGAGAGAATCCCAAGCAGTCTCCCCACATGGGAGCAGAGCCCTGACATGGGGCTTGAACTCACAAAACTGCGAGATCATGACCTGAGCTGGAAACGAAGAGTCAGACACTTAACCGACTGAGCCACCCATGTGCCCCTAATATTAAAGTATTTTTGTGAGTAGGATTTGGCCCTAGAAATATGGTCCATGTGTTCTGAATGGTTTGTCTCCTGCTATGTTTGCAACTAATGAGTGAAGAAATGCTGTCAGAAGTCGATAGGTTTTTGGAGACAAAGTCCATGAAAGCATTAGTTACTTAACACTTTAGATTGTGATGGGATTATTCATGAACTGTCAATTTTCAATAAAGAATACAGACCAACATAGTGATTTCAGCCCTGGAGGCTCTGTTTAGAATTTTTAGTTTTAGTTTTAAATAACAATCCATCCATCTATTTTTCTTTAATATAACTTGAGGCTAATTGAAGAAAATTTGTTCAAATAAAGTCTTAAATACTCTTGATCATAGGAATTTGCATTGTTTGTTTTTCTTACTTGACATAATCCTATTTCATATTTTCATAAATGGGACATATCAGTTTTCCCATGTCTGTGTATTTCAGACTAAATTATAGCTATGTGATAAATCTGAATATTATTTTTTTGCCTATCAGTTTTACCAAGGAGATAGATATTTTTTTTTAATTTTTAAAAAAAAATTTTTTTTTTAACATTTATTTATTTTTGGGACAGAGAGAGACAGAGCATGAACGGGGGAGGGGCAGAGAGAGAGGGAGGCACAGAATCGGAAGCAGGCTCCAGGCTCTGAGCCATCAGCCCAGAGCCCGACGCGGGGCTCAAACTCACGGACCACGAGATCGTGACCTGAGCTGAAGTCGGACGCTCAGCCGACTGAGCCACCCAGGCGCCCCAAGGAGATAGATATTTTTGAAGTCACTGTCAAGTAAATTATTTCTAATCCAGTAGTTTAATCTTGGTGGATTAAGAGTTATTTCTACTGTAGATCTGTTATTTAATCATCATATGGTACATTTTTCTTGAGTACCCATTATTTGGCTGGCATTGTGCTAGGTGTGGGGATATGTAGTTTAATAAAGTTTGCTCTGTGCCTGAAAGGAGGGCCCAGTGTCCTAGTGGAGAGAAGAAAGTCAGCATTTATGTCTTGTGTTGTTTTATATGAGCATGCATTGTACTAAGAGAGGAGAGCCCAAAGGAGAAGTAGTTAACTCAGACATGGAAGGCCAGAGGCAATCAAGGCTTTGAGAAGTAACTATTGTGCTGTTCTGAGGAGGCCAGAAGGTATTTGGCCAGGAAGAAGTACAAGACATGTTAACATAATTGTAAGGCAGCCATTCCCATAAACTGTTTAAACATAGTGATTTTTATGTACTCTGAAATTCAGACTCTAAGTTTGTACCTATTTTTATTACCAGAAATCTGCAAAAGGTAAATCCTCACCCCAATCCTTGGCCACACCCCATACTTTAACCTTAGCCCATCTATGAAGTCTGGATTTAAGGATAATGGATGAAGGGAGGCCTGTGCCAGAGTGGAGGTAAGAGTCAGAGAGAGTCGTGAGAATAGTCTGGGGGTGGGGGGAGTTGTGTGTTATCACTATCTGATCAACAACAAACAACCCAAGTTTGCATATTTACTACACTTACTTGGAAGGGCAATTGTCTTTCTGAGTAAAGCTTCTACTCATCATTGGCAATTACCTTGTATCTTAAGCTAATTCTCAAATTCTCAGTTTGTTTTAGTTATAATGCTCACAACAATTTACTTACTTTTTTTTTTTTTAATTTCAGAGAGAGTGTGCAAGGGGTGGGGAGAGGCTGAGGGGAGAGAGAGAGAGAGAGAGAGTGAGAGAGAAAGAGAGAGAGAGAGAGAATGAATATTAAACAGGCTCCATGCTCAGGACGTGACCTGGATCCCACAACCGTGGGATCATGACCGGAGCTCCCTTTGATGATGACTCGAGGCAAAATCAAAAGTCAGATGCTCAACCCACTGGATCACCCAAGCACCCCATCATTTACTAGTGAATAGTAAACTAGTGAATAGATTTGACTACATAATAAGTATCCTTGAATTTTCATGTTTTTCTAAAAGTGATTACCTGGGCTTCCAGAACCAGATAATCACATTATGAAGAAATATATTACCATTGGATATCTGATGGACCACTGAAAAATTTAATGTAATGGCGTGAAATAATCAGATTATGGAAGACAACCCTCACTGGGAGGTCCTAGGAAATATGTGTGAGGCTGATAAGGCTTTTGTAAAACATAATAGAATGAATACCTACTTTCCCTTCTCATATCTGTGATCCTTCTCCTCCACGTGTGGGCAACAAGTGTTCCTAGGTTTCTCCTTAGTGGTACAAGTTCTCCCATGGAGCAAGTTCTCCTGCTCCAAGCATATCCGTTTTCTCTTTCCAATTAGTTTTAGACGATCCTTATGGTGCTGTCTCTCTGATTTGGTGGAGGCCCCCAAATGGGCAAAAGTCTGGGGGAATTTGGTGGCAGAGGCAGTGAAAGGATTCACTGGAGAACGAACAATGGAGATACAAGTTTATTGGCTACACTGCAAGGGGTCAGGGACAGGACAGCAAAGGAGACACTGTAATGAGGTAGTAGGTGGGGATTGTTTTTAAAGAGGGAAGGTGAGGAAGTTTGGGGACTTATGGAATTTTGCCTCTTTTGGCAACTGTGACTCCTTATAAGTAGCATGCTGGTTAGGTAGGGTCAATGCATATTTTGACGTGGGTCACCTGATGGTGTTGTCTCTATTCAGCCAGGGGGTTGCCGTGGGCCTTTACTACATTCCATCGCTCAAGCCTATTGCCTAAAAGTGGCCTCCACACTTACTAAAAATGTTATTATAGTCATCACATCTATCTACCTTCAGATTTTAATCTAGTCCTGCCTTAATCTGTAAACTTTTAATATTATTAAAGCATATACATCTTTAAAATGCTGCACGTAATGTACATTAATGCAGCAGCAGATTCCAAAGGTGTTCCATAACCCTCAAGTTAATTAGAGTAAAGAGAAAAAGAATACTGAACCCTGTGGTTCAATATGTGTCTTGTACAGTTATGGAGGCTGGAAATCCCAAGATCTGCAGTTGGCAAGCTGGAGTCTCAGGAGCTGATGGTCAGTTCCACTGCAAATCCAAAGGCCTGAAAAGCAGAAGAGCTAATTAGTTTAAGTTCTGCTTGGAGTTCAAATCCAAAGGTAGGAAAAAAAATATATATATACATATATATATATATATATATATATATATATATACACATATATATATATATATGTCTCAGCTTTATGACAGGTACAGAAAGCAAATTCTCTCTTAGTCTGCCTTTTTGTTCTGTTCAGGGCTTCAGTGGATTGGATAAGAAGAACTCATATTCAAGAAAACAATCTGTTTTGTTGGATCAATTGATTTAAATGTTAATCTCATCCAGGAACACCCTCACAATGCACCCAGAATAATGCTTAACCAAATACCTGGTTACCTTGTGACCCAGTCAAGTTGACACATAAACTTAATCATTACAATATGTTTAGAAATGTGCTAAATAAAGTTGAGCAATTATAAGATTTAGAGCTTTAAAGGCAGATAAACGTATGGATTGACTAACTCTAAGAGCAGATATGATACTGCAGAATTTCCGAAACATTTTGACTGTGTTAAATGAGAAAGTCTTTGGACAAAGTCTTTTGGATGTTAGGACAAAGAGTTCTAATTGGTACATTTTTATAGTAAATAATTGGAATTCTATATACGTCTTAAGCATTATAAAAAGTAGGTTGTTATGTTTTTTTGTTGCAAGTTTGGTATTCCACATCACACCTATACTCCCGGGAAGTAAAAAAAGAAAATTATAAACAGGAAAAGTTAAATAATTTTGACAAACATTACTCTACTAGTTTTTGAAGAAATATGTCTCAAAGTACTTCTATATAAAGAAAGCATGGATCTATTTATTTATTGTGTTATTTAAAGGGTACAGATAAATAAAGAATAGATTGTATAATTTATGTAGTATGAAGAAGTTCAATATATAGGAAGAAGAAGGAAATTAAAGCTTTAAAAAGGAAGTTTATTAAAGTCAGTGGGAAAAAAGGAGCAAATGAATTTCCTTTATGGTAGTTTGGCAGAGATGCTAATGCAAAACAAAAGTCACATGGAGACAAATAGTCAATGAGAGAATGTTACTGGGAATAGAGATTGATATCTGACTGATAAGGAGCCACAAAATGTGAGGAAGAGGAGAGCCTTGGAACCAGAACAGGAATCCATTCAAGCCTAGAATTGTTATTTAAATATAAATGACTGTTATTTAAATATAAATGACTGTTATTTAAATATAATACAATGTTTTAAACAAAAAAAAATAGTTTCTTGTTTATGACTCATTTGGTAAATGTTAAATATTCCATTAAAATTTTAACACTCTGAGAAAAAGTAATAGATGCTTAGTAAATATATCCCCTTTCTTACTCTTGCAAAAAGTCAAATCATTTTTGAACTAATATCCTATGTGTTTTTATTCCTGATAATTCCTGTCACCTAATATTTTCCACCATAAAGGCTGAACGGGGGAGTCAATGTTCAACTCATGACTTAAACAGAAGAGCCTTGTACATTCATATTTTTCTCATGAAATTTCAAATCTAAATCTGATTCAGTTCCTTGAGAATTTTTTTTATAATTAATTTTAATTACTAGCCACAAGACATAGAAGATGCAAGATATAAGGTAAGAAGTTATCTCCACATGAGAGAAAGAAAAGCTCCCTGGAAGATTTGAAAGGAATGAAACTAGATTTAAAGTGCTGCCTGGCTCCCCGAGATAGGACTCAGCAGCATTACTAGTGGCAGTTAGTTAGATTCTAATAGGTTCCCTCGAAGCCAGCAACAAGGAAGTCATGGCCAGCTACTGAGAAACTCAGAGGCCCATCCTGGCAGCACTCACCAGAAGCGGGGTCAAACCAGACAGGTCCAAGATGGCAGCTGGTGCCATGACAGGAAACCCCTGACCAAATTAAGGAAGAGAAGGTGTGAAACCCTGTTTCCAAGAAATCCCTGGCCCAGGCAATGAACATTCCACTCCCTAGTTAACAACTGTCAATAAAATATAGAAAACCAAGCCCCAGGGCAGCTCTCTCTTGAACTCACCCACTCTCACATCTGGAGAGTATACTTTCACTTTAAGAAACTCTCTAGCTTGAGTCCTTATATGCTGTGTCCTGTCTGTCCTTGAATTCTTTCTTGGGATGGGACCCGGAACCTCTGGCAACATCTTTGAGATGGAATGGGTGAAGTGTCTCCCCAGCTCATTCAGCAAAAGCATCAACTACCTGGGCTTTGGCCAAGAGTGGCAGGATGAGGCAGTTGAATCCACACATTGAGGGGAAATATGAAAGCAGAGGAGGCTTGTTCACTGCTTATCATTTGGAGCTTTTGAGACGAAGTCACCACACAGTGTGCTCCATGACCGCAGAAGGTGGCCCTATCACAGTAGAATAGTGACATCGTTGATTAGGCAGAGAAAGAGCCCAGGTTAATGCTCTGCTCATGGCATGCAGTAAACTCAGTTATTTCTGTAGCTTTGATCATGATCACAGGTGTGCTGAGAGCTGGTCACTTGAAAGAATCTGAGGTTTTCAGGAAGGGGATGCAGAGTGTGGGATACACTAAGCACTGTGAGACCATAGATACTTGCATGGGTGTTAACACATGCCCAGAGGCCAGGAGAGATTAAGTACAAAGGCCAGCTACTAGAGGACAGGATTCAGGTAACAGACTATTCCTTCCTCTCTCATGATGCTATATATTTCCATCTATTCCCAAATGTTACAGAGGGAAAAGAGAAGAAAAAGAGCATATAACAAAATCTTAAATTGACTGGAATTCAAATTTACCCACTTCTAAGTAGGTATGAAGTCAAATCATTCATGAGCAATTGATTTTCTTAATAGTAAAGTAAAGAGAGACAGATTTCTGCCCATCAGAATCATAAAATGGTTATAGAAAATATTTGTGCTTGCTAGGTTCTGTTTCTAACCATTTTAAATATATAAACTCATTTTATTCTCTAAACAACTCTTTGAGGTAGATACTATTTTTAGCAGCAATTTCAAAAGGAGCAAATTTAAGAAAGCTCAGGCACTTAACTAGTAGGTATACTCTACTCCACGATGGGAATATTTTCTATCTACATAATTTTATCCACATTTTCTTTTTTAATTTCCATCCCCACTCTTCACAGCATACATTCCTTGTTGGCAATAACTATTATATTGCTTACTTGTCTCATTTTTCACTTAGCCACTTGGAATCTTTAAACTTTTATGTTCCTTCCTTTGACAATATTGTTCCCTCACCTCCCATAACTTTTTTAACTTGGGATTTTGTGTTATCAGGCAAGCTGGGTTAATAAAAGTTTTTCCTCTATATGTTTCATGCACAAATAGTTCATTTGTGCTGATAAACTTCCCCAGGATATTCATAACAATTAATTCTCAAAGTTTTACAAAGTGAGTAGAAGTGGGAAAAATGACTCATGAGGTTAAGGACCAGAATAACTGTGTTCGAAAATCAAATGCGTTGGTGAAAGCTCATATGATATACTGTATTACAGTATATGCAATTTATTCTCCATATAAAATAAATGTATTTCCTTTATTGGTCAGCAGTCAAAGCCAAGTATGAAACTGACTTACCTAAATTCTTATTTTAGGAATTGTCACATAGTATAAGATAACGGCCTAGACCTTGAAGTCTGACAGGTCAAGATGCCAGTCCCAGTTCCTCTAGCTTATTAGCTGTTAGATTTGAGACAAGTTCCTTAACTTCTCCAGTCACAGTGTTTTTTATTGATAAAATAAGAATTATGAAATCTATGTGCCAAAGTTTTTAGACGGAGATTTGGGTCAATTATTAAAGTAAACTACTTAGCGCAGGGTAGAAAACAGAATAATCACTTTATCATCGTTATTATCATCACCACCACCACCATCATCATTTTTATCATCATTACCTAATCATGTTATTTTTTTTCAAAAATTCAACTACTTATTGCATGCTTAGTGTGAGCACATCTTTATTTTAGTGATTGGGACACATTAATGAACAGTCTGTGGGGCTCCTATAGCAAAATAAGAAACATAAGCTACAAACCCAATGCTGATAAATGACAGAAATGTATTTCTCACAGTTCTGGGGGCTAGTGGTCTGAGATCAGGGTCCCAGAGAGCCAGGGGAGAGCCTTCTTTCAAGTTGTAGCCTGCAGCGTCTCACCTGTCCTCTGGTCTCTGGTGGCAATGCCAAGAGAGCTCTCTGGAGTCGTTTCTATAAAGGCCATTAGTCCCATTCATGAGGCCTGCACCCCCAAGACCTAACCATTCCCCAAAGGCTCTGCCTCCAAATACCATTGCATCGGCTATTAAAATTTCAACATATGAATTTGGGTGGGACATAAACATTCAGACCATCACAAAAGCTCTGCTTTTTGCCATTTACATTCTATCAGGATATAGACAAATATCACTCAATAAACTAAATATATAAGTAACTTGTAGGGCGTTTTTATAAGATTAAATGTCACGGAAAGCAGCAAAAAATAGAGCGGGTTTCAGCCACATCATGTTGATTTGAAGGAACTGGGATATGGAATGAGTTACAGTTAAAAATCTAGTGATAGTCCTCATCGGAAAGGCAGTTTTGGGGGCAAATCCTTAACAGACATGAGAGAGCTACCAGAAGAAAGTAGTTTTGGGCAGCAGAAATGACCAGTGCAGACGCCCTAAGATAAGAGCACATGTGAAGTTGGAGGGATTTCAAGGAGACCAGTGTGGCTGGAATGGAGTGAGTGTCTAGGAGAGAAGTGGCTGGGGCAGAGAGTTAACCATGGAAACAGATCATGTTGGTGGTGGAAGCTGCTGAGGGTGCTTTGGTTTTACTCTGAGTAAGATGAGGGACCACCGCTGCAGAGTTTGAGCCAGGAACTGATGATGTATCACCGTCTTCTGAAGGTGCAATGAATCAGCACTTAAAATACAACGACAGCATATAAAAAAATGAATCTCCTATACTTCCGAATCGTGATAAGAAATCTGAATTTTCGAATTGTCAAATTTTATTTTAATTGAATTCCCTCTTTTCCTTGCATTTTTCAGTAAAAAAAAAAACCTTTTTAAAGAAATATTTCAAAAACAAAACTGATATTTACAGAACATAAAAAGCGTGTATTCCATGAGGGAATAGCAAGGATGGATTTCATGTGATAATAGAGTTAAAATTGTGTATGTCACTTAACGTATGGCCACAGACCTGTTTATGATTATACCTCTATAGACTTAAGTATTTTTAGTTTATTGTTTATTATACTGACACTTCTCTGAGATTTTTTTAAGTCTGTCCTTAAACACATACTAAACTAGATATGAAATGTTTAACTACTTGAGAGCAAATAAGTTGAAAATATACAGGGGCACTTGGGTTTCTCAGTCAGTTGAGCTCCCACTCTTGATTTCAGCTCAGGTCATGATCTCACATTTTGTGAGATTGAGACCTGGGTCAAACCCTGCTGACAGCATGTACCCTGCCTGGGATTCTCTCTTTCCCTCTCTCTATCTGTCTCTACCCCATGCATGCTCCCTCTCCCTCAAAATAAATAAATAAACTTAAAAAGAGAAAATATTCATAAATATGAATAGCTTTATCATCTCAAACAACTGGTTATGGATCCTGATTTGAATATGCATAAACATTGAATATGCAACTAATTTGCATTGGATTTTCCTCTTCTTTTTTCTGTCCTGTTCAGAAATTGATGTGATTTATAAACAGATTGTCATGGTCTGCTTCGCCTTCCTGTAAGAAGACATCTTGAAGTCACTTAGCTATTTGTCTAGCTTGCAGAAACACTGGGGTTTGGGCGATAGCAAAATAAGGTTGTACAAAGTATCAATTGATGAGAAAATCAGGATCCAGAGAATCTTCTAAAAGTATAATCAGAAGCCACATCGGCACCCTTTCTACATTAATTATCTTATACACCTTAAACTGGTCATCATAACTCAATGACTACTCAGGAACTACGTGTATCTAAGTTCACACTATATCCTAGAGTTTAAAATACAAGTGTCACTTGTTTCTTACTTCACAGACAGAAACTGCTCAACTTCCTTTGGCTTTTAGTCTAGACTCACGGCATTGCTAGATGTTTTAAAGACTACCTGGCCCTGTCTTTCATTTAAAACAGCGACACAGAGGAAATAAAGGACATGCCCACAACCTCACAGTTAAAGTAAATAGTTCATGCTCAAGCTTTCAGACACATAGCTTTCGGAGAAGGCTTCTCTTTGTCCCTGTGTAAGGAAACAATTCTTATTTTAGGTAGAAGTGGTCTGTTACAGTCATTGAAAGCATGATGCAGATTTTTGTTATAAAACCAAGGTGACGTGATTGAGAAGGAATATCTGATGTAGTAGAGAAAGGAAAGTCAAAATCTAAATGATTCATAAAAGACTGCCTTGAAAGTGGTTAACTCTGGTAACCAAACTGGAAATTCCTTGATGACTCAGGGCCTACTACTCATCTGTGCTTGGCAAATTAGTAGAGAACTGAAGACTTGCCTCAGACAGGAAACTGGAATTTAGTGGGTAGTTAAGTAGTAAAGAACAACTCTGCAAGAGGAAGAAGACAAAAGTTCCCTTCTCAGGAAACTGACATGAAATTTTAGTCTCCAAGAAAAAGCTCATCTACTCTGGGAATCATGTTACCCTGAATGTGACAAAATCGAGATGTTAGCCCAGAAAAGAAGTGAAGGTCCTAGGTCTTAACAAAGAAAAGAAATACCTCAGACAGCTAAAAGATACAATAGATTTTGGAATGATGTCCTTTTGACTTTTAAATTATATAATTGAAATTATACTTAAATTATAATAGAATAAAATTCAAGTGTAGTGGTTTTCAAGTGGAGTGCATGTTTTACGTCACAATGTGTGCAGTGTATTTAATAGCTGATATAATAGAGGAAGAGATTGTAGTTTTTTAGTAGACAACAGCCAGAGATGTTAAATACCCAGCGATGTGACAAACACAAATAATCATCCCATCTAAAATGTGATCAGCTGCCCCATGAGGAAAAAAATGAGGCAACTCAAAGGATGTCTTTTTGAGAAACCAAGTCTGTATCCTCAGGTGTCCAGTCTAGAGGCAAATGGAAGATACCGAGAACATGTTGAGTGAAACAAACAAACAAACAAACAAATCTCTCCTCTATAACCTAATCTGTTTCTGTATGTTTATAGCTTCTCTTTCTATTAATATTTGGTTCAATGTTGGAAAAGACCTGGGATATTCCCTTTAAAAGATCCAAAATTTTCTAATCTGAAATAGAAGTACAACTGTCGTCTTTATTGTAGACAGAAACAATGGCAAGTCAAAACTAGGAGAGGTATTATGTAGCAATAACGTGAGGTGATAAAGGAAAGGAATCATGACTGCTGTTATCATAGTCTTTTTTCCCAGATTAACTCCAAAAGTATAAAGGAGTATGCATTGTCCAGTATCCTGTTCCAAGTGTCCTGTGATGGTGTTTAATGACTACAATGTGTGAGGAGAGTCCTAGAGGAGTTAGGTAAAGAGCTGTTATAAGAACAAATCTGAATTCAGGGCAATGCGTTAGGTATCTACGTCTCTGCTCTGGAAAGGGACCTGATCTGAAGCACATGCCTCCAATCAGAGATCTTGAACCATCTAGTTTAATTCCCAATTCTTGGAGAGTGACTTTGAATTACTCTGTTTGTTCAAAGTGTTGCTTTAAAAGTCAGGATGGAATAATGAGGTCACTAACTGCCCTACTACCTTTGGAAACTTAAGCACAATTTTATGACCCATAGCAACCTTATTCATTTTTCAGTCCATAAATTATCACATCATAGATGACAGCCCAAGATGATAATATAGCAAGGAGAAAAGGTGAGACTCACATACATGTTTATATATTCAAAAGAGAAAAGAAGATTACATTGTGCTTTATAATTAAAATCTCTATGACTCATTTGCATGTAATATGTTTTTAATTTTATGGTCTTTATTCTTGCTCTGCCAATTTACTGATGAAAAGTTTTAACTCCATAGAAAATATTTAGACACATTTTAGTATCTATAACTTCATTGCACATGTCATTTTCTTGTGGGCCTCCTAGCAATTTTTCAACAATGTCCCTTCTACTTAAAATAAAATAAAATGTTAGTTTAAAGAAGGGAGTAAAACCTTTTATTATGCCAGTGTACATTTTCACAATTTAACTTCTATCGACCTTATCAAAGACTTTGGAATAAACCCAAAGTAGATATTACTTACAGATTCTATGAATAACTAATGATATGGTTATAAAGCAATTTGCCAAGGTATTAAGTACCCATAGGTATTAAGTGTCCAAGGATATCCTGACTACTGGGAAGTGGCCTGCTCATATAAAAGAAATAAATTCACTCCATGAAGGCAAGAGTATGTAATTTACTATAAATACCATTTCAGATAGTCAAGGTCTTAGGAATAAACTTATTTCACACCATTGAGAAATGTTCTCCAAATTTATTCTAAAATATGCTCTTCATCGGGGGTGTATGTTAAACCAAATTCCCAATTCCCTCCCCTAGTACCTAGTTCCTAACTTAGTACCTCTAGTGTGTGTGTGAATATATATGTAACTGTGCCCATGTGATTTTACCGATCTGGGTAAAGGGTGCACTATGAAAATCCCTGCTATAGAGTACGTTAGAGCTTAATCTACACCAGTTATTCTAACAGAGAAAATTTAATACCAAGAGTTATTACCTAGGTATAGAAAACTGTTTAAAAGGGTGGGGTAGAAGAGATACTGAGTGATGAGGTTCTGGAATGATGGGGATTCAGAGCCAACGGCCAAGAAAGAATTCTTGAGATGTCTTTGCCTTTGGCTCTGAATGGCACAAAAAAGATGATTTGGTACAAAAAAAGATGATTTTATCAAAGCTTGGGGACAGAACCTTGGGCAGGAAGAGCTGTCCCAGGCCCATGAGGAGAGACTGATTATATATTTGGGAGTCGGGGGGAGGTAAAGTCAAACGGACATTTCCAAAGGAATTTTCATATGCTAAAGAAGACTCACTACTGCAGGCCTAGCTATTGTCAAGCTAAGATTGTTCTTCCCTCCAGCAAAGCATTAATATTAAGACAGTAGGGAGTTCCTGGAGGAATGTTCTACTCTACCTGCCTCAAGTTATTTGTCAATGGGCTGCAGGCTATCAGGAAATTTAATTTTATCTGCCATTTCCTTCTGCCTTTGCTTCCTATATCACTAAAGTGTGTTAAGGGTCCTCATGACCTGCCCTAGGTTTTTGAGAGGACCCACACGATTCAACATACAGTCATATTCATGGCTATGACTTATTACAACAAAATGATAGAAAAATCAGCAAAGGAGAAGATTCATGGGTCAAGTCTGGAGGAAACCTGACTTGAGCTTTCAGAGGTCCTCTTCCAGTGGCATCAGACAGAATGCCTCTGGCTCCCTCAGCAGTGAACTGTGGCGACATGGGTGAAATTTTGTCTACTAGAGACACTCAGTAACCAAGGGTTTTATTGGGGGTGGTCACATAGGCACTCTCTACCTATCACATACCAGAATTCCAGCCTCCCAGAAGGAAAGCAGGGACTCCATATAAGCCAATGTTTAGCCACACAATAATACATTCTTACAAGGGACGGTTGGGAACCAATCAAAAATCTAAGTTCCCAGACACCAGCCAGGGGCCAACCTTGCAGGCAAGACTTTCCAAGGAGAGTAGTCCCCCACCTGCTATATGAACTCTTTTTCATGCACAAGGTTTCAGAGCTAGTGGCTGCAGAAAACAGTTACCTAGAATTGAGGAAACAATGAAAAGAGGTTGGCATCATTAAAATGTAAAAGTTTGAGGGAGGGGCCTCCTGGAGTGAAACTCACACCTCTGGGAAGGGGGCAGTGCTCCCGGGGCCATCTTGGCTCTGCGTCGGAGGCTGGGGTATGCAGAGCTTGCATCTGGTATCTGGCAGCTGACGGTGGTATCAGTTGTGTGATGCTGATGTGTTACAAGAGGGCTCCATGAACTGGTTGTGCAACTATTGGAAACAGCTCAATCTGGACACCCTCTGTTTCTACACACTGCCTCTGCCAAGGGGAAGAAGGAGCAGGGCAGTGCTGACTGGAACAAAAAATCAACAGCAGGAAGGAAGTTGCCCGTGCTTCTTTCTCCAGCTTCTCTGTCTAGCGCCCTAGTTGTGCAAAGCCTAGTGGGGCCGTAGGGAAAGCTAAATGTGGTTTGCAGTTTTCAGCAGCAGCCTCAATAGAGTCTGGAAAGGTGGATTTGTAGCTCAGAATCCAAAGCTTAGGAGCCAGCACAAGATTTTTTAACTTTTCTCAGACATTCCTACGAAACTCTAAAAGGTTTATGAGAGCTAATTTATACCTCTAAAATTGTGGCCAGAAACATTTGGAGTGATCCTGTAGGAATATTGGTGATGGCAACACACAATACTACAGTGATGCAGGATGTAAAGTGACCCTTGAAAAGTAATGTATCAGTGTACAAAGGCTTGTTTCTATTGGGGGGCTTCTAGTCCATTTCCATGGGAAGCTGACTGGGAAGGGCAAGAATCAGAATTATGCCACATTATTCTGGATGGCATACCTCTCTTTTCTTCTAATGCTGGGGCGTATGTATGATAGTCGTGTAGTGGCCATGGCCAAGTTCAGGAAACTTTTTTTTTTTTTTCTTTTTTTAATCTTGTTTATTTTTGAGAGAGAGAGTGCGAGCGAGCGGGGGAGGAACAGAGAGACGGGAGACACAGAATCCCAGGCTGACTCCAGGCTCCGACCTGTCAGCCCAGCGCCCAAGGTGGGACTCAAACTCGTCAACCATGAGTTCATGACTTGAGCCAAAGTCAGACGCTTAATCAGCTGAGCCACCCGGGCACCCCCAAATTTTCTGTCTTTAATGTCTTATCTGGTATTATGTTTCTTAATATCACAGCCTGACTTTCTTTTACTAGAAAAATCCAGCCACTTCTGTCCCCTGTCTTGCTGTCACCCAGGTGATCTGACTGACTCTTATTAGCTTTACCCAATTACTTCTACTTCCTATGTGCACAGAAACTATCTGGGTTGCATTCAGTCCAAAGAGCAGTGCACAAAAAGATGTGAAAATGGGAACCATCATATATTGATCTCTTAGCATGAGCCAGACATTTTCCCAAATAATTATGCATTATCACTTATGTCTATAAAAATCTTACAGGCAAAGTATTATTTTCCATTTTATAGATATAAAAACTAAACTCATGCTCATAGAATTCTAACATCTGTGTTCATCATTATAGGCCCACCACACCCAAATATTTTGTATTAAACTTCTAATTTTCTCTCTTAAACTTCATACTCAATCTATTATCGTAAACAGAGCCTTGGCTTAACAGGAATCCTGAAATAAGTCACAATAGCTAATCTCTACCTTTCTTTTATCTGTAACTAATTGGGCTACCATTTGCTTCTCTCACAAATTATCATAGCTGACTTCTAAAAAAAGTAATGAGATCCATGGATATATTATAAGCCTGGTAATAAGATGTATAAGATTGTAAATCCTAGCTCCATCCTTATTATCCAAGTGAGCTTAGAAGTTCTTTTAGCCAATTTTCTCAACTGCAAAGCCGAAATAATACCTAATTCACAAAATTACTCTAAGAGTTAAAATTGTGCATGTAAAATGCTGGGTACACTTCATCTAATTTGTGAAACCAATAAATTCCTTGTAAAGTTTTAATTATAGACTCAAAACTTTCCATCAGTTGTAAAATTGCTTTTTAATATTTGGCAAATAAATAGTTCCTTTTTTTTTTCCCAATCCTAAGTTTGAATTCTAAAGTTAAACCCATTTCTAGATCTTTATTTTTCATTTCCTTTCTGCCTCATGCTTCCAAGGTTTTGGCCACACTAAAAATAAAACAAAAACAAAAACAAACCACACCCATCATGTGTACTGTATTCCTTCCTGGTTTCACCGTCTACTTCACCCCTCACATTTTTCACAAGTAGTCAAGTTGTATTATTTTATTTTTAAAACCAACACTCTAGGCTAAATCTAAAAAATATATATGTATAATGGAACATTCACTCACCTAAAGTGCTTCTCCCCCCCCCCCCCTTTTTTAAGGCATTGTTTTAAAATTGTTGCATGCAATATGGCTTTAATATAACACTTCAGAAGGAAATGGAATGTATGCTGTGGAGTAGGAGAGCAATGTGAAACCCTGATAAAGCATGAGTTATTTCTTCATTGAAAATCTGAAAGTTTTAATTATTGAAGTAAAACACTTTGAATGATGCTTATTTAATTAAGTCATTTTCCTGGATCAAGTCATCATTACCTATTATTTGCATGTTATTTATTTTCATCTGTGGCATTTGTTAAATTTGTCATGGATTTCTTCCCTGATTGACACTTTATTTTCCAAGATTAAGTCCCACAGCCTGTTAAAAAAGATTTATTTACCAGATAGTCAATAGTAATTTTACAAGCAAAAAAATTGAGCTTATAGTTAAGACTTCACAAGGAATTTATTGGATCTGTTTGCAAATTAAGTCAAGGATGGACTTCCCAAAGATGATGCATACATCATAAAAACAAACAATGAAGAGTTACAAATCTACTAATGTAGATTCAACAATTTTTATTAGAGATGAAGTCAGCAGACACAAAGTCAATATTATGCATCAGCATAATAGAAATATAACAAAATAAAATCCAAATATCGGTGGCTACACAAATGAAAGCTTGCAGAAAATCACGTGTAGGTTGGCCACCCCTCCAGGGGAAGTCTCATCTATGCAGCAATTCAGAGATACAGAAGGCCTCATCTTATAACTGTTATCTGAACTTACAGTTCTGTGATGCCGACAGCAGAGGAAGAGACAATGTTGAGTGTAGCGCACAAGCTCTTAAATGCCTTGTACAGAAATGACGCACATCACTTTTGTTCACATTTCTTTACCTAGATCAAATCAATAGTCTCACCGAATTAAAAAAGGACTTGGAAAATTCAGTCTTCCTCTGAGACCATAAAGAAGAATCAGGAATGGATGAGAAGTAGAAACCACAACCATAGTCCAAAAATATTTCTTACTGTTGTCATTTAATAAAAACACACTGACTCCCCAATATGAGCCAAAGTCTGTGCTAGATACTGAAGATGTTAAAGTGATCAAAAATAGCGATTTCTTAAGTCTTCTGATAGCTTACTCTTCAGAGAGAGATTACCAATCAACATCCTTTTGTTTTCAAGTTTTTTTAAATGTTTATTTATTTTTGAGAGACAGAGAGAGCCTGAGTGGGGGAGGGACAGAGAGAGAGGGAGACACAGAATCAGAAGCATGCTCCGGGGCTTTCTGGAGCCTGACGTGGAGCTCTAACTCACAAACCGTGAGAGGAGCTTGAACTCACAAACCAGGAGATCACGGCCTGAGCTGAAGTCGGCCGCTTAACCGACTGAGCCACCGAGGCGCCCTCCACTCACCATCCTTAAGTAAGTGATGCAGCTCTCGGCCAATCTCTTGGCCTCATTCTTGATCCAAACAGAATGGCCAAAAGACTTCATGCTTAGTGTGGGAGTACAAAACTGCTCCAGATTGACCTTGAACTACTAACTTTACGGCCTTGGTACATTTGCATCGCTGTTTCTGGCCTAATCAAAGTTCCAACCTTATAAGGATTGCGTCACTGGGTACCCACAGGTGCAGCTGCCGCAGCTTGACTTTCCATGAGGCATGTGCATGCACAGTATTTGCTACTTGTATAAAGCAAGTGGACTGGATTCAGCATGAGTTGTATTAAATACTAGTTTCCAATCTAGGTAAGCAGCACTAGATATGCTACCCTAAATTCCATGCTGCATTCAATGTTAAAAGAAGAGAAAACATACAGATGAAATTTAGAGTTATGGGGCTTGCTACAGCCTCCGGGTCATTCCTCCCATTGCAACTTTAGATTGATTAGTTACATATGAGGGAATAATTTCCATGAAAGGCAGGTTTCATACCTAAGGTTGTTGTTTGCTTTTAGTAAGAGACAATGACACCAGGTTCTGTACCATAATCCCAAGAGAGTTTGGAAGAAGTTATTTTTCTAGAGAATTTTTTTTTCTACACAAAAATGTGGTCTAAATGGGGAAATGAAAATTAAAGGGATTTCATAGATTTAAATGGATTTAAATATACTATAAAGGACATTAAGATACCTCGAGTAAAACTCAGAAGAAACTCAAATAATGATAGCAGTAAAGAAAGAATGAAAATAAAACAGAGTCCCAACAGAGATGAAGGCAAAGCTGGATAATATCTGAGATGCTAGCGATATCTATTCAACAGTAGTTTAAAGCCTCTCTAGAGGTGGTCATAAATACACTTGACCTAATATAGACAGAAGCTACAGAGAGAGTCTTGATTCTAAATTGAATAATTTGCCAGCATGTTGAATCCCGCAGGTACAAGTGACATTTAGCATTCAAGCCATTTCCTAGAGTCAGTGCTGAAGTCCACAAAATAAAATCTTTGACCCTGGCCATGGCATTTATCTTCAAAATTACCAAACAAGTCATTTTGAATGGTAAGACACCTTTAATAAATGTGCAATAAGATATAACAAATCTAGGCTATGAGGCCTTGCCATCTAAAAACCATTATACTAATTGATTCCTTGCCAAAATCTATGTTCTCTTTGATTAAATTAGTCAGAAGAAATACTGACCATGGAAGCAGTTCTCCAGTGAATGAACTCTCAAGCCATTTCACTGTTGTTTTTGACATCTGGTAGTGAGTATTCCAAGATATGATTCAATTACATAAGGATAAGCACACTACTATTCCAGGATGTTAAAGAAGTATTAGAAATGGTCCTTCCCTTTACAGGATCTGTAATCCAGAATAAATGCACTAAAAGAAAGGCCTGTCTTAATCATAATAAAACACCATAGACGGGTGGCTTCAACAATAGGGATTTATGTCTCACAGCTCTGGAGGCTGAGCAGTCCAAGATCAAGGTGCCAGTAAGCTAGGTTGCATTCGGAGATCCCTTTCTTGACTTGTAGGTGGTTGCCATCTTGCTGTGTGGTCTTATGAACTCTTCTTTGTGTGCACGTGAGGTGAATGAGCAAGCTCTCTAGTGCCTTATAAAGGCAGTAATCCATCATGAGGGTCCTGCCCTCATGGCCTAATCTAAACTGAATTATCTCCAAGAACCCCATCTCCAAATACTATTACATTGGGGATCAAGGCTTCAACCTATGAATTTTACGGGGACACAAACACTCTGTCCATAACAAAATCTGTATAAGCATAAGAATGCCACTTTCCAGAAAGGTAAAAAAAAAAGCATTAGAAATAATTATTTTCCTTATAGAGCTTTGAAATGGAGAAACTTGTCAACAAATACATGAAACAAACAATAATCAAAATCCGATCATAACTAATACTATCACAGCAGATTATAAAAATAGTCATTCAGAAAATGAATAAATATATAAATAATTGTGGTGTACATTGATAATAATGAATAAATATATGGACATCTTTTTGGTAATTATGTAGAATATAATATAGATTATAATAAATATATATATTTATCCTAGGGAAAAATGTAGTATAGTTAAAATAGTCATAAAGAAAATATAATGCTATACGACTTTATGGAAGATATAAGATTTATATTGGGTCTTATGTTGCAAAGAATAATATCAACTCTGGTTTTAAATCCCAATCAGTTTTATTGCCAACATACATCACACACACACACACACACACACACACACACACACACTTAAAAATATCATGTTATGGCATAGATATTAAAGATATTTGCCTAAATAGATATGGGTTATAATTATACATTAAAAATTTTTTTTAATGTTTATTTATTTTTGAGAGAGACAGAGACAGAATGTGACTGGGTTAGGGGCAGAGATAGAGGGAGACACAGAATCCTAAGCAGGCTCCAGGCTCTGAGCTGTCAGCACAGAGCCTGACACGGGGCTCGAACTCATGAGCTGTGAGGTCATGACCTGAGCCGAAGTCGGATGGTTAACCGCTTAACTGACTGAGCCACCCAGGCTCCCCTAATTATACAACATTTTACCTGTCATACAAATAGTTTTAAGTATGATTGTTTTTTACTTAAAGTGCTTTTGATGATCACTGTTATAAGATGTTTGCACTTTATATACTGGACTTGAGTTCAACAAATATTTTCTGTTGAGAAACTGTTGCAATCCAAGCATACTGCTTAAATACAAAAGACTAACCTTGCTAATAGGTACAAGAATAAATTTTATTCATAATATTCTATTCTCTTTTATGAATATTGCATGTTATTTTGTCTTTGTCCAAGATACAAAGTTTCATCTTAGGTAAATTTTTTTTAAATTAGTGTTTTCCACAGGGTTGTAACTATAATAATGGCTATTATTATATTATAATCACATTGGAAATTTTTATTAGATGTTTTACATACACTATGATAATCTACCTGTATTGGGTTAAATTGTGTCCCCTCTAAATTCAAATGTTGAATTCCTAACCCTGAGTACCTCAGAATGTAACTGAATTTGGAGAGAGCATCTTTTAAGAGGAATTAAGTTGAAATGAGGTCATTCATGTGATTTCTAATGCAGTATGACTTGTATCCTATTAATAAGAGGCAATTAGGACACAGACAAGTACAGAGGGAAGACCTTATGAACACACAAGAGAAGACGACCATTTATAAGCCAAGGAGAGAGCCCTCAGAAGAAACTAATCCTCTCAACACCTCCATGGTGGACTTCAAGCCTCCAGTACTGTAAGAAAATAGATTTCTGTGATTTAAGTCCCCTGTTCATGGTGCTCTGCAATGGCAGCCCCAGAAGACTAATATGCTGGTTACCACCATTTACAAGGGAAATAACAAGGTTCAGAGGAGTTGATTTACTAACTGAAGGGTAAGGGTACCTATGTATAGTATGAGTTATCATAAATCATTATTTACATTTTATGAATAATTATATTGAAAAGGAACAAATATTTTTATCTTTCTTTAAAATGTTTTGAATGTTAGATGGATTATCTACAATCTAATTTCTCAGTTAAGATGGTTTTCTGTATGTATCTTATTAAATCAAACTGATACAGCATGTACATAATAAGATGCAACAAGATAAAAAAAATTTCAGAGAATCACTCATACACATTCTGGCAGAATATGTCTTCTTCCAATGCCTTAGAGAAATTTCAAAGCAATAATAAAATATCTGCTTTTTATAAAACTATGCTTACAAGGAAAGCTTACACTAATTCAAATCAATGTTTATTTTGCTGTTAGCTCTAAGTAAATTTATTTCCTTTTTCTTATAAGTTTCAAAGTTAGCAAGATGATGAAATAAAAACCAAATCTTTTTGCCAATTAAATAGGTTACAATTTTTTTTAAATCAAGTGAATAGATAATATTGCTTAGTTGTAGCTTTTTTCTCTCTTCAACTTTCAGCATCTCTAATTAATCTTCTCCAGGGAACTATGGTATAGCTTTGGGGATTTTACTCTACTTTAATGAGTTTGACAGTTGGAGGAGAGCTAGAACTCCAATCAAAATAACTCTATAAGCTAACAAAGAAGCCTGTCACAGTTCCATGGGTGTTGACAAAAGACACAAGACTCTTGGGTCAGAGATAAAGGACTGAATTACAGCAAAAGCAGGGGCAAGATTGTTAGCATTGTCCTACTGGGTCTCTGCACCCGAAATCTCATGGCAAAGCCCTTGGAGCCAGGTGGAGTCTACACGTGCAGTGGAATGTGCCATGTGAGAACTTTGGGAATTGTAGTAAGCAAGTCTATAATCTTTCTGCGAAATAACTAGGTGCATACAGAACTATTTGAAGAATTCTTGCAATGCATGTCTCCACTTCTTAAGATTGCCTCTGCATAAACAATGCTGAGAAGTAGTCTGGTAAAGGACAAAGTGTTGTGATTTTTGTAAACTCAAGATATGTAAAAATGCAAGAGGCCTATAGCAAACTGCCTCTTAGCAGTAGACTATTACCATCATGTGTGTGTGTAACATATATATATGACATATGCTATTATATGTATTTTATATTATATAGAATATATGATATATATGTAATATATAGAATTATATATTATATAATATATAGAATATATGATATATATGTAATATAGAATATATGATATATATGTAATATAGAATATGTATATCATACATAATATATATATAGTCAGATATATCACATATATATCGTATTTCTGTGTGTACCATAAATATATGTGTGTGTGTGTGTATAAACATATATATATATAATTTGTGTCTGTAGAGAGTTTAGCTAAGCTACCCCATGGTACTGCTGCTTCCACATTGATTTTGTTTAACCAAGTGGCCTGCAAGAACTTTAACATGACACTGGCCCTTCATGCAAGCACATGCCCCTGGATAGCAGCTACAGAGTCACAGGCAAATGTAAGTTATTGGTATGATTTCCTTAACAGCCCTGTAATCAATAAGGCTGTGGTCAACAGTCTCCTCTGCCTCCTAACACCTTCCCCCTATGCACTTCTTAGATAAAACTTTCGTATAACTTTCCAAAACCCTGCTCTTTTGGTTTGAAGTGACCAACCAAGCTTTAGCCAGGGGACCCCAGCACTTCACTCATGGACCCTGACAAAGGCTGTGTCCCAGTTCCAATAACAGTCTCTCTGTCTTCACTCTGCCTTGACCTCCGTATATGGCTCCTCTAGACATTCTGGGTATTTCGTCCAGGACCTTAGGATAATAAACTTCTCTACTTTGGTTTCTCTTGTGGTCTGTTGCTGAACTTTGGGTCACCATTTGGCAACTTGTGCTTCCCTTAATAAGTGTTAATTTGACAAATCCATAACATGATCCATACATCATTTATATTTATTGCTCACAATAAACATATGAGTACTAATAATTAACCATTTTGAGAAGTAAAATTAAGTCTAAAAACATAATTAAGTGAATCTCTCAAAGAGAGTGGTAGGTCCATGATTCTGAATTCTAAGATTAAACTTTCAAACTCTCCATTCTAGGGGCAGAAGTAAATCAGTAAAAATTGCCTTAGGTGCATCCATGAGAATTATTATTTCCCCCAGCACTGTTGTAAATTTAGGATAAGTGTATTAGCAATGCAGTAGGCTCATTTACTTCAATGCTTATTTGCCTAAACAATTAAGAGCTATTTATGCTTGGTTCTATATATTTTTTTCCTTTTCTCTTCCAAAAACGTTGCTAGTCTTTTTTTGTTCCCAAGTCTCAGTAATTTTCTAGCCCTCAATACATTAGTTTACTAAAGAAAATGCCTATTCTGGTTTGCAGCTTGGGGTTGCTTAAAAAATTAGGGAGACATTTCTAGGGGTCCTGGATAGTAGGCAGGGAGTAAGGATAGACAGACACATCGGCTTTGAGATGAGAAGGCAGGAACAAATCTAGACAGTGAATATTCCACCAAAGAAGGAAATAGTTGGTAGTCTGTAGTTTAGGGACATCATTAGGAAATGACAGAAGCTGTCAAGTATAGGAAGTGGAACCCATGGTTAGGGAGCATGGCTTGGTTGTACTTGAACCTCTGCATTCTAAGTGTTCATGGGAATTTGAACACCTGGCTTCATAACAGTAACTAATAAGCACTGAAAGCCCCTTGAAGTTTTCCTTCTGTTTAAGATCAGTGTTACTTTTGCCCCAAAAGTATTTGTACCAAAAAGGGTAGTTTGCAGTACTTGAGACTGTCTACAGGCTCATTAAATGAAGATCTGGGCTGGACCTAATTAGATTTAAGGAAAATAATATGACTTTTTTTGAATGCCAAAGTGTGTGAAGAAGTGACCTTTATGTAATGTATAAGTTCACCAAGTAACTGGCGAACAAGGTAGTACTTGATGTAAACTGAATTGAATTTGAATTATAAGTGAATTGAACTGAAATTGTCCAGTATCTTTAGGTTGAATACTATTCTGAGGTTGGTCGGGAGGAGGGGTGTGGATGCCGTCATTATTAATGGTGGTGTCTTATCCAAGACACCATTACCTAACTCAAGGTCATATTTTATTGTCCCCACTGGCACTTACCCAGTGGAAATGCATCTGCCTAATTCGGGGAGTGAAGATAGGTTAGGAGTTGATTAATGTGGAAATATCACAAATAAGATTAATAACATCTGTTTCCGAGGGGAATATTCTGCATCATAGGAGAGGTCTTCTTAGAACAGTCTGTGAACTATCTCAGGTATATGATACTAAAAAAAGGAATATTTAGGCAGCACCAGTGTAAGATTAATTTTTGACTATAATTTTGGTTAAGACTGTGGAATAATCTCCCAGTAGCCATTGTGGAATCCCTAAAATATCAGTCTTTTTTGGAGCTATGGGAAAAAGCATTTGAGATATGTAAAAAAGATAATTTGAAGCTGGAAAAAAGAAATTCTCTAGCTTAAAAATTTTCAATTTTTTTGTTTTCTATTTGCTGTAATGCAGACTACATCAACTGTATAGTACTAATATAAAGATGTATACACATGTATTTTCAACCAATCCATACAATTTATTTCCAAATCCAAACAATGAGATAATTGCAACTATAATTGATTTATTTCAAGCCAATATTTCCTGCACTTATGGGATACGGGTTATATAGTTATATAGTTATATAGTTTTTTTCAAGAAGGTCAGATAGAACTGTGATGACGGGGGGTAACATGATTATCTAAATGAACTGAGTATTCACATCAAAAGCAAAAAATGGAACAACAAAATCTAAACAGCTCATACAATGCAAATGTTTCCTCCTTCATGTCTCTTTTTTTTTCCTTGAAATATTTTGGTGAGGAATTCAGGTTATTAATTCTCTAATTTCTCACAATCTACATGTTGTACATTACATACTTATGATATTATTTAACATGCCTCTCTTTTCCATATTTCTTTTGAGTCATTGATTTTCTTCTTTAAATAGGTAACTATAGATTTGATTAAATTCATATTTTTTCCCAAAAGCCCTTCTAACGTGGAAATGTCTTATATAAGAAACCGTTGCTGGGGCGCCTGGGTGGCTCAGCTGGTTGAGTGTCTGACTCTTGATTTCAGCTCAGGTTGTAATCTTGCAATTGTGGGATCAAGCCCTGCATTGGGCTCTGCACTGAGCGTGGAGTTTGCTTGGGATTTTCTCTCTCTCTCTTTCTCTTTCTCTCTCTCTCTCTCCCCCTCTCACTATCTCTGAAAATAAAGAAATATTTTTTTTTAATTTTTTAAAAGAAACGATTGCCTAACTCAAGGTCAAAACATAGAAGTAAAATTCTTATAATATTGGGTTAAATGACAGTTTCTGAGATACTACAGCAAAAGCACAAGCAACAAACAAAAAATAAATATATAGGCTTGTAATACAATTACAAATTACTTGGCTTCAAAGGACATCATGAAAAAAGTGAGAAGACAGTCCATAGAATGGGAAAAAATATTTATAAATCATATATCTGATAAAGGCTGGTATTCGAATTAAAAAAGAAAAACTCTTATACTCAAAAATAAAAAGATAAACAACAATTTAAAAATGACCAAAGGATCTAAATAGACATTTTTCTAAAGAAGATATACAAAAGCGAAATAAACATATGAAAAAATGCCAGACATCATTAGACATTAAGGAAATGCAAATCAAAACCAAGAGATACTACTTCATACCTACTAGGATGTATACAATTAAAAAGGCATAGAGTAGGTCAAAAGTGTTGACAAGGGTTTAGAGAAATTGGAACCGTCATGCATTTGCTTGTGGGACTATAAAATGAAAACACTTTTGAAAACACATTTGCATTTCCTCAAAATGTTAAATATGCAGTTACCATAGAGCTCCCCCTAGGTATATATTGAAGATACGTGAAAATATACATTCACTCAAAACCTTGTACATCAACACTTACAGTAGCATTATTAATAATATCCAAAGAATGGATATAATTCAATGATTACCAATTGATGAATACATACATAAATTGTGGTGTATTCTTAGAATAGAATATTTGATAATAAAAAGAAAGTCCTGGTATATGCTACACCATGGATCAACCTTGAATACATGCTAAGTGAAAAAAAAAAAAAACCACCTGATGTATTCTTCTATTTATATGAAATATCTGGATGAACAAATCTATACAGATATAAAGTAGATCAGTAGTTGTCTAGGGCTGGAAGTTAGGGGAAGAGAATGGGGAGTGAAAGCTGATAGGTATGGCTTTTTTTCCTTTTAAAGAAGGAACAGAAATGTTCTAAAATTAGATTCTAATGATGTTTGCACAACCTTGCAAATGTACTTAAAAACATTAAATTGTATACTTTAAATGGGTATATGTTATGGCATGTTAATTGTATCAATCAATCAATCAATCAATCAATAAATAGTATCAATAAATCTTTCTTCATTGTGAAGAAAGAAAGAAGGAAGGCAGGAAAGCAGGAAGGAAGGCAGGAAGGCAGGAAGGCAGGAAGGCAGGAAGGCAGGAAGGAAGGAAGGAAGGAGGAAGCAAGCAATGGTCCAGAAGTAAGAAAAAGGGGTTCCAATCTCGGTGAGTCAGCATGTCTTGGAAACGTCTCTTAATCTTCTTAGCCTCACATCAATTTTAGTTTTTTCATGTAAAATATGAGAGGTTTAGATTAGGTTATCCTATTAGTCATTTTTTTGTGAATAATCAGATTTGTAAATGAAAAGAGCATTCTTCACTTAATTATCATAATAAATCTTAATAAATTTTTGATTCTTATATTTTTATGCCATTAATCTCCCTTTGAGTAATTTATTAAGTCCATTATAGTTCCCAGAAAATAGATAACACCTGCCAAACCAAAACAAGGCAATGGCAGAGTTCACTGTATTAGCGTTTCTTAGCTGATGTCTGTTTCATGAAATTCTTGGACTCTGGTATTATTGGTCCTGTCATGAAGGCTGTCATAAAATATTTAAGCTACGGTTGTCAAACAGATTTTTCTGTGCAATAACTAAAATAAATAAATCAGTTCTGTATTCATATGTGGTTACACCTATATATTTTGTCAGCATTTATATATTGAAGACTGTAAAAGGAAATACTAATGATTTGTCAACAAGAAAAATTTCTTTTGTTTTTTGTGGAGTAGGTATTCTATTACCTCTTTAACACTGTGGGGAATAAAACATACCATTCAAAAGACCATACTATAATAACGCCCTCTCTTTGAATTGATGGCAACAAAACCAGCTACCTTAGTCATATTTTTTTCTAATTTGCGGTACTTTCCTTCAGATAATGAAAGGTAGCTGTCGTGCAGTAAACAAAGACTTTTCACAAACTTCTAAGGTCTACAAACATAGGAAGCATTACGTAAAAGAAAGCACATAAGAGGAATTTAATTATTAATTTAAAATAATAAATCTAATTTAAAACAATTAATTATTAATTTAAAATAATAGTTTAAAATTAATTTAAAATAATTTAAATTTATTATACGTTCCTTGTTATTTTATGTAAACATCTAGAGAATTCTATTACTTGCATAGAAAATGCTAGATACAGGCAACTGGTTGATTATGGTTAACCAATTAGGCTTCTAGATGGAACTTTGCATATATTACACACTTCATTGTGTTTTGAGAGTTGCCATTATTTTACCTGGACATGGCTAATGAGGTTAACCCAAGAAAAACATTAACTTCTTATCTTACACCATTTATTTTAATTATTTCATTTGTAACTTATTAATGTCAAGGTAGGACTGACTTAGTAATCTAAAAATCGTTTGAAAGTATATTTGCTTGGAAACTTAATTTAATGTTTTGCCATATTTGAATTGGTTCTATTATTTTAGAGATTATAGATTTATAATATGTAATAGAGAAACAGAATTGTATGCTGAATTGTAAGAAAACTCAACTGGGATTCAGATGACTTTAGCTACTTTAGCAAGTCATTTATATTTGTTTTTCTTTCTTCTCTTTTGTACAAATGAAATAAACCATACAGACCAAGACAATACAAATATCTTAAGTGTACTATTTGGTGAACACCATCGTGTATTTAGCACCCAGATTTCAAAATGGAACATAGCATCCTAGACACTATGTTGGGGCTTCTAAGAATATTGCTGCTATAGCATTTTAGTATGTGTCTTTGGGGAATATATATATACACAATTCTTTAAGGTCTATACCAAGACTGGGATTTCTGGATCAAAGTGTGTGCGTGCATTCAGCTTTAGTAGATAGTACCAAACAAGTTTTTCAAAAAATTTTTAATGTTTATTTAATTTTTGAGTGTGAGAGAGGGAGAGAGAGAACAAGTGAGGGAAAGGCAGAGAGAGAGGGAGCAGAAGATCTGAAGCGGGCTCCGCACTGACAGCAGAGAACCCGATGCAGGGCTCAAACTCACCAACTATGAAGTCACGACCTGAGCCAAGGTCAGATGCTTAACCGGATGAGCCACCCAGGCGCCCAAATTTTCACACCAGCCACATGAGTGTTTCAGTTGTGACTCTGGTCAACATACGATATTTACAATATTCCATTATAATATTTCTCATTTAGCCATTCTGATGGATATGAGGTATGATAACATTGTGGTTTTAATTTACATTTTCTTGATAACGATAAAGCTTAGTGCATTTTCGTATATTTCTTTGACCATTTATATTTCCTTTTTTTTGTGAAAACTGTTTAAATATTTTGTTTGTTTTTTTACTGGAATTTCTAATGTTTCTATCTCACTTAACATTAACAAAAAGAGAAAAAGAACTCCATTTGATATACTTTAAATTCCCTCCAATTTCTATTACTTTCTAATATGTAGACAAGACTCCTCATATAACCTAGATCTCTTTGGCACCTCACATTCTTATTTTAGAACTTGCCCCAGGAGCTTGCTCTCTGTATTTTCTTTTAATTAATTAATGCTAAATTTACTTCTTGTCTACTTAGCCTTTGATATTCTCCCTTCTTCAGAAGAAAGGAAGGGTATCTTTTATTTCAGCTTAGCATCTTATACTAAACTATCTCAGATTAATGTATGTTTCCTATTTGTTTCTTTATTTTTTTATTGCTGATCTCATTCAGATTCTATTTTGAAGAATCGGCAGCGTTTAAAAGGCAGATAAAGAGCGAATTCCAGGCAGAGAGAATGGGATGTGCAAACCTGTAGAAACATGTTGTTTTACTAAGGAAGCTCATATTTTGACAGAAAGTAATAGATAGTTTAAGGGTTAGGGAACAGCTGGTTTATAAACCTTGTATTTCTAATACATGTAGCTGATTTTTTGCTTATTTAAAAAAAATGAAACAAAATGAAACGAGAAAGAAAGAAAGAAAGAAAGAGAGAGAGAAAGAGAAAAGAAAGAAAGAAAGAAAGAAAGAAAGAAAAAAAGAAAGAAAGAAAGAAATAAAGAAAGAAAGAAAGAAAGAAAAAAGAGAGGAAGAGTTGCCCGGAAGGGATGCGGAGGGAGTGAGGGAGTTCTTATCCTTTGTGAAGTGCACACAAACAAATCACTCTTTCCTCAAAGGTGAGAGAAAGCATTTGGGGGCTTGTGTTTCTGGTAATATTGGACAAGATTATTTAAATTTACTCATCTGTATGAGTTTTCTAGGGCTGCTGCACAAAGTGCCACGAACTTGGAGACTTAAACAGCAGAAATGTGTTGTCTCCCAGTCCTGGAGACTGGAAGTCTGATACCAAGTTCCTTCTGAGGGCTGTGAAGAAGAATCCACTCCAGGGCTCTCCCCCAGCAGCTGGTGGCCTGCTGGCCATTTGTGGTATTCCTTGGCTTCTAGAAGCATCAAGGCAGTCTCTATCTTCATCTTCACATGACTTTCTCCCCATGTGTGTGTCTGTGTCTAAATTTTGCCTTCTTATAAGGACACTAGTCATATTGCATTAGTCTACCCTCTTCCAGTATGACTGCTTCCTAAGTTAGTTATATATGCAAAGGCCCCATTTCCAAATAAGGTCCCATTCTGAAGTTGCTGGACACTGGTATTTCAACATGTGAGATTTTAAAATACATGATTCAACCCATAGCACTATATATTGAAAACAACTAAAAATTATGGATGAAATAGTTTTTGAATATCTTCCCTAAATGGATTGAAAATAAATACATGTTTATGTGTATATATAAATGTGTATGTCATTATTTATATAATGTAAATATCCACATGCATAAATATACATTTGAAAATGAATGCATATGTACTTACACATTTATATGGATTGAAGAGCTAACAAAATAGGAAGAATCTATGAAACCAAAATTTTTTAAAAGTGACAATCCAGAGAGGTAAGTTGTCCCTTAGAGCAACTAAGAAGTCTTACCAAGACATCTACTAGTCAGGCAAACTTGGGCTTTGGAATGTAGGTCTCTGAAGACAAAATGACTAAAATAAAGACCCAGAGATCTTGTTAAAAATCCTCCCCATATTAAACTGTGACCCTAAGCACTGTGCACCTCCCCTCCTCCCAGAACACTGCTTGGAAGGTTGCATTTCCAATTAATAGAGCAGGGTGAATAAAAAGAAGGAAAAGCACCAATTAAAAAGAGGGACAGTGAAATGAGATTTAGTCATGAGTTTGAATCAGTTTAAAACCTTGCATCAGTTTCCAATCCAGGTTTAGGTCACCTGCAGTGTGCACGAAACGTGTCAATTTTGCTTTATGATGGTCTTGACTTGATAGTGTTTACATGACTGGAAGAAGGAAACATAATTTTTTTTCTACCAGAAGCTAGTTCTTCCTAGACTTCCAAAATTCTGCAAAAAATAGTTTTTCAATAACAAAGAGAAGATGCAGTCAGAATTATCTCAATATGCAAAGAAATAAGGCAAAATAAGTCAAAACCAGCAACAGTAACACTTTAGAAACAGATCAAACTTCAGATATTTAGAATTAGCAGAGATAGATTATAAAATAATCGTATTTACAATGCTTAGAAGTTATAAATAAGCTTGAAAATATCTCAGAGAACATAAATTATTAAACATAACCTCAGAGTTTTTAAAAAATCAAAAGGAATTTTAGACATCAAGCATGTAGTAATAAAAAATCAAAAGCTTAATGGTCAGGGCTATCATCATAGACATAACTGAAGAGAAAAATAGTGAACTATAAAGTTGGTCAGATTGAATTATTTAGAATGGAACCCAATATTATACCCATAGATTTGTTTAGATCTGGAAATTTCACAGGGAGGATAAACTGAGGCCTAAAATATGTTTACTGAACCATAAAAAATCTTGCAAATCTTGCCATTTGCAACAACATGGATGGATCTGGAAGGTATACTACTAAATGAAATGAGTCAGTCAGAAAAAGACATATACTATATGACTTCACTCATGTATGGAATTTAAGAGAAACAAAACAAACAAAAAAGATTTTAAAAAAAACAAAACACAGACTCATACATATAGAGAACAAACTGGTGGTTACCAGAGGGGAGGTGGTTGGGGGATGGGTGAAATGAGTGATGGGGGTTAAGAGAACTGAGTAATGTTATGGAATTGTTGAATCACTGTTGAATCACTGTTCACTTGAAACTAATACAACACTGTATGTTAATTATATTGGGATTAAAAAAATAATAAAAATAAAGTGAAAACACTTCCAAGTCAAAAAAAAAAAAGAGAGAGAAAGAGAACAATGAACTAGAAAGTTCTCTCTCGTTAGGAAAGAGAGGAGGGAGAAAATGAGGCAGTCAATATGTGAAGAGATAATGCTTAAAAATTTTTCTGTGCTGATAGTAACATCAGTCTGGAAACCTAAACAAAAAATCTTTTTCGATTAATTAAAAAAAAAAAAAAAAACACAACTCACATCTAGACACTGCTTAATTTAACTTTAAAGTGTCAAATATAAAAAGAAATTCTTAAAATTAACTAAAAGACAGAAAGTTATCTCACAAAGGTAAAGTGCAATGGCATTTTCAATATTCAGGAAAGAGAGACAGGTGACCAGTGTCCTAGAAGTCTGTATCAAGCCAAATTATCTTTCAGTGATGAGACTAATTTGAATTTTTTTCAAGAAAATACTGTACTATCAGTATGGCTCTGGCAGAACGCAGATGACTACAGATAGAAGGTTTAAGAAGGGATGAAGATCTAAGAAAATGGCAAACATTCTGGTAAATAAAATAATGTCTGCACAAACGTGTCATAATGCATTTTAGAGTTAAGAAATCATTAAGTCAGGTTCTTTTTTGAGTATATTTTATATATGATAGTAAAAGATGATTTAAAACGAGTGCATATTGAGGATATTGAAAGCAAATTATTACAACTAAAAAAAACAGATAGCTTCAGGAATTTGGATGAAAAGGATGTTTTAGCGTTAGATAACGAAGGTCTCAGTATGTCAGCTGTCAATTTAAGTTTACCTTGAATTAGGTAGCAATATAACTAGCAATTTATGTTTTACAAATGCTTTGATATATATCTTCAATGATGTCAATAAGAAGATGAAGAATCAGTACTATGTGCATTATATAGACGGGGAAATTGAAAAATACGAACAGATTTTTTCAAGAAAACAAAGTCTCTGAGTGGCAGATTTAAGTGTTTTTTCCTGACTTTAAATCGTGTTCTTTCAGTGAGAGAATTGCACTTAGTGGGTGTTCAGTCAATGCATTATGAACTGATATTCTACTAACAGATAGAAAAGTAGATAAAGAGATCAATCTAATTGATCCTTAAGCAGGAGGATCCTTAAGCAGGAATAAGCCGGAAGACTCGGAAGACTGCTCCTTAGTAGGAGGAGGAGCAGAGGGAGGGAGAGAGAGAGAGAGAGAGAGAGAGAGAGAATGTCAAGCAGGCTCCATGCTCAGTGTGGAGTCCAACGCGAGTCTGGATCTCATGATCTTGAGATCATGACCTGAGCTGAAATCAAGAGTTGGACGTTTAGCTGACTGAGCCACCCAGACTCCTGTCTATTTTTTTTTCTTAAGCAAAAAAATATATACAGTTTTATTTCCAAGGAGGTCTCTGTTCTTCTGGCTAAATTGGAAAAGATTCAGAAGTATATCTGAGAGTCTAGATGGCGTGTGGCTTTATGCACCGACATGATTATCCAGCTGTGAACAAAATCTCTTTATTATGTAATCATGATTATTTAGTCTTTCTTGAGAATTCCTTTTCCGAAATGGTCTGCAAACAAATTGGAATACATTATGCAATCTTATCCGATATGAGCATGCTGCCATTTAACCATTCAATTCAACCGTAAGTTGACCGAGAATTAATGCTTCTTTCATATTAGAGTTATAAAACATATAGTCATTTTTACTCATCAATTATTGACTATAGCTTGGTAGAATAACGACACATTGTAACACCGAAGATTTCTTTCCTAGTGATAGCTACAGATTTGAAGATACAGTTTGACTATACACATAAATTCAAATACACATGTTTATGAGAACATCTTCAAGGATCAAACATGCTTTGATTAGACAGCTTAAGGTATCCTGATGCTGATGTACAAAGATTTCCCCAAGGACTACAATCTGATAGCCACCTAAATATTTTATGGTATTTGGATTGACCAGATTTGCTCCAAAACATAACAATTTTTCAGATTGCTTTAGTTTTGCCCCATAACCAAATAGTGAATTAATTATCGTGTTATTTATTGAACATCTTTCATAAATGCCTGACTTTTCCAGAGTCAGAGATATATAAAAATATATATCATGTGGATGGATAGGAAGAAACAGAGAAAGATATGAAAGAATTTCTTATTTCAGGAAGTTGTCAGTTTTTAATTATGAAAATTGATGCTGAATTTCTGAACTGAGGTTCAATGTTTTGGTAAATGATTATGAACTGATACAAACAGAAAACACGCTGCATTTTGATTTGTTCCCCCTTTTTTCCTAATCTCCGATGGAGCCTTGGTCACATTCCAGATTTAAAAGAGCAGCAAATCATCTATCACTGGCATTTGAGAAGTAATTTTGATAATGATTGGAGAAATATGAGCCAAATTAAATGTGCTTTCTTGCCAAAAATGCGGTTAGCTATGAAAGCAGGGCCTAGAATACATAAAGGTAAAGACACGTTCTTGTCAGCTTTCAAAGGCAGCCATGCCATTCAATGACGCCAGGGTGACAGACTCATAGCTGAATCAACAGGAGCACTGCGTGAGAACAAACTTCAATTGTTTAGCCGGAGCTGTGTTTATATTAAATTGGGATAAGTTGAGCCTTGGGAAAACTGTAGACAAGGAAAGGATTTGGGGTTAAACTTCCTCTTCGCAGAAGTGCAAATGCCATTTGTGTTCATTCTGGCAAATAAAATCGAGTTGTGATGTTCAGAGTAGGGATGTTCAAGATACTGTACGTCGAAGGATAAGCTCTCCACAGCATTACAAATAACCAAAGAGTTATAATGGTGCTCTCTTTTTGTTCACGTATGATTAAAACGTTTCTTCCGTTCTGAGTTGCAAGAAAAGATTTTTGCTTGACTCTCCTTCATTAAAACTAAGGAGCTGTACTTTGGCACATGAATGGCTTCTTCGTCACATTAATCACAAGGTAAATGTGTCAGACCTAAAAGCAAAAGATAGAAACAAAACTTTAGAGAAAGGATATGCTTTAGATATGTGGGAATTTATCACAGAAATTCATTTCAGAGGTGGTTTTTTTGTTGTTGTTGCTTTTTGTTTTTGTTGGTTTTTGTGTTTGTTTTGTTTTGGTTTTCTGCCTCCCTAATTACTTTCCTCTTCCAGAGACACAAAGCATCATACTTACGGAACATGTTAAATAGACCCTCATTTCTTCATTCCTCAACCTTCTTGCGACAGCCACATCACAGAAAAGACTTACTTGTGCTGAAGGAATGAATTATTTTCTTTACATTAATTTTCCAGTGTAATTTTACTCCCCTTTGGTAGCTAAGTATATCAGGCTCACTTTTTTATTCAAATATGGATGTAAACGAATCCATCATGTTAAAAACAAAGACCACACTCTTTTTTCCTTTGTAAATTTAAAAAGGTGCAAATGCACGTCTCCTGAGATCACATAAGAGACATAACTGTGGCTTCTTTCATAGTTAGTCTTCCCATGTGTGCTTATGTGACCTTACACTGCACCAGTTCCCACAAACTGTAAGTACCGTAGCCCTTTCAAACTAAAAATATATTTTGCTTTGGGTACTTCCTGCTGCAGTAATTTTTAAACATTATTTTTGTTCATTATCTTTTACCCAGTGTATTAAGGCCATACCTCTTAGCGAAAGCAAAGAACCAAACCACCATTGCCAATAATTCAGGTAATGACATTCAATAACAAAGGTAGCTGAGGCAAAAGTTCATGAGTTTAATGAAAATTGTCTTCTCGGACTTATTTGGCTTTGGAGCTATCATTAAACTGTATGGAAGAAGTGCCCATTTTCTTATAGTACAGGGATAAATAATTTAGCGAGGAAAGAAACACAACCTTTTTTTTTTTTTTTGGTTTGGATAAACTTTACAATAAGCTGTCCCAAAAGTGGAAAAGCGAGGGTAGTTTAATGCACAGGAGATTCTATTTTGAAATTATAATTTTGTGGCAAGGAAAGTAAGTAAATAAATAATACAGTTCTAAGAAACGAACATGATTACCAAGAATGGTACAAAATTGAGAATTGTTAAATAAAATTATAAATAGACTAGCTACAAAATGGATGCTGATTGGGGTGCCTGGGTGGCTCAGTCGGTTAAGCGTCCTGCTTTGGCTCAAGTCATGATCTTACGGTTTGTGAGTTGGAGCCCCTCATTGGGCTCTGTGCTGACAGCTTGGAGCCCGGAGCCGGCTTTGGATTTTGGGTCTCCCTCTCTCTGCCCTCCCTCTGCTTGCACTCTCTCTCTCTCTCTTTCTCAAAAACAAGTAAACATTAAAAACACTTTTCAAAAAATGAATGATGATTAAGTAACCACTAGAACTCAATAATCAAAAATCTTATTTTCATGGGTCTTTTTTAAGAAACTTGCCAATATAGTTAAACTTTTTGAGAATTAAATGCGGATAGCAATGATGGCGAAACCATAACAACATTATCTTTTCACTCTTTCCCATTTCAAGAAGTTCTGCCACATGCATTATCTTATTTGCTAAGTCTGGCCTTTGACATTCTCCACATCCTTCATTTGGAACTTAGTATAAAATGTTAAGTTATTTCTGTATTTTGTCACCAGCTCGTAAGTGTTTTGAGATTAGAAATGTCTACTTTTTGTATGCCCTCCAATGTCTACTGAATGTTTGTGTCTCTCACAGATAGGCGAAGTATGGCCTGCACACCAACTCTGGCCCACTGCTGTTTTTGTGAGTTTTGTTGGAACACAGTCACACCCTTTATTTATAAGAACTGGCCAAATTGGAGGTCAGGGTAGTAATCATTCCTATTAATATAGCAGTTGACATTGTGCAAATGGAGAAGAAAAGCTAAGACAACAGGATTTAACCCTTGTGTGATTTCCCTCAGAAAAACCATAAGACCTTTTTTAATGTATTAAAAGGGATTTTTGTGAACATTTCAACTTAAAGACCCAGAAATAACATTTGAGTCGCATTTCTCTAGTGTCACTACAGTCTCTTTTACTCATATGAGACTAAGGATCTGTGTTCTTAGTGAAAATTGTTGGTAGAGTAGTTGAGAGAAATGGAAATTTGAGAAATCTGTTTAGGAAACCAGAAGACATATGAAATGCTGCAATGTTAAATGATGGGCAAGGACATTTGTACGTCCTAGGAAATGATTCTGCCTGTTTGGGTGTACATGCCTGTACACGAAGTCCCATTTTATGAAACACTAGGCCCTTAAAGTCAGGGTAACGCGAACTTAAAAAGAATGAGTATTGCTATGATCTTCTAAGTCAACAGGAAAAAAATAGTCCTGGTAACTAATGAGCTGTTATTTATAAATGAGGAAAGATTAGAGCAATCCAAAGTAATAAAACTATGGCAGTGAGGCATCCAAATTTGATTTACTTTTAAGGTCCCAATGAAGTTCAGTAAAATCAAAAACAAAACAAAACAAAACAAAACAAAACAAAACAAAACAGACAAACTGGTTAAAAATATTTAACCAGAAACTTTGCTCCTCTATTTTCTTATTTACTTTTAACATTACATGTTGACATTAAAGGCATAAGAAAGACCTTACTTCACACAAATATACAGTCATTTTATAAAGTAAGTAGAAGCAAAGAGCAAAGTGGGGTTTGTTGATTTGCTATTTTTTTTTCTTATTTTTTGGAACTTTTCGCATGTTTCGGTGAGATTATGGGAAGAAAACTTCCCAGCAGTGATATTAACATGCAAGTGAGCAAAGAAACAGAATTAAAAGACCTTTTTACCAGTCACATGAAGAAAAATATAGAATCTGAATTTGTGTTTTCTAGTCTAAGACAAAAACAGGCACATTTCATGACTTCCCATGCTTGAAATAATAGCATGAGCCTAATTTTAGTCCTTAGGTCAGACATCAGATTGGACTAAATTCACAGAGGAAATAACCGGCAGTCCACAAGAATTGTCTAAGAATGCAGAGAGTGCATAGATTAAGAGAAAAAAAAAAAAAGGTTATAGGAAGTGGTTTGGAGGGGTGCTTTTTATCTGCCCTGGGAAGAGCAATGTGCTTGTTTTTCCTTTATTATGAAGATACAAGAAAAAAAATGATGCAGCTCAAAGGAAAAAAATGAGAGGATTCTCTTGATAAGATTCAGTGGGGACCAGAGGATACCAGGTAAAGGATTCCAGCCATAATTATGGTTATTAATGAAGAACAAGAGGAAAGGTGCTACCCCAAGTGACAGAGTAGCAGATACAGGCCTTCTGTATGTACATGGGTCAGAGATTTCTCCAGATCTCCTCTACAGATTGCCAGTGAGCTGAACAATATTTAAGAAGCATGTATTTTACAAAGGTTTCTTTTTCAGACAATATTGCTCAGATTTATTGTGTTTTAACTTCTATTGTGCAGAAACGTCTCCTATACTCCAGTTTCCCTCACTGAAAATAGGGGAGTGCCAGGCTATTAGGTAAGTTAAAATTTTCCCATCCTTAAAATACAGAGATAAGAGGGGTCTGGGTGGACTCTTGATTTCAGCTCAGGTCATGATCTCCCAGTTCTGAGATTGATCCACAGGTCAGGGTCAGCACTGACAGCATGTAGTCTGCTTGGGATTCTCTCTCTCAAAATAAATAAACATAAAAATAAACATAATAAGTAAATAAAATAAATAAATAAATAAACATAAAAAATAAAAGGCAACATTTGGGCACTAAAAAAATATTAACTTATTTATGCTTAGAAATAATTTGTTTTGATAGTTCTTGTGGAACTTAAAGGGAATTCCTGCATTCAATGGAAAGGTGGAGCTGTTTTACATCTTCTATTTTCTTTTTTAATTGAAATATAATTGACATACTTTTTTCAAACACAATTTCCTTTAGCTCATTGGACCTATTTATAATGGCTGCTTCACAGTGTTTGCCTGGTAAATCCCACCGTTTCTCTTGTCTTTTTTTTTTTTTTTCGTGTGTATAGATCATATATTTCAATGTCTTTCCATGCTCTGTATTTATTTTAGAAATGGGCATTTAAAAATTTTTTGCAACACCAGGGGCTGATGATTCCCTCCACTTCCACCCTCCCATGGATTGTTGCTAGTATCTATTTGCTCATTTATTTAGTAACTTGGTCAGAGAATTTTAGTGATTTTTTTTTTCCCCTTCAGTGTGAATTCTCTGGTGTCACGCCTCAGAGGGCTCAACTTTGGGCTTAGTGCACAGTCAGCCTTCAAGGGCAATGGTTTTAGCGGGGGCCCTTTTGATTTTTTCTTTCTCTGATCTCTCCATTATACCATCAGCCTTTATTGTGTTCACACCCAGGTGTTAGGATCCACTATTTGGTCACTGATTCTTATTGTTTCTGGCCCTGTCCTGAGACATAAACTGCTCCAGTCCAATCCAATCAGATTTGGGTCCTTTGCAGGAATAATTTGGTGGGCCAGTCTTTGAGGTTTGTTTTGACAACGGGAGGTCTAAACTAGCTGGCCTATGGTTTAGCTGTCGCTCTCACGTAGCTGTAGCTTATTCTTAATCGCTGACCACCAAAACATTCACAAATATCCATTGTTTCAGGGGGTGCTGTTAGGCTTGAACTTCCCCACAATTTTTCAATTAAATGCATTATTTTGGGCAAAGCTTTGAAGCTTGATCTTACGGTATGACTCTCCCACTGAACAGCTTCTCTGAGCCACTGCTCAGGAATAGGAGGCAAGTAAATAGTCGTCACCAGTGAGACCTGCCAAACTCAGGAAACCCCTAGAAGCTTCTGCCTATCAATTTTATCTTTTAGAAACTTACTAGGAATTGCTGGAAGACAAAAAGAAACATTTCTGAATAGGACCCCAGGAGGACGCCTGTGCAGATGAATTAAAAAGTGCTGGACGGTTACCGCAGCCTTATAATAAAGTTAAAATCCCTACCCTAGCAGAGGCATAAGCTTCATTAACATAACATACTATATATATATATATATATATATATATATATATATATATACATACATACACATATACATATAGGCATAGTATTTGAGTGCACTGTGCAACTTTATGTCTGCCCATTATATGTGATAGTGCGGACTCCCCCTCTCAATATTCATCCCAAACCCTAATAAAAGGAGCCTGTATACCACTGTTGGGGGAGTCACAGCCTTACAAAGTAAGTTGTGAGACAACTCTACCTAGTGCAGTCTAGGTCTGTAACTCACCAAATAGCTTACCCACTTTGGTCCGGTAATGGTGACCCACTACTCTCAGAGTAGCACAGTCGGTTTGTGATTGGAGGGCTGTGTGGGGCAAGTAACTTCTAGTACTTTCAGATGATCTTACCCAATATGGAACCTCCACCCTATGAGTAAGTTGTGGTAAGGGTGATCAAAACCCCAGTATTTTTGGCCTTCCACACCTGTGGTAAGCCTCTAGTTCATGAGTCAAGTCTGGGTGGAGAAAAGGAGTTCCTGGCCTCTTGGCCTCATTCACTTGGAATTTCGCCTTTACAACAGGCAGCTGGGGGAGTAAGAGATGCTGGCTCACCACCCATCCCAAAGAGATATCATAGCCCTTAACTGGGAGCTGGACAGAAAGGGAGTCCCGTTTTCTTGGCCACATTGTCTCCAAGTGGAGCTTCCATTAGTCTGAGCTGTGTATGTGTGTGTGGGAGGTGAGTTGTGACTCAAGTCCTACTGGACGCTCTTACCAAGATTTAGTAGATTTTCCTGAATCAATGTTTCTTCGTTTATTGTATACACTTAAAATAATTCCCGGAAAATAAGTTTGTATTGTTAATACACAATCAACAAGTTATGATTCTTTCTTAGGGAAGCCGGTCCAAAGAGCTCATGCTATAATTCTGGTACTGGTATTAAACCAGATTCCTTTATCTCAAACATCTGTCTTTGTAATTATTTAGCCTTTCAATATATTCATTCAGTCATTCATCAGCTTGTTCATGATAAATAAATGGTCTTTATGAAACTAAATGTTGTCTTATTAATACATTTCCACTGGAATCACTGCCAAAATAAAGAAAAAAAATAAATTCATAGGAAGCATAGCATGGAGTTTAAGAACAGAAGCATTCAAACACGAGTCTTTGTTTTTGAATCGTAAGTCTGCACTTAATGGCAAGTTAGTTGACCTCTCTGCGTCTCTCTTACCAAATCAATATAACGAGAAAAATAACAGTACCTACTTTTCAGGTCTTTTGTGAGCTAATATATCAAACACTTGGAGTAATCACTGGCATAGAGTAAATTTTACATAAATATTTGCAATTTATTTTTAATCATAATGAAGCCTATATTGACTACATGCTGGAATTCAACCTGTGTGCACAACATTATTTCAAAAGTATTTTTTTTTTTCCCGGTACCAATTAATCCCTCTAAACCTACTGTGGCTGTTGTTAAGGCAATTAAAAATGTGATTGTTATGGACAAGAGTTCTTTGCAGTCTCAAAAAAAGTCGGTACTTGTATAGAAAACTAACTGAGACATTGCCACTCTTGTCTTAAATCTATCCCTATTTTTCAAAACCTATAATTAACTTACCATTGTTCTTGATGTCAAATTGCTTCTACGGTCAATGAAAATACATTAAATTAACCTGATTTTTTTTTCCTTAATTTTACCTATTACATTTTAACTTTAAAAATTCAGTTATATTTTCCAAAATGCATTAAGCATTTATAATGTTCATTCTCACGTACTGTATTTTATTAAATACATCCAAGAAACAACTTAATTGAAAAAAAAAATTAAGCCATCCTTATCCCTATCATGTGAATCTGTATAGTTCCTAATCATCACAATGGAGATTATTAATGTGTCTACAAAGGTGGAATCCCATCCTATCAGATTCCTTGGGAAGAATAAACCTGACGTCAAAAGACTATTGGAAGGATTTTAGAAATAGAATCTGGAAATTGCTATGTTTTAAGCTTATGCAACAAGCTGTGTCTCCAGAGTAGGCAAGATCTCTCCTTTAGGTGTTGCATAAAAATCTAGAGGAGTAATGAAGCTAAATAAGCAAAGAACAACAGTGGTGTTGAAGGCCTCTGCTTCTAGACTGATTCAAAAGTTTTGACAATGAGGTTTGCCATATTCGCCTCCCTCGTGTGAATATACTTCCTTCCCTTTGTGAATTCTCTTGAATGGATCTACCTTTCTAATTAGGAATACCACTGCTATACTATCCTTTGCTTTATTAAACTTTACATCTTCAAATGTCTTCTTTTAAGACTATTCATTAATGATTAGCTAATATATTTTCCTCTTTCATAAAGACCTTAGAGAGGTCATAGGTAAGCAGAAGAATAAATGGATTTTGGAATAATATATATGTTGCTTAAAAGTCTTTACTGTGTCCTGACAGTTTTTGGTTGATAATACATGTTCCTTCATTAAAAGGCTAACACAGAAGGATGAGATCATATTAGAATAAAAAATCACTGCAGAAAGAACGTCTTGAATTAAACATAAAATCTTCTGAAAACCGGGGTGCCTGGGTGGCTCAGTCGGTTGAGTGGCTGACTTCAGCTCAGGACATGATCTCTCGTCTGTGAGTTCCAGCCCTGAGTCAGGCTCTGTGCTGACAGCTCAGAGCCTGGAGCCTGCTTCAGATTCTCTGTCTCCCTCTCTCTCTGCCCCTCCCCCGCTCATGCGCTCTCTCTCCCTCTGTCAAAAATAAATAGACATTTAAAAAAATTAATTTAAAAAAATCTTCTGAAAAACAAAAAGTATAAGGCACTTGAAATCAGAATCTGCTACTCACTAATACACTGCAAATGAAAACAGGTTTAAATGGAGCACAGGCCATACATGGTGAAAAGGAACCTAATGAAAAAGGGTCAAGTAGTACCCACAAAATACATGATAGGCTTTTTCTGATGTTTTGTTCCTTGTTTTACTTGGTAGTTTTCTTTTCCTACTGACGCTTATAATTTAAATTAACTAACTTGTTTTATTGATTATTAAGTACATAGTTGCTTATATTTAAATATAAGCATAATTTAAAAAAAAAAACGAAACAATGTTCTTGATTTCTGCTCCTAAAACTGATCATGTCTAAATATCATGCCACTCTGTTACTTCTCAGAAAAAGGCACATGATGTCGTTACATCCTTTTCAAGAGGCTTAATCTGAAGGAAGAAGAACTAACCTCTACAGAGAAACTTCAAACAGTGATAAAAACTCCCTCCACAAAGTAGAAAACAGGCTTGTAAAATACGTACAGATTTTCACTGTGTTGATGAATAGGTGAGTGATTTGTATCATCCATTTCTTCCCCCCCTTAGGACAGAGGAATTTGGCCTAAGAATCTCCCTGGGTTATTGGTGCAAAACTGTCACCTGCCAATACCATGGAAATCATACTGTTTTGGGCACCACTGAAGAGTTATCCTGGTTTTTACCTGACAAGACATAAAAATAAATGTTCACTGTGTGTTTGGATGGTATTTCCAGTTCTCTCCTTTTGAGCTCTGTTATACCTACTTTTATTAATAAACATTTTATTTCTCCAATAACAATGTTTACTGTGAAAATGATCTTAGAATTAGAAATCCTACCCTCCTGGGGCACCTGGGGGGCTCAGTCGATTAAACGTCTGACTCTTGACTTTGGCTCAGGTAATGATCTCATGGTTTGCGGAATCAAGCCCCACATTGGGCTCTGTGCTGACAACGCGGAGCCTGCTTCGGATTTTCTTTCTCTCTCTCCCTGCCCCTCCCCGGCTCCCACTCTTTCACTCTCTCTCAAAATAAATAAATGAAAATTTAAAAAAGAGACATACTTTTCTTTTTCTTTTATTTATTTTTCATATATTTTAAATTTTTTGGAGAAGGAGAGAGCCCGAGCAGGGGAGAGAGACAAAGGGAGAGAGAAAGAGGGGGAATCTTAAGCAGACTCTAGACTTAATCACATGACCCCTGGGATCCTGAGCAGAGCCAAAACCAAGAGTCAGATGCTCAACCAACTGAGCCACCCAGGCACTCCCAAAATCTTATCTTTCCATAAATTTTCTTCTTGTCAACAGTAATAACAAGTCTTTATAAAACATATATACGCAGCAAAACCTGTTCAAGCTATGTGAAACCATTTGCATTTTATGTTTTGCAATTTTAAAGGCATTATTTTTACAAAATATGTCCGAGAAATTGACAGATGTCAGAGAAACATTTATATGTTCTCTGAGTGGAAACGGAATACGAAATTCTTTCAGCTAAATATTTTGTTTTCCTAAATAAAAAAAGTAGCTTGAGATTGCATACAGCTTCCCTTTAACTAGTGCCTATTTATTTATTCACAAATCAATTTTTCCTTTCCTTCTTCAACTTAATAACACATCTTGTTTGTGGCCTGCACAATTAAACTTCACCAAAAAATAGCTACAGTGGAGTTCTCTATGTTGCTCCTCAGCACCGACAAAGTTCAACATATAACCAAATGCTTTGTCAAAATCAATATCTTGGGGCGCCTGGGTGGCTTGGTCGGTTAAGCATCCGACTTCAGCTCAGGTCATGATCTCATGGTCCGTGAGTTCAAGCCCCGCATCGGGCTCTGTGCTGACAGCTCAGTCTGGAGCCTGTTTCAAATTCTGTGTCTCCCTCTCTCTCTGCCCCTCCCCTGTTCATGCTCTGTCTCTCTCTGTCTCAAAAATAAATAAACTTTAAAAAAAATAAAAAAAAAATCAATATCTTACTTGAAATTTGAATATCATTATGTTATTCTTATGACATCAACAACTAAATTTGATAGCATAAAAAACTGTTGTACTCGGCAAATCTAAAAAAAAAAAATCATTAAAATATGGTCCTTTTTCTTCTGTGTGTGTGTGTGCACGTTTGAGTACATGTGCATTATCCTCTCCTTCTCTATGTTTCTGTACTAAGATATTTATAAAATTATGCAACATATGGACAAAGAGTTTCCAAAAATTAAAATATTTTCCCAGAGGAAGGAAGGCAAAGAGAGTGTCTTTGACAGACTTTCCACCTACAAGCCGGATGGCACTTCTTACCCTTTATTTCATCTTTAATTCCATCACAGGCAAAACCATCATTACGGGTCTGGACATTTAATTTTGAGAATTGGTTAAGGGTTGTTAACATCGGTAACTCCTGAAACAGCCTTAACATAAAGAAGTAATCAGTTTTATTTTTTGCAAGTTTGTTACCTGCTGGTCAATTGTTTTCAAATCCAAATATAGAAGAGTAACTGGGCATCCGTCTGAAACAAAATCATTGCACACAAGAGATGGAGACTTAAACATGTCCCTACATGAAAAGCAAACTTCTGGTTTTATGGCTCTCCACAACCTCATGTGAGTCATCCCACCATTACTACGTGTAACTTCTATGTCCTCATGAGTGTTTCTTAACACTTACACAGTGTTTCAACTAAGTGTATATTCAGGGCCTTCTGGAGCAAACTATTTATAGCAAACTATTTGGGAGGAAGTTATACATTCGTATGGCCTGATCAGCAGTTTCGAGTGCATTTCTCACCTAGACAGATCTAAAGGGCAAAACGAACACCCAATCCATATGAGAATCAAGGGCATTGCACATGCTGTCTTTTTTTTTTTTTTTTAATTTTTTTTTTTTAACGTTTATTTATTTTTGAGACGGAGAGAGACAGAGCATGAACGGGGGAGGGTCAGAGAGAGAGAGGGAGACACAGAATCCGAAACAGGCTCCAGGCTCTGAGCAGTCAGCACAGAGCCCGACGCGGGGCTCGAACTCACATACCGCGAGATCGTGACCTGAGCCAAAGTCGGTCGCTCAACCGACTGAGCAACCCAGGCGCCCCTGCACATGCTGTCTTAACTGGGGAGGTATGTGACAGGTGGTTAGAAATCCCAAAGAGGAAAAAACGAACAAACAGACACACAAAGAAAAAACATCTATAAAATGAAAACTATCCAGGAGACTTCATGCGCTTCATTGCCTAAAGGGACAGAAGTAACACACTTTACTTCTGCCACCCGCCACCATCACCACCACCACAGACACACACACTTATTCGGGATGTACCATTTAAATGGGATGTACCTTCTAGAATGATAGGGAAGAATCAAGTCCTAGCGAGGCAACAGTGACTTGTCAAAGAACACCCATTTAACTAATACTACGGGAAACTCTCATCACCAATTTACTTAGCCTATTATATTTGAGCTAGAAGCAATATTTAGATTCGTGTCTAACTTAACATCTTTGCCGGCTCATCCGATGTATTTTTTTTTTTTAATTTCATTTCTTCCTATCTCCCAGTCACGATATTTTATTCAGAGCAAATGCTGAAAATAATTTCATAGGAAGATGAGAACTTGTTTTACTTAACCTTACACTAATTTTTAGGCAATAAAAGAAATAATCAGTAAATAATTAGTTAATGAAATTTAATTATCTACCTATATTGCTATCTTTAACATTTGATGTGAAAAAGTATATTTTTAAAAGGGATTGCTTCTTTTTAGTTCTCTGGTTTCTTTAGCCTGGGAACTTCTCTAAATATACTCTTGGCTAAATTCTGCCCTTTCACTCAGTCTTCCTTTAGAGATATTAGGCAAGAACTAGCATTTATAGCTCTGCTTTGCTCTTTTTCTTTTGGGAACAAGTCTGTCTCAGAAGACAAATACATTCTTCCCTTTCATGTTCTAAGTCTTATTGGCAGGTCCCTCCTTGTGGGGACTCTTGTCATTGGCAAGTCAGTGGGCATTGTTGGCAATATGTTAGTTCTAGTAGCTGGTCTCATTGACTTTTACTCTGAAATATGTTCTTCCATCTGGCAAACAGGCTCCAGGCTCTGAGCCATCAGCCCAGAGCCCGACGCGGGGCTCGAACTCACAGACCGCGAGATCGTGACCTGAGCTGAAGTCGGACGCTTAACCGACTGAGCCACCCAGGCACCCCAATCTGGCAATTATTTAAAAAAAGGGGGGGGGGTGGGAGGGAGGAAGGGAGGTTACTTTGATTCTCATCTACTTTAATTTTTTCTTATTATCCTTCAATATACGTGACAGAGTATTTGTCTCTGAAGTTCCTCCAAGGCCTCAGCAGAAATATGAAGAGGCATTTCAGAGTTAGGATAAACATGTTCCGGAATACAGCTTTGTGGAAGGCATAAACCAAGGTATACAGGCAAGAGTTAAAACGTTGAGTCAGGTAGATTTGACAGTGGCTGTTTAGCCTTAGATAAGTTATTTTTTCCTTTTGAACCCCAGTTGTGTCAATAATAAAATACAAAATAATAACCCTTACTTCACAGAGTCATGAGAATGGGATTTGAGAAGCTTCTGTATCTGTGCATAGTAGGTACACAACAATTGGTAGCTCTTACTTATGATATGTAAAGGTAAATCTGAATTCTCTTGGGGCGCCTGGGTGGCTCAGTCGGTTAAGCGTCCGACTTCGGCTCAGGTCACGATCTTGCGGTCCGTGAGTTCGAGCCCCGCGTCGGGCTCTGGGCTGATGGCTCACAGCCTGGAGCCTGCTTCCGATTCTGTGTCTCCCTCTCTCTCTGACCCTCCCCCATTCATGCTCTGTCTCTCTCTGTCTCAAAAATAAATAAACTAAAAAAAAAAAATCTGAATTCTCTTGCATTGAAAATTAACTTATTTACCAGACAAAAAGTCCACATTAGTATGATCTCAAATTCCTGGTCCGTATGTGTAATATATAGAATTAGCAAAGTTCTCTCTTTATGGCCAACTCATATAAGTTTAGAAGCCCTATCCTGAAGAAACTTGGCATTCGTTGGGAAACCACCAGTATAAGAGAGAATCTCAAAAGTTGCAGGAACAAAACAGATATTTGAACATCTGTTCCATGGAGCTTCACAAGACATCTGGAAGAAAAGGGTACAATTTCATTTGGAATGTGTAAATGTGCAAAGATACATGGTTTATCCTACTATTTTGTTTTTAGTATCATTTCCTAAGAAATTTTACAGGAAAAATATGTGGTGTATGCCGTCATCAGAGAGCAGTTTCATGACTTATTATTAAAACTCCATATATATGATTAAACTTACCAGTAGTGGAAAACTCTTCAGCTTTCTATGCATTAAAGACAAAGTCTATAAGGCAGTTTTATTTTTTACTAGCTTCAGTAGGTTTTCGAGGAATAGCCATACTGTTTTCCATAGTCGTTGCATCAATTTACCTTACTACCAACAGTGTAGCAGAGGTGTTCCCCTCCCCCATCCTATCCAAGATTTTTTGTTTGTTGTTGTCTGATGATAGCTAATCTAATAGGTGTGAAGGAATATCTCATTGTGGTTTTGGTTTGCACCAAAGAATGCTAAGAATCCTTTGATGTAACTGTTGACCCTTTGTGTGTCTTCTTTGGAGAAATACCTTTTCAGCTCCTTTTCCCACTTTTTAACTGAGTTATTTTGTTTTATACTATTGAATTACAAGAATTCCTTATATATTTTGAATATTAATGCTTTAACAGTTCAATGGCTTGCAAATATTTTCTCCCATTGCATAGGCTGCTTTTTCCTTTTGTTTCTCTTTTTCTCTGCTGTACAGCAACTTTTTAGCTTAACATAATCCCATTCATCTATTTTTGTTTTTGTTGTCTGTACTTTCGGTGTAATAGCCAAGAAATTGCCGAGGCCAGTGTCAAGAAGCTTTTTCCCTAAGAGTTTTCTTCTAGTTCCTTTATGGCTTTGGGTCTCCCATCTAAGTCTTTAGTGCATTCTAAATTGGTTTTTGTGTATGGTGTAAGATAAGGGACCTGTTATTATTGTTATTATTATTATTATTATTATTATTATTATTTCATGTGGATAACCAACTTCCCCAGTACCATTTATTGAAAAAACTTTCCTTTCCCCATTGTGTACTCTTGGAACCCTTGTTTAAGATCAGTTGACCATACATGTATGGGTTTATTTCTAGACTCTGTTCTGTTCCATTGGCTTATGTATCTTTTTATGCCAGAACCATGCTATATTGAAAGAAATTGAAATCAATTTCTTGAAGAGATATCTGCACTGTCATGTTCATTGCAGCATTATTCACTATATCCAAGACATGGAAGCAATCTAAATGATCTTCAAGGGATGAATGAATAAAGAACATGTAGTATTTACATTAATATAATACTGTTCAGCCTTAAAAAAAATCTTATCATATGCAGCAACCTGGATGAACCTGAAGAATATTATGTACGCTAACTGAAATAAGCAGTAACTAAAAAGACAAATACTGTATGGCTTCACTCATATTATGAATTTAAAATAGTCAAATGCATAGAAGCAGAGAGTAGAATAGCGGTTGCCAGAGCCTGGGGGAGGGGAAATGGAGAGGTATTCGCCAAACGTACAAAATTTCGGTTATACAAGATGAATAAGTCCTAGAGGTCTACCGTACAACACAATTCCTATAGTTAACAATACTGTATTTTATACGCAAAAATTTGTGAAGAAGGTAATCTCTTATGTTGTGTTATTACTACAAAAATAAACAATAATTATAATAATAATAATTAAGAGGGTGTGTAAAAGTTTTAGAGGTGATAGATTTATGGCAAAGACTGTGGTGATAATTTCATGGGTATATAATTACCTCAAAACTCTTTTAGTTGTAAACATTAATTATGCACTCTTTTGCATATGTAATACATACATACAAATATACATGCATACCTAAAAATTAAGTGCAAAGGAACTCCAGATCTGCTAATCATAAAACTATACTCCTGTCTCGTTGTTACCTTTGCTTGTGTCCATACCATTCTTGGAATGCAGTTTTTTAACAGATTTTTTTTTTGTGTTATAATTCCAATACCATACAATTGTATGGTATTTAAATGACCTATTTAAATTGTACTATTCAAAGTTTTTAGTGTATTTAAATAGGTCATTTTAAGCAATATTTTGCATACATTAATTATGAAGAAACATAAAGGATATACTTACTTGGCCTCTGGTTATTGGTGACATCAGTCATTAAATGGAAGACACAATTTTGTGGTTGATTTCTGTATGCACTCTACACTAATGATTTATAAAGCAATATACCCAGGCTTGCACAAAGATATGTTGTTGCTTTTATGAAGAAATAGAAAGGAAAAGTTGTATAGTTAAGTTCAAATAGCCAAGCCTATAATCAATCAGTTCTTGTATACATAGTCAACTAAATAATCATTCAGTGAAATGTTGAAATGTCTTTTCATCATTCTTAGAGATTCTCTTCATAAGGTAACAGTGAGTACTAGAGTAGTGAGAAGAAAAATAGATTTTTCTGAGGGTAACTTTATCCCTACATAATAGATCAAACTGAGAAGTTCATACCGCCAGGTTGTTAATACAAAAGTCTCATAACATTTTGAGTAAATGAGCAACAGAAAAGAAAATATAAACTCAGGAAAGTGATCTGTCATTTAAAGACTGTAGTAAATGGAACTCAACATTACCTAGAATGCATACAAAGGAGTGTGAACTCATTCAGTTATAAAACATCGAGTAAAAAGTATGGTCCACTCTTTACAATGCTAGGCAGGGCTCAAAGGATGTATTTTTTTTTTTCTTAGAACTTCTGGGGTTAATAGTTGAATGAACAAAAATGTATGCAATTGGAAAAGTGAAGGAAGACAGGAATTGAAAAGAAAAAATATCAAAAGAGAGCTAATCTAGGAAGATTTAGTAAAATTAACAAAATAAATCCTGTAGTAACTATTGAGTTTACATACTTTCGGGGATTCATTTTTAAATAAAGGGATAATGTTAACATTGGAATTCCTAGTAATTTTGGGGGGCTTGAAAATTAATACAGACACAAGAATGTTTAGCATTCAAAATGAAGTTTTCATAAAATTAAGAAATGAGCTTCAGGGCTTTTTTTTTTTTCTTTCTTCAATGCTAAATCAATTTTTAAAGATAATATAATATTGAAACATTTTAAGTGTTTCAATATTTTAATAGTAATACAATGTAATAGGATAGATAATTTGGATTATCAGTAAAAGGCAAAATTACCAAAGAATATCTACTCCATATAACATTTAAAATCTCTACTTACACATTATTATATTGGAAATTGCTTAATAGAATAGATAGATAGATAGATAGACAGACAGATATATATGGATGCTGGAATATGTTAAATAATTCTCTTTTCCCAAAATACATTTGTACAGGCTTTCTGACAGGAACTTAGACAATTTCTATGAATACTAATGAGATTTTCAATCCACTATTCCATATATTCAAAATCAAATTCTGTTCTTACAAAGTCCACTTAAAATACATAAAAACAATAAATAACTTCAATCAGTACAGTGTCCTTGTGCCCTTGGTAGACGCATCACAGCTTATATGATTAGATTTTCTCATTGAAAATATCTAAATGAATGTGCATATTTTACTCCTGGCTATGAAAAAGCAATGCATCCATAATTACACCAAAAAAAAAGATACATTGTAACATATTTTTAAGTTTTATTTTCTAACTTTTAAATATTAGTATATTACCTTCTAATCTGCTCTTTGTGTATATTTCATATAACAGACATGTTACCATTATGGATTTTAAAATAACTAATATTTATAAAAGAAACAGAAGCACAATATTAAATTTCTATCCATCGTTTTACAAGTAAGATCTCTTCTTGTGGGGGCAAGACATGAGTTACATAGTTTGAATCAAGCATTTTCTTTGACTTAAATTTTGAATTATTGGAGTTAATTAGCTAAATTTCAAGCCATGGATGAGAAACTTTGCACAAGAGTATTTGTCGTTATATCCCAACAATATTCATAAATTGTTTTCAGAATGGGGAAAACTGAAGGAAATCAGAAGTATCAGCCAGGAGATTATTTATAGTAATTCAGGTGAGTTTCAAATTGAGCCATTTTTATTGGAAATAGAAATATTGGAAAAGGTATGAGGAAAATACTGCAAGGATAAAATTGATGAAACTTGTTTAGTACTTTTATGTGAGTAATGGGTCTTAAGGGATAGATTGGGTCCCAGTTTAAACAGGGTCAATGCCTCTAGAGATTGATTGGTACACAAAACAGGTCATTAAATTTGATGATTCCAAATCATAGTGACTCATGTAAGAGCAGTTTCAGTACAATGAGAGATGAAGAGCAAAATACTTAGAAGAAACTGCGTGAAATGAGTTGGAATATTCTTTATAAATAACTGAGCATGAAAAAAAATGAAGATAGAACATATTTGAAGGAAAGTAAAGATGGAAGAAAGATTTCTTGAGGGTATGGGATACTGCTTCCTATTTTGCACATTTCTTACTAATAAGTATTGGTTATCATGCATTTTTTTAAAAAATGTTTATTTATTGGGGCGCCTGGGTGGCTCAGTCGGTTAAGCGGCCGACTTCGGCTCAGGTCATGATCTCGCAGTCCGTGAGTTCGAGCCCCGCGTCGGGCTCTGTGCTGACAGCTCAGAGCCTGGAGCCTGTTTCAGATTCTGTGTCTCCCTCTCTCTGACCCTCCCCTGTTCATGCTCTGTCTCTCCCTGTCTCAAAAATAAATAAAACGTTAAAAAAAATTTTTTTTTAAATGTTTATTTATTTGCTTTGAGAGAGAGACAGCATGAGCTGAGGTGGAACAGAGAGACACAGAATCCGAAGCAGGCTCCAGGCTCTGACCTGTGAGCACAGAACCCCATGTGGGTCTTGAACCCACAAACCCGCAAGACAGTGAGGGACCTGAGCCAAAGTCCAATGCTTAAGCAACTGAGCCACCCAGGTGCCCCTATTATTCATTCTTAATGATATTCAAAGCTAACAGTGTTATAAGACAATGACTATAACTTCAAAACATATGAAAAGAACCACTGTTCATTTTCTATTTTGTTTTTGTCCTCCAAATTATCTCTGTATTTTACCAATTTAATAGATTTTCAGTAAGGAGAAAAAACTCTAACTTGTTACCTAAAGCTATTTGATTAGTCAAGCATTTGCCTGCCATATTGTTATGAGAGGGCAGGGGAAAATTACAATAAGAAATAAATATGCATGGTTATGATATCTATCACCCAGTATGCAATTAAAATATTTTGACACATTGGTTTTAATAGTAAGAAGAAATGCTAGAAATGAAATGGACTCATTGTATATCCTCACCCATTTTGGGCAATATTCAGATAAGTTAGTTCTTAAGTGGAGAGACTCAAAAGACAGCCAGGATTTGGATTTCCAGTTGAGTTTGGGGAAGAGATAGATTTTTCTTATACCTTATTTTTTAATATACTCAAAATAAGCAGTTTATTTTTCATTAAAACATTGTAAAGTTAATCCTACACACGCGTGTGCGCGCACACACACACACACACACACGTGCTTTGTAGACTGTCATTTACATAGAAATGGTATTTAGTGGATGTAAGTCCAGAGTGATTTTCAAACTATGAGACTAAGTATATCATCAATATAATTGGCCACAATTTAAAAACAGTAGGGTTATTGGCACTAACAAGGTCTAATATTTCATTTAATGCAAAACCAACATTTTCCTTCCTTTTTTTTCCCATTTTTTTCTAGTCTTCACTTATTTTTATAGCTATACAGGAAAAAAATGGAAAATGCATCAATTTCACATTTTTTAATTGAAAAGCATGCTGTATCTTATTCTAGAGGCAATAATCATATTTTATCTGTTTCATATCTGAGTTGTCTTTTAACATAGCAAGAAAAAGGGACACTCTGAAAGAAGCAAGTGTTTGCATCATAAGTTTTACCTGATCTCCTATGCTATTTTTCTTTAAATTTAAAATGAAAGATTTCAGGGGCGCCTGGGTGGCTCAGTCGGTTAAGCCTCTGACTTCAGCTCAGGTCACCATCTCGCGGTCCGTTAGTTCGAGCCCCTGTCGCGCTCTGGGTTGATGGCTCAGAGCCTGGAGCCTGCTTCTGATTCTGTGTGTCTCTCTCTCTCTGCCCCTCCCCCCGTTCATTCTCTGTCTCTCTCTGTCTCAAAAATAAATAAACGTTAAAAAATAAAAAAATAAATAAAAAAATAAAATGAAAGATTTCATTAATATGATCCACTCCCATTCTTCTATTTTCAGTATGGAGGCAGAGACCTATTGCTATGACACAAGGCAAGTATTTGGTATATAGGGTTTAAGAAGATTTAATACAATTTGTTCAGCCATTTTATATTTTAGGTATAAATATATATTTATTAGGTAAAAACACATAGGTTAAGAACCCTTAGAAAACAAAAATGTAATAAAAAATTGTCCCTGCTAATAAAAACCAAAAATGATGATGAAAGCTTTTTTCCCCAAAAAACAGTTGAATTAATTATTTCCCACGAAGAAGTAGTTAATAAAAACAGGCAAACACTATTATTTATTTATTTATGTATTTATCTACTTACTTATTTTACCACAAATACGTCACTGTGTCCTTATGTCTTTGTGGAGTGCTGATTCATTTCTCCCCAGAGTAGATATGACCATTTGCTTCAAACATTTTCTAAAATGTTTGTGCAAATGTAATTTTGTCCAGCCTGGTTTTTGGATTTTTATTTTTCTTGACATGATTTACCATGAACTTATTTCTTCCAACCCTCATTCTGTTTGTATTTGTTCCCATCTCTACCTTAACCTATGTAGAATAGAAAGACACAGGCAGTGTAACTCCTATAATCTGTCCCTCGGAAATAGCTGTTAGGATACAAAGATACATAAATACTTCATCAAACATGTCCAGGAACAACTCTGGCAAATGTGAAGGTAACAAAAGGAATGGATTTTATAGAAATAAAAGTGGTGCCAGTTAGAAATTGCATGATATAGTTTCAAATATGAAGGATATTTCATATCAGAGTGGATGGTTTCCATTCTAGCCATAATTTGTGCTAACAATGTTTTAAAAACCAAAATCACAGAGAAGCAGATTATATATCCCCTTTTTAACGCTGAAAGTTCAGTGGAGATAGCATTTAAAACATCAAAGAAACAGAAAATCCAGTAGTGTGTAGAAAAACCTAGAAAACAGAAAATGTTATACATATTTTACCAAAATATCAAGTGCTTCCCAGATGTATTTATCAAACACAAAGTAAGCATTCCACGACCAACATTAAACTCTGACCTTATTACTTAAGCAGTAATAAAAGGACTCATCTCTCTTCGTATTTTCCCCTTGGTATGACAGTCTTCTGAATGTGGCTTTAATGGTAAGATCTTCAGATTCTCCAGTTCTAATGTACATATTGTTTAAAGCACAAGAAGGGTCTCAACAATAGATCAGAGTTATTGAAGTATGCAGACATAGGGAGTGGAGAAAGTATTGTACTAAAGTCACATCCACAAAATTATAATTTTACTTTTAGCAAGACATTCGTGTGTAACACAGCAAAAATATTCTAAATGTTATTTAGAAAAATAAATGCCCCTGAGTCACTAAGTCACTTGCTGAAAAAAAGATCAGAGAGGGCACTTGATGGAATAGAGAACACAACTTGCTACAGAACCATCGTCAGTGCAAATTAAAAGCGAAGAAGCAAAAAATGCAGCGTGTTACTGATGTGGAGGGAGACACATAGATTAATGTAACACAATAGAAGGGTCAGAAACAGATCAGAGTACAAGTGGAAGCTTGACATAAAATCAAACCAAAAATCGCTAAGAACAATTTTAATAGATGGCTTAGGAAATTATGTCACTTCATGAAGAAAAATAAATGTTATCCCTGTCTTTATTCCCATGTTAAAGTGACCTCCAGATGGTTGAAAGATGTAAGCGATACATATAAAACTCTAAACCTAAAGAAATTTAATGAAAAGTATATAAGAAAATACCTTTGTCATGTTGGGACAAGGAAAAACCCTTTGCAAAATAAAAATGCCGTAAGAAATATTGACTAAATTTTAAAAAAGAACACCAGGGATAAAGTTTACAGATAGGCAATGAAGACACAGAGGGTAATGAATCCACACCTCTTGATGGAAAATGACCTCAATAAGACCAAGTCTCCCAAATATTGAATAAAGTTTAAATTCCACCCATTCATTCATTATTTTTACAACTTTAATTGAGGTGTCGTTAATATATAAAGAACTGCATATATTTAATGTGTACAAATTTTATGGGTGTTGGAAATGCAAATATCTGTGATACCATCACCAAAATCAAAACAATAAACATACGCAACATATCTCAAAGTTTTAAGTATCCCTTGTTTTGTGTGTGTATGTGTGTGCTAGTAACACTTAACGTGCAATCCACCCTCTTAAGTCTGAAGTGCACAGCATACTATTAAGTATAGGCATTTTGTTGTACAGCAGACCTCTAGAAATTATTTATATCTACATAATTGAAACTTTATGCCTATTAAACAACAACTCTTCATTTCTCAGACCTCCCAGCTCCTAAAAGCCACTATTCTATTTTCTGTGAGTTTGATAGTTTAATTAATGAATGACACTTTTTTTTTTTTTACATTTTATTTTAGAGTGAGAGAGAGTATATATGAGCAGGGAGAGGGGCAGAGGGAGAGAGAGAGAGACAGACAGGCAGAGAGAAAGAGAGAGAGAGAGAATCTTAAACAGGTGCCACATTGAACGAGAGCTTGATCCCATAACCCTGGGATCGTGACCTGAGCCAAAGTCAAGAGTTGGACACTGCACTGACTGAGCCACCCAGGCACCCGAGTTTGGCAATTTTAGATTTGTCATGTCAGTAGAATTGTGCACTATTTGTGCTTCTGTGACTGGCTTGTTTCACGTAGTATAATGTTTGCAGTTTCCTCTGTGTTGTCACATATGGTAGAATTTCTCTTCTTATACAGCTGAATAATATTCCAATGTATACCACGTTTCCCATCCACTCATCGATCAAGGGACACTTGGTCCATGTTGTGGCTCTTGTGTGTATTGTTGCAATGACCATGGGGATGCAGATATCTTTCTGAAATACTGATTTCAGTTCTTTTTGATATATACCCTGAAGTTGGATTTTTGGATCTAATGATTATTCTATTTGTAATTTTTTGAGCAACCTCCATACTGCTTACCATAGCTCCTACATCATTTTAAATTTTTACCAACATAACTAGAGACCATTATCAGACAGATTTACCATAGAAATCTCATATATGAGAAATAGTGTATAATTAATTTATATCATATCTGCCACACAAAGAGTGTAAACAATAGTAATGAGAACAACTAGCCCAAAATATTACACTCATCCAAAATAAGTAACCTTAACTTAAAAACATCCATTCACATAAAATTGTCAGTTTCTTAGATCACTTTATCATTCAAAATCAAACAGTTGCAAGTATATCCCATGACATGAGGCTCAAAAGCAAGAGGGCATGATGTCTGTCTCTTTTTTCAGGGGAAATCATGACATATCCATGGTTATATGTGGTTACCAATGCACCTTCTTTTGCTGCTGTTATGACATTAGTATCAAGAGGGTTATCTGTCTTAAAAGCTAAATGTGTTTTATCAGAAGGTTTTTATAATCATTACGTTTCTAGACATTACTTTTGTTGAAGTTAATATTAACAATCTGGAGTAACACAACTCTACTGCACCATTGTTCTTACTTAAGTTAAATAAGTCACATAAAGTTTTTAAAATATAATTTATTCATATATTCACAGCTCATTTCTCATAAAAGCCAGTTTTCTTAAACCTTTCACAGAGAAAGAAATAAAATCAAACGATCTTTTAAAAGGAAGACCATCTGGACTCAAGTCTATGATGTGGAAGCCGTGTGCAAATAATGATTTTTTTTGGCTTAATTATCATGAATGGGATATTCAAAAGTAATGCTTAGTGTATTAGTTTCCAGGAGCTGCCACGAAGCTTTTTTTTTTTTAACCAAAATTTCATGTATTCTCTTTGAACATCAAAATGGTTATATGCAGTCCATGCAAGTTCTCCAACAAACAGCTCCCTTGCCTTTTGACAGCTGTTTAATCAACTGTGAAGCAATGATAAATCCCTGCCTCAGGTGTTACAAAATTCTTTGTCCATAAAAATGAAAACCCACTTGTCCGGAAGCATCCACTTCCGTCCAGGATATATCCAATTTCTTTATCAGAATGTGAAGTTCTTCTTACAACATCTTAATTTTTTTCTCAATAATTTGTTATTTTGTGTATTTTCTCCTCCCCACAGTGGTTCTCCTTTTTGGAATCATTCTTGTACTTAGCAACATAGAGCAGAGTTGGTACACTGAGGAGGCACCATGTCTTGAGTTATGTGAAAATGAGAGGATTTTCAGTCTTTGAGAATTTTACTTTGTGTCTTTATTTGCCTCCTCTCTTCTGCTTTAGCAATCTTCCTTCTCCAATTCATCATCCCTATGAGCTCTGCTCATTTCTTCATTTGGTTCACTGAATACTTTTGGGTCTTACTCTCCACCACCAGTGGAATCATCCTTGACAACTTCAAGTGAACTTGATAAATCTACCCCAAGCCGGGATTCTTGCTGTTTCCTCACCTAATTTTCGCCAGTGACCTTACCAACCTTCACTATTCTTGAGCTGTTTATTCCATGTATCTTGTCAACACCCAGAACTGTGAGCCTTCTGAAATATTAACTTCAAAGTTATTATATCCTGACCATATATGCCTGCTGCTCAGTAACACCCTTAACATTTAATATTTGACCTAATAGGGACGTTCCAGCTGTGATCTTTTTGCGTTTTATTTTTTTCTCTCCTTTTCTAATTCACTTCTTTATCTTTCTGCCTTGATCTCACTGAACACTACTTTTTCTCTTGATACTATTATCTTTTTTTTTTTTATAAATTTTTTTTTTAACGTTTATTTATTTTTGAGACAGAGAGAGACAGAGCATGCATGGGGGAGGGTCAGAGAGAGAAAGGGAGACACAGAATCTGAAACAGGCTCCAGGCTCTGAGCTGTCAGCACAGAGCCCAACGCGGGGCTTGAACTCACGAACCGCGAGATCATGACCTGAGCCGAAGTCAGACGCTTAACTGACTGAGCCACCCAGGCGCCCCTTGATACTATTATCAAATTTATTTTTATTCTAACTTACCATTGAACTGCCTAGGAAAATTCCAATTTGGGCGAATCAAATTATCTGGTTTATCTACATCTATTTTTGTTAGTGCAACTGTAACTTCATGGTCTCCAACTGGCTTTCAGCAACAAGATCCACGAATATTTCTATTGGATTTAGTCAATTATTTCTACATTTTCTACAGCAATATATGTGAATTTCCTCTACTTTCCTGAAAACTTTTCAGGGTAGGTATACTTTTACCTGCACTTATCCTTTCCATCCCCGTGGCTACCATGGAATGAAAGCTTCTCCTTTTTCCCCCAAAGGCTAAATCTCTTAATTGTGTTCTGAAATTCATCTTTTCATGCCTACTCAGAAATATCACTTTACTAATTATTCCCTTTCACATTTGAGACTTCTGCGACCCTAAATTTATCTCCAGAAGAAGTGAGTGCTGCTGCTAACTTCACAAATGCATCTTTTGATTTTTCTGATAAATTATTTTTTAAATTTGAAAACATTTCACTGATTAATCCATGAGGAACATTTAAATTCTAAAAATGGAAGACCTATAAAGAAACTTAACCTATCAATTTAAAATATATTCTTGTTTTCTCTTCCCACCGTCTCAAGAGTTTCTTACTCCGCTTTTATGCCTACAAAATAGCAAATGTATTTTAAAACTCAAAAGTCTTAGGAGAATTCTAAATAAAACTGCTTTCATGAAGATGGAAATTAATGCTCTTATACTTTCAAGAATCTATTTTCCCCTCTGAATATTTTTCTAAGGCCTAAGGCCTATTCGAGGAAAAATTGCTTTTTGAAGCATCCTATAAATGGTACTGTGAACAGCCTGTGATGTAGTGACTTGATCACATTTTAAAATAAACAGAAAACAAAACTATGTGAGATATCCATTTGTTTGAACAACTCTTGCCACCTAAAATTTGTCATGCTGTCACTTTTTATGGGCCACACATCTAAGTTTCCTTTTGATAAATATAATAATTTGCTTTTCTATCTCTTAGTTTATTACGGAGAAATGCCTGTTTCCTTTGAAAGTACAGATAGTTTCAGTTCTGTTTTTTGTTTTTAAGACAAAAATGAACAATGCAGTTGAAATCAATCTTGCACAGCATGCTGTGGTACAGATGCAACATAAAAACAGCCCTCTGGCTGGGTTATCTTTTTCTTACTTTGAAAATTCCTTAAGTTTAAATGAAATACTTTGTGAGAAAAGAGGAATGGTTAATCCATTGATAAAGCAAATATGAAGCTTTTTCTCTCAGAATCTGAATAAAACATGAGTTCACTGAAAAGTAAACCTGATCGCATTTAATAGCTAAGAAGCTTTTAGTGGATTATGACTTGATTTATTGATAACTTGAACAAATAAGTGAACGGGCAGGCACAGCTTTTAAGCTAAATGTTTTAAATGACTAAGGACAAAAGCTTCTATCTGTTTCTTTTGGTGGGCAAGCAGGGAGACACTGAGGGGAGGAAAGGATGAGCAAAGGAAACCACATCATGCTTTCTGTTGTTGCTTTGTTCTTTGAATCTGCTTTGTATCCTTGAGGATTTACAATGTCCATTTTCCATGCACAAACCTTCAGAAAGAATGGGCATTTGCTAGATGAGCATCTTCTTTCCTTTCTAGTAGAAAAATCTAAAACTCACATGTAAGACAGCATGAAGATATTAGATAGGCTGTGACTTTTACCAAGGATGTTTGACAATACAATGCAGGAATAAATCACAAAGTGAAGTTTTCTTCTTTAATGGAGGCTCTTTGACATTCTAATCATCTCAGCAGTAATTTGTTCATGTTAAATTTGAGATAATAGATCTGTTCAGTGCAATAGAAACCAGGACATTCCCAGCAACTCATGGGCAACTGTAGGTATTTGATAGAGTTCGTATGTATTTCTTTCTGTCTACATTATATAATTATATAATTCATAGCCATAACGACTTGGAACTGAAATGGTTTATCATTTTGTGCTTTAGTGAGTAAAATCATTCATCCACTCAAAACACATTTATTGAGACTTTTTTACATCACCCAATAATTCTCTGTAATTTTTTTTTATAATCAGCACTGATATAAGTAGATTGTTCTGGAATGATTTACAAGGTAGAGTAGTTGGGTAAATATTGAATGTAGAACTTGATAATGATGTCAGATATATTATCTGGAAAACAGACAGAATTCAAAAATGTATTATTGGACCAAAAAGCTGAAAATGTTATTATTTTAATAAGAGATATTAAAAAAAAGAATTGCATAATAATCAACATAATAATAAAGCATAGTAAGCCTAGATACTGTAGAGGAAAATCAACTAGAGTGCATGCAGAAAGACATAAGCCTTAATTTAGAAGGCTGAGGCATGAGAACACCCCTGAAAAAGTACTCTCACTTGGGAGAAAGAGGGCAAGGATTTCATAGAGTATTAGGAAAAGGAGTCAGCTGAATTTCAGCTGCTTTGGGAATATTTGCTCAAAAATGGGCTCTTAAAATGCTATCAAAGCTTAACAGCCTTTGGTTCACAATTTGAGTTTAGCAAGAAGTCAGAGGAGGAACACCCTTGAGGGAGATGAGATCATATGAGTACATAGTAGAAAATTTACAGTTGTCCAGGTTCTCTTATGCTATTAATCATTTTTATAATATATGCTTATGTGTTTAGAAGTGTCGTATCTATATCTGTGTTTATATCTCCATTGGCCTTGCCCTGTATCTCCATCTGTGTCTCCACCTGTACCTTGGCCTCAAACTCTATTCCTTCTCTGCATCTCCTTCCTCTCCTATATCCATCCCATCTCCTTCTACATTTCAACTCCCCTTTAAAATAACAAGTATAACAATCCACCTACTATATGAAATCAATATTAGCTGTTATGTGAGCGAAGAAGGGGAAACCACTTGAAAATCCCCTCAAGTAAGACCCTTTCTTTGTGAATATGACACACTGCTTAATTTGGAAAAATGACAGGATTTTATTAAGTTTGATCATATAAAATAGGCAGTTCCTTCTAGTTATAAAATAATTAGGTCCTGGGAATATAATGTCCAACATATTATCATTAATAATACTGTATTGTATATTTGAAAATTGCTGAGAAAGTACATCTTTAAAGTTCTTACCACAAGAAAAACGTTTGTAACTTTGTATGGTGATAGATGTTGACTAGATTTACTGTGGTGATCACTTCACAATATATGCAAATGTCTAATCGTTATGTTGTATACCTGAAACTAACATGCTACATGTCAATTACATCTCAATAAAAAAATAAAAATAAAATAAAATATGTAGTTCTTCATAGAGGAAAATTAGTTTTACCTAATTCAGTTTGTTTTTCTGGCATCTCCGAAGCTCTGTTTTGATCTCCTCCCTTCATGTAATTTGTTTGTTTTTTTTTTACTTTCTTAACTTTTTTAAAAATTACAAATGTAAACCTTAAAAATATTTTTTGTAAACATTTTAATGAAACACATTATCCACTAGGGAATCAAAAGGACAAGTTTCACTCAAGTTTTCATTCTTATGGAAGGAGTAACTAAGTAAATCAATATATCAGTGAGGTTATTGAGGATAGCAGTGACTGCACTTTTCCGGCAGATGACAAAGGGCCCAACTAAGATTTATATACAATCTCTCTGACTCCAAATCCCCAGATTTTAATCTGGTCTGCTGTTCCTCCTCCAAAATAGGTAGTATGTATCTTCTTTTGCCTGATATGCAATCTGTGTCCTTTACACTTGTTGTCATCAGTTTGGTTTGGTTGGTTGGTTGGTGTTTCCAATGGAAAGGAACCACACACTAGCAGTTAAGTCTACATTAAAGCAATATGGCCGCCAGAGGCCAATCCATCTACTTTTACATCAAGTAGATATGTTTACGGACCCCTGGAGACTTGTAGGAAAGAGACTGAATTTACCATACGACCTCCTTAATCATATATCTGCAGCTTTGGTACTGCTTTATTTTTGCTGTGCCCTGTCCACAATCCATTTCAGTGGTCTATTTGTATAAATAAGACAGCACATAGAAGCTTCAGTATTTTTACCCACCACACCACATGCATGTTGAGTTGCCTAAAATACTTTATACTAGCTTAAACATGTTGACTCACTCTCTTGAGACTCGTGTAGAGTGATATATTTTTAAAAGAAGGACTAAAAGAAAAGAAGACAGATTATTTTTGAAAGTTTCATAGTTTTAAGAAAAGAGCTTTATCTCTTAAAATATAATTATGCTGTGAGCATTGTAGATTTGTTCAGGAAAACGATATTTGATGTTTGCTTCCAATGGAAAAATGCATTTTCAAAACATCTAACAAAATGAAATTTTGAACTACTAAATATGAAACTCTGGATCAAGCATGTTGTCATTACTGTTAAATTCCTGTGGTTCTCATGGTTAGCCTTTGGCATCCACAGTTATGGAAACTCTGAAGTCCTTCTAATTTTGGAAAATATGGGTGGGATATTTATGCCAAGCAAGATTCTTGTCTTTATCAAAGCTAAAGCTTCAAAATATGCCTCTGCCATTTTGAAAGAAATGGTAGAAACAAGAACTTACAACTGGAAGAAATAAATTATGTTAAATTATTTACTATTTATAAGGGAAGAAATAGTTTGCTATTTTAGCTATTTAGTTAAATTGAAAATCCAAACATTAAGAGTCAATCCTCCTTTATACAGCAGTACATAAAACATTTGGCAGGAAGTTGAGGTTAAGAAACTTTCTCGGTCACACCTCATATTTGACCCAGAGACTAGCTTAAGTGATAGTTTGTAACAAATGTAATTATCATACCCCACCTTTAATGAGATACACTGAGATTACAGATTGTATTAAAACCTACTGGAATTAGGGCTGGGATATGTGGTATAGTGTGAAAATGACCACCAGTTATTTTAATCCTTGCTTTCAGTCCCCATTGGAATGTGATTTTGCTCTTACCTCATGAAGAGAAAGTTTATTTTTACCTCTTGAATCTGGGCTTGGCCAGGTGACTTCCTATAGCCAATGGAACAGAAAAAAAAAAGTGATGCAGAGACTTGAAAAGTGATTGCACATTACATCTTCACTCCTTGTTGCTCCTGAAAGCCAGACACCGTGTGAATAAACCCAAACTAGCCTTTTGGAGAATAAGAAACCCTATGGCCTTTTGGAGAAGAAGAAACTGAGTAGAGGACCCCTGAAGCATACCAGCTGACGGTCAACTTCCTGCTGACCCGGCAACTTGATGGTATTTTTCTCATTGAGAAAGGAGGGATGTGTGAGTCCCTGTAAATAGACTTCTGTTTTTAAGGCAACAGGTCAATATTGTTTAATTACATTCATCTCACTTTTGTGAAGAAGAAAATCAGAATTCATATAAAGTACAGAGAACTACATGTTGTCATGAGAAGACAGGGGCTGACTCATGCATATACACACTACGAGACCAAAGAGCGGCTTCCAAGGAGTGCCAAAGGAATAGCTGAATATTTGCAATTGATAGGACTTTGTTTGTCACGTGATTATTCTCATTCTTTTTAAAATAACTCAATGTGCTTTTCAAAATGCTTAATTCCAAAGAACATTGTGCATTCTATTTATATTAAACTTTGTATATTAGCTACATGTTTCATAAAGTTAAGAGAGATTGGATATCCAAATGTTTTACAATTCTGTGAACACAAAAGAAAATGCTCACAGACTAATGTTCTGATAGGCTGTCTCTAAACAAGTCGCGTTTTGAGGAGTATCAAAATAGCTATAATCATTTGCCTCATATTCTATTATACTCATATTTGGAAAATATAATAACGTTGACTTACATTTATATTTAGAAAACATAATGATATTTAAAGAAGTCAATATGTAATAGGAGGGACGAGTTCTTTAAACTTTAAAGAAGTTTAAAAATAACTGAGGATAAACACGTGTATTCCAAAATGCAAAGGTGTTTGGTCATGTTTAAAATAATGCTATAGGAATGAACTTTTCAGTAAATCCCGTGATTCTTTTTTTGTATGTATAATTTTTTTTTAATTATTAAGGATTAATAGCAAAAGAAGACAAGGTTTGTAGATCAAGAAAGCACGGCTATTACTCTACTTGACCTGTAAGTCTCCTTATTTTTCCTTTCCTAAACATGTATAAATTTATAATTTATATATATAATTAAATTTATGTGATATATATAAAATAAAAAATTCTATTTTTATGCAGTAAATTCAACAAATAGCCTATAATGTATCGTAAGCACTCAATATAAGTTAGTTCATCTAGTTCTGAAATATAAAAGGCATCAACTTATTAAGGTAGAATAAAATGTTAAATATGATTGATTATGAAAATATACTTTTGAGAATGCCTGCGTGGCTCAGGCAGTTAAGGGTCCAACTTTGGCTCAGGTCATGATCTCACAGATTGTGAGTTCAAGCTCCACATAGGGCTTTATACTGACAGCACGGAGCCTGCTTGGGATTCTCTTTCCTCTCTCACTCTGCCCCTCCCCCACACCTCTCTCTTTCTTTCTCTCTCTCTCTCAAAATAAAGAAACTTTATAAAAAAGAAAATACACTTCCTGCTTATAAAGTGTAATTGGTAATCAGTTGAATGTATATGTATAGCAACACGGTGAAGAAGTGAGGAAGAATATTCAGACTAATTTAGATAACGACCCTTATAATTTAGAAACAGGAACTATTAAGACTCAAATTCTCCTGATAAGGAACAGGAATAGATCATCCCCCGACTCAGGATTCAACTGCAACTTCCAAGGTACTTGAGACCTTTCAGCTAATATCCAACTGCCACCATACAATTGCCTGCTTTAGAGAGATCAAGAAAAACTATGATCCTTCATTAATTTTCAGCAGAAGTATTGAACCTATAGTAATTACTACATTAGTTTTATACATTTCTGGGAAAAAAAAATCCAGACAAAACGTAATTAGTCAAGGTACTGTCTACCTGAAGCCCTACTTATCATCTGATAACATTTTTTTTTAATTTATGGTGGCAAAGCTAGCAAAATTATAGTTATATAATGATGATGATGATTATGAACAGGAGGATATTGTAGATGATTTGAGTACTTTAATATAGAACACATCATAATTTGAGCAGGCTTTGATTAATTACTTAGTATTTTCTATGTGTGCAAAGCTTCTTTATTAGACAATTGACAAAAATAAAGATTATAGGACAAATATTTAATCTGTTTACTACAATCTTTAAGCCACTTTGGTAGTACAGTATTTTAGACAATATCATACAATTTAATTTTTGTATTTTTTGCTATGTAAAAAAAAATCCCTAAAAAGAATTTTATTAGACAAAACTTCGTTAAAAATCAGGATTGTGTACCAGGATTAAAACTGACTTCCTGTATTATGTTCTACAAGACTATTCTCATAATATTAAAATGTTTCATTAAGTAGGAAATATTTTCAATGAGACCAATTTTTAAAAAAATTTTATTTAAACATTTTAGAGCATGCACTCTCTACTATGATACGATAAGATAGTCATTTCATCTCTGTGACACTCTTCCCAACGTTCATAGCCCAATATTAGTTTCAGAAAAAAAAAAAAATGAGGGACATTCTGCAAAATACCTAACCAGCATTCCTCAAATTGTCAAGGTCATGAAAGACAAAGAAAGACTGTGCAACTGTCACAGAACAAGAGGATGTAGAACATATGACACTAAATGCAATGTGATATCCTGGATTAGATCCTGAAATAGATGATAGATAGATAGATAGATAGATAGATAGATAGATAGAATGGAAAAACTAGTGAAATCCAAATAAAGTATGCAATTAGTTTATAATAATCTATCATTGTCATTTTTTAATTGTGACAGATGTGCCATGGTAATGTAAGATGCCAACATCTAGAGGAAACTAGGTGAAGGGATATAGGAACTTGGCATGCTATCTTTGAAAACTTTCTCTCAATCTAAAATTCCAAAATACATGTTTACTGCAAAACTCTATAAGCTATTTTTTGGATACATATATGAGCCTTTTTAAGTATGCATTTAATTTTCTGACATGGACATTAAAATATTTATTGCAATGTTGAATAGAATGATGATGGAGAATGCTAAGTTTGCTATGAGGCAGGAAATGGCTACGCTTTCAACCCTTTTTAAAAAAATTTTTTACTGTTTATTTATTCTTGAGAGAGAGAGACAGAGACAGAACATGAGCAGGGGAAGGGCAGAGAGAGACAGGGAGACACAGAATCTGAAGCAGGTTCCAGGCTCCGAGCAGTCAGCACAGAGCCCGACTGATGATTGAACTCAAGAACCGTGAGATCATGACCTGAGCACAAGTTGGATGCTTAACTGACTGAGCCACCCATGTGCCCCTCAGCTTGTGACTTCAGGGCTATTTAGAATGTGTTTCAAAGGCTGTCAGTTGTATTCCAATAGGCATTCTTCCTTGTATATAATGGTCTGCCAGATATTTAGCTGGAAACATGGCTTCTCAGAATAAGGAACTGCATATTTCAGGTTCCCTTGCAATAGCAACTGTTAGAATTTAGGGATATACATGGAATTGCTATATATGATTTCCAGCATGTCCTTTAAAGTAGGATTACACTCATTTTTGTCATCCCCTCCTTTTTGTTGACTGGAATGCAGACTGGAGAACTAGCGTTCAGAAAGTTACATTGGACCATGATGTGGAAGCCGCATGTTAAAAATGGCTGGTCAAAAAAGAAAAAAAGAAAAAAAGCAAACAAGAAAAAGATCTTTGGTCCCTGAGACTGTCATCCCAGTCTTGATCTTCCAAAATGTATCTTTGATTTTTGTACGAAGGAAATAAATTTATTTCTTGTTTAAGTATTGTAATTTGGATTTTCTGTTTCTCACAACTGAAATTAATTATAAATAATATGAGCTGCACTTTATTTTCTGTAAATATAATACTTTGGAATACTTAATATTTACAAATCTTTTCACTTTCTGGGAAAATGAGACTGTGTAACTTCCAACAGGTTCTTAAAATATTGGAATCATAGCATTAAAAATACTTTTTCATCTGTTTTTCTCAAAATCTCTTACTAATATTTTATTCTAATGGAAACTGGAAATTTATAGTACAAATTAAAAATGCGTAAGTTTGGCAAATTAGGGCTGGCTCTAGTTTATTTCTACCCATTGCTCTAGATATTGATCTTTATAACAGCATCTAATCTATAACAGCTGAGTAGCATCTAATTTGTTCTAGACATTTTATTTTATTTTTAAAGTTTATTTATTTTGAGAGAGAGAGAGAGAGAGAGAGAGGGAGAGAGAGAGAGTGCACAAGCAGGGAAGGAGCAGAAAGAGAGGGAGAGAAAGGGAATCCCAAGAAGGCCCCACACTGTCAACACAGAGCCCAACAGGGCACTTGAACTCATGAACTGTGAGATCATGACCTGAGCCGAATCCGAAATTCAGACGCTTAACTGACCGAGCCACCCAAGCACCCCTAGACAATATTTTATATTAAAATCTTAAGCAGATGTTGGAAATAAATTTCAAAAGTGAACTTCTGTCTTTTCATTTCAGGCTTGAATGAAGTTATGGAAATATTCTATGGACTCTGGCCAATTTACGTTTCATTGGCCACTTTTCCGCGCACTTTTCATTTCTGTTATACATTGTACACTCCAGGCATCATATAGAACTGGTATTCCTTCCTCTCTGGAAGAGCTCCATTGCAGTTTAGAGTACATACAGGGAGAAACATCGAGAGTTCTCATGTTCCCATTTCCACAACTATGTACACAACAAGACTTCATGCAAGGATCTCTCATGGATGAACCCAGTGTTGTGTAGAGTGCTTCTAGACTTCTTTCTCTCTGGAAAATATATCAGCACATGAATGAGAATGGTCCATTTTAGATAATTTTTAATCTGTTCTAATTTAGTTAACTAAAAAATTAATTATTTGCATGTTTGGATATTATAAATATTAGTGATAGCAAATATCTTGTGACATAGCTGTGACTCGTGATACCTTAGGTGAAGATTGCTGATATGTGGTACCTGACTGTTCTCTCTGTGAATGAAGGCCCACTTTATTTTATTTATTTATTTTTTTTAATATATGAAATTTATTGTCAAATTGGTTTCCATACAACACCCAGTGCTCATCCCAAAAAGTGCCCTCCTCAATTGAAGGCCCACTTTAAAGGTGATTATTGACTCTGGGTGTGCATGGGTCTTGGGACAGGTGGGGGAAAAATAAAGGTGATCGCTGACATTTCTTTATTTCAGGCAGATGTTAAAACCATCTAATTAAATTCTATCAGTTCATAGCACTGCACAGATCTATGCATGGCACTGGTCAAGACTGTTCCTTCTTTTCTTCCTTTCCTCCCTTTTTTACCTCCCTTCTTTCCTTTCTTGATGTCACCATTTAAAAATTTTTTCATGTTTATTATTTATTTTGAAAGAAACAGAGACAGAGTGAGTGGTGAAGGGCAGAGAGAGGAAGAGAGGGAAATTCCCAAGTAGACTCCACACTGTCAGCCCAGAGCTCAATGTGGGGCTGGAACCCATGAAACCATGAGATCATGACCTAAGCAGAAACCAAGAGTCTGATGTTTAAGTGACTGAGTCCCCCAGGTGCCCCAATGTCACCATTTTTTAAATAGCCTGAAACTTTAAAGCTATAAATCTAAATAATTATGGGTCTTTTCAGGGATTATTACAGTAATGGGACCAAAAATAATAACATTTAAAAAAAATAAGGCTTAGAGCAATTTAAGGTTCACAACAAAATTGAGGGGAAGATACATAATTTCCTACATACCCTTCACCCCTAATATGCCTAACTTTCCCCAGTACCAATATTCCCTAGGAGAGTAGTACATTTGTTACAAATGATGAACCTACACTGACACAATATAATCACCCAAAGTCCCACCCATAGTTCATATTACTATTCACTCTTGATGTTGTATATTCTATCATCATTATGGTATCATACGGTTTTTCACTACCCTAACAATCCTCTGTGCTCCACCTGTTCCTCCATTATCCATTCAACACCTAGCAATCATTGATCATTGATCTTTTTATTGTCTCCATAGTCTTGCCTTTTCTAGAATGTTGTGTAGTTGGAATTGTATGGTATGTAGTCTTTTCAGATTGGCTTCTTTCATTTGGAAATAAGAATTTCTTCGTCTTTTCATGACTTAAAAGCTCTCTCTTTTTCTTTTCCCTTCCTTCCTTCCTCTCTTCCTTCCTTCCTTTCTCTCTCTCTCTCTTTATCTTTCTTTTCTTTTTTTTTAGTACCGAATAATACTCTATAGTCTGGAGGTACCACAGTTTATTAATCCATTCACCTACTAAAGAACATTGTGGTTGCTTCCAAGTTTTGGCAATTATTAATTGCACATTCATGTGCAGGTTTTTGGGTGGACACAAGTTTTCAACTCCTTTGGGTGAATATCAAGAAACATGATTGTTAGTCACATGGTAAGAGTATATTTAATTTTATAAGAAATTACCAAACTGTTTTCCAAAGTGGGAGTACCAATTTGCCTTCCACCAGCAATAAATGAGAGTATCATTGCTCCAAATCCTCACAGCATTTAATGTTGTTGGTGTTCCAAATTTTGGTGATGTAATAGGTATGTAGTAGTATCTCACCATTGTTTTTATGTGCATTTCTCTCGTGATATATGATGTGAAACATCTTTTAACATGCTGATTTGTAATTAGTATGTCTTTTTTGGTGAGGTGTCTCTTAAGTTTTTAACTTCAATAGATATTTCTTCAAGTATCATGGCTTTGGTGTCATATTGGAAATGCCGTACCCAAGTTTATCTATGTGTTCTCCCACATTATATTCCAGGAATTTTATAGTTTTGCATTTTATATTTAAGTCTGTGATCTATTTTGAGCTAATTTTGGTGCAAGGTATATGGTCTGTGTTCATACTTTTTCTTTCTTCCTTTCTCCCTTTCTCCCTCCCTCCCTCCTTTCCCTCCTTTCTTCCTTCCTTCCTTTCTTTCTTTCTTTCTTTCTTTCTTTCTTTCTTTCTTTCTTTCTTTCTTTTTCTCTTTCTCTTTCCATTTGCATGCCCAGCTATTCCAGCACCATCTGTTGAGAAGACTATCTTTGCTCCATGTATTTCTTTTGTTTTTGTTAATGATCAGTTGACTATATGAATGTGGATCTAGTTCTGTGCTGTCTATTCTGTTCCATTTATCTATTTGCCTTTTCTTTTGCCAATACTTTTTTTATTACTGTGGCTTTATAGTAAGTTTGTAAGTGGGGTCGTGTCAGTCTTCCAACTTTGTTCTTCTCCTTCAACATTGTGCTGGCTGTTCTAGATCTTTTGCCTCTATATAAACTTTAGAATCAATAACAATAAAATAACTTCCTGGGATATTGATTGAAATAGCCTCAAATGTATAGATTAAGAAGAAGTGACAATCTTAAAAATATTGAGCTGCCTATCAATGAACATGAAATGTGTCTTCATTTACTTATTTGGTCTTTGTTTTTTCATCAGAGTTTGTAGGTTTCTTCATATAGATCTTGCATATATTTTGTTAAAATTATAATTGAGTGTGTCATTTTGAGGGATGTTAATGTAATAATATTGTGTTTTTTCTAATCTCAAATTGCACATGTTCATTGTTGGTTTATAGGAAAGTGCTGGTTTATAGGAAAGTAATTATTCTAAGAAAGTGATATTTATTAACATTGTATCCTAAAAACTTACTACCATCATTCATCAGTTACAGGATATCCTTGTAGATTTTTCAGAATTTCTACATAAATGTTCATGTCATCTACAAACAAAGATAGTTTATTTCTTCTCATCCAATCCATATATTCTGTATTTGCATTTCTTGTCTCATTGCATTGGCTAAGACTTCTCATACAGTGTTTAAAGGAGTGGTGAGAGGAGACATCTTTGTTTTGTTTCTGATCTAAATGGAAAAGCTTTGAGTTTCTCACCAATAAGTATCATGATACTGATCTTCAGGTGTAAAGAATGATTTCAATCACAAATAGACTATTCTTGCCTTTGCAGAATCATATTTAGGTGGTAAATGTTATCTCAATAGTGACATGTTTTAAAAAGAGAAGTAAATAACATCTCACAAGAAATCACAGAAAATTAAATTTGGGCCAGCCACTACCAGTAACTGCTGATACTAAAATTGAGTCTAAAACACAGACTAAATGTTCTACAAAAGGGAGACTCAGACTGTAAGTTCTGTGAAAAGAATTATTACTTGTATTTACTGATATAATGCCTAGAATGGATTATGTACCCTACAGGCCAGAAAAAATACTCATTGAATGTGCTAATGAAAAATAAGTGTTTAGGAAGGTAAATAACAATTCTACTGCCATTTTCATTTTTAGATCAACTATCCACAAGAAAGAACTTCCCAGATAACCATAGTCGTGTTGACTAAAGTGTTGTGTGGGACAGAATCACTCCTGAATGCCACGGCTACTTGTTTCTTAGGAAAATTAATGTGCAAAAGGACAGTAGTAAGCAGTTTTCCAAAATTCCAGTAATTCACAACAGTTAATTAACCAGAACTAAAATTCTGAAGACTATATCATGTTTTCAATATTGTAGAAAGATAATTTGTGCATGAGCCAAGGCAGCCTGGGAAAGAGACCGAGGCTTTGTGAAATAAAACGTTCTGATGAGATTTTGGATGTCCCAGACCTGCAGTAAAAGCTCAGGCTACTGCTGCCCATGCGTGCTGGTGTCATTTCTGACAAGGGAATCTCCAATGAGTGCCCAGAAATAGGATTATGTTCCAATCATATTAGGTACACTTGTGTGGAATAATATTTCTACTACACGTGGGAAGCAACAAAATGTTAAAAGAGAATTATTTGTGTATCCTTTATCCTCAAATTTACACAATAATTAACTCTGCAAGATTAATTGAAACTGTTGACAGCCTGACTGGGTGTCTCAGTCAGCTAAGTGTCTGACTTTGGCTCAGATCATGGTCTCACGGTTTGTGGGTTTGAGACCTGCATCAGGCTCTGTGCTGACAGCTTGGAGCCTGGAGCCTGCTTCATATTCTATCTCCGTCTCTCTCTGCTCTTCCCCCACTCACTCACTGTCTCTCTCAAATAAAAACATTAAAAAAATTAAAAAAAAGAAATTATTGAAACCAAATTATGCTTGTTTTGCTTACAATAAAAGCTAAATATGAACAAGGAAACATATATTACATTATGTAAGTAACAAATCATAAGAATCAATATAGTTATACTTAATATTACTTAGTAGATCTTCAAGATTGGGGTTGATTTCTACTTATTTTTTCTTTGTACAACTGTATATCCGTTCAAATTTCGGAAGTCATCTACTTCTATGGGACTTCAAACTGAAACTATAAAACAATGGCAAACGTTATACTACGTTACCTAAAGAATATTGTAATAAAGATTTAACCAGAGGTGGGGTTGGGTTAAACAGGTGATGGGGACTAATGAGTACACTTGTCATGATGAGCACTAGGTGATGTATGGAATTGTTGAATCCCTACACCGTACACCTGAAACTAATATAACACTAGAAAAAATAATTTAAAAAAAGATTCAAGTTATGTAGTTCAAGTTAATATTACTGGAATTGAGAAAATGGGAGATTAAAATGAATAATAATTATCAGTAAAGTTTTATAGACTTTTTTTTAATATCAGTAAAAACTGACAGAATTTCCACTTACTAACATTTTACAGAATTGAGATATTTTTATTTATATTTAAAACTTGTATTTAATTTCTATCAACCAAATGTGGACTTCAAACATGATTTTTTTATAAACAAACTTTCAGCTGAAATTAATCTTCATGATTCTTTTTTTTTAATGTTTATTTATTTTTGAGAGAGAGAGAGAGACAGAGTTTGAGTGGGGAGGGGCAGAGAGAGAGAGAGAGAGACAGAATCCAAACCAGGTTTCAGGCTCTGAGCTCAGCACAGAGCCTGAGGCGGGGCTTAAACTCACAAATCATGAGATCATGATCTGAACGGAAGTCGGACGCTTAACTGACTGAGCCACCCAGATGCCCCAATCTTCACGATTCTTTAATGATAAAGATGCGACAGAATCTCACATGTGCTATTACAGTGGGACTGGCAAATATGCAAATATTAAGAATGGATGTGTACTTTGTGATCAATTATTTGATTCAACACCACTAATTTAGCACTTCTATGGTGGTAATCTGAGAGTGATATCAGTAAAATCTTCTGGAACACTACACGTTAGGTGTCAAACATCTGGACTGGGTACTCTCATTGCTAATTTTCAGATTATATGTTTCACATAAAAAGAATGCTAAAGGTTTTTAAAATGTATATTATACTTTAAAATGCACTTCGTTTTTATTAATAACCTTGAAACATTATTGCCGTTAAAGGAATCTTCATTAAATAAACATTATTTTTTTTCAGAAGATTGACATTACACTTAAACATTGTCATATTTTTTGAAATATCTCTTTAAACTATTGATATTTTAAGGAGTTTGAGGCTTTTAGCTGCTGATAAATTTTGGTTGATCATCCAAATAAGAAGCAGTAAGAAAAGAAAACAAAGAACTTCAGAGGAGATTTAGAGCAGAGGCTGAAAATATGTTAGGAAACAAAGTATCAATACATATAGATAGGTCCCCAAAATTAGGGTTAGTAGATAAAAAATGGGGGAAGTGTTGGGGTGCCTGGGTGGCTCAGTCAGTTAAGCATCTGACTCTTGATTTTGGCTCAGGTCATGATTTCCTGCTTTGTGGGTTTGAACCCTACATCAGGCTCTACACTGTCAGCACAGAGCCTGCTTGGGATTCATTCAATCTCTCCCTTCTCTCTCTGCCCCTCCCCTGCTCTCCCTCTCTCTCTCTCTCTCTCTCTCAAAAATAAACAAACATTTTTTTTATAAATGGGGGGAGGGTCAAATTTTTATCCAATGAAATGGAGAAATGAATTCAATATGTGAATTGGCAATTTAAATTCACAGACCACATTGATTTCAAATAAGTATTTTAAAAATATGTAGATATAAAATAAATAATTAGCCTTTGAGTTTCTGTTTACTTCTTTTTATTGCCCTTTAAACAATGGTTTGAACATCTGTAAGGAAATGAAGTTGGGGTCTTTTAAACAAAATGTAAATTGTCAATTCCATTATATTCAAATGTATTGTTCATCCCACCCAACTGCACCATTAAACATGGGTTAGGAAGTTGATTTCCTGTCTTGCCTAACACTAGATAAGATGAGGTCCTGTACAAGTAGTAAGGAAAGTTTTGTTCCATATAGACAATTTTGCTTAATACTTAATGCATCAGTAAATTTAATTCAAGATATCCTTCCATGCAAAGTATACTGAATGTCTGATGTTTTGGAGACTTTTATAGATTTCAGTGATTTATTTTGTGCTGACACAAGATATTCAATGCATAAATTCATGAGAATGAAGCATGTGTTGTGAATATAATGCTCCAAAATTTAGAGGATTTTAGAGGACAGAAATACAGTCTCTTCATTAGCTTGAGGTCTCATGTTAAGGCCAGCCAAATTATCTCCAAGCCAGGGTTTAAAACCTGGGTATATGTTAGACTCTTAGAGTTTTAAAGTACTTAATACATCCTTCCAGGCTACAACACAGAGCAATTACATGTAAATCTGTGGAGACAGAGTTTAAGGATTTTATATATATGTATATATATACATATATATATGTGTATATATATATATATCGTATATATTGTATATATGCATAATATATATATTGCATATATTGTACATATATTGTGTATATATATAATATGCATATATTATAATTTATATTATATTTTGGAGATATGTATATATATACATATCAGGATGGCAAACTGCTCATCTGAACAATGGGCCGAAGTCATAGCCTTCTCTAACACTTGCCATCGCATGAAGCAGTGATTTTCCATGGAGTTCAATTTTGCCCCTCTGAAGACATTTGGCAAAGTCTGAAAACATTTTTGGCTGTCACAATTTAAGGGTATTGTTGACATCTAGTGGGTAGAAGCCAAGAGTGTGGCTAAACATCTTACAATGCGCAAGAAACTGTTCAGACCAAAATATCAATAGTGCCAAGGTTGAGAAATCCTGAGATGGAGTCACCAGTGACTCATGCACTGGAGGACCAAGAACCAAATCCATGTATCTATAATCATTTTTAAAGTACCTTCTATTTATCTCCTAATTCTAAAAACTCTAAGAAACCATAGGAAAAAGGGATCTCTTTTCTTTCTTTCAACTTTAGCTTTCTGTTTCCTCTTCTATTAATCTTCCCTACTGCCATCCAGTTTGAAAGTGGATGGATAGTATAAAAAGTTCATGCAAGTCCTTTTCTTTCCCTCCCTTCCTTTCTCCCTCTAACCCTTCTTCCTTCCTTCCCTTGTTCCTTGTTTTTGCATATTTAATCCTTTGTATGTTGCCAACGGAATTGTATTATTATGTTAAATAATAACTACAGTTTGAAGAAAGAAACCAATCCAAACCAATGGATCATGACAGAGACAGTAGAATTCATACCATGCAATTTATCATTTGCCCCATATTGTAATCTTACATAGGTGGCCAAGTAAAGAATAAATTTCATAGGAAGGCCCATTTGGACACTGCAATAAAAACTCAGCTAATTATGAAAAATGTACTAATGTTTTTTTTTTTTTTACATAATAAACATGCCAGAAATAGATACATTATATACGCTGCCATTGTGAGGCAGCTTGAGGCAGGAGATGACAGAAGCTGGTTAGAGTTAAAGTAATTGGAGCTTAAAGGGGGTGGGGTTAGAGAAATGTAGACATGGTTTACTTGGTTGGAAAGAATTGTGGTCTCTGAATGTCTTGAATGAAGACAGTATAAGGAAGGACAGAAAGGTTGAGAATATAACTTTGGTAAGATGACAATTTGTATGTTATGAACATTAGGTTTGTACACAAAAGGCAAAAGTACAGTTGTTTTATGTTTTGATTGATGGGTAGAGATCAAGCCAAATGAGTTTATTTCTTTCATCATCAGAGTTTTTTTGTTTGTTTTTTGTTTGTTTGTTTGTTTGTTTGCAAGGAAGATAAGGTAGCTTAGATTGTTTAGATACTATTTTTTCTCTGTTACATTATCTAAAACCTCAGTGTTCTTTTTTTTTCCTCTTCAGGAGGAATTGCTCCATAAATGGGTGTAGATTTGGTGTGTTCATGGAGAAGGTGAGTTCAGGATCTTCCTATGTCACTATCTTGAATCAGAACTCCCTAAAGCCTCAGTGTTCTTTTGCTTAAAATAATATTATTCCAGTTTGCTTTAATAAAGGGAATTGTAGATTTGACTTCCAAATTATTAATTGGAAACTCTAGATAATTCAGGATTCTAGAAATTTTATGAGGGCCCATAGTTGGACAGGGATGAAGTAAAGTCCAGGACTGGCACCAGGATTTCCAGACATTCAGCTATCAGTAGGTTTACACCTCATCAGGGAACAAAATTTTGTTGGTCTAAGTCTATGTTGCTCATACATTTGGGCTATAGTTTTTGCTTAAATATCTTTGTTTCTGCATAATAATTGTCTGATTCTTATGACTATGCTTTTTCCTTGGTGTTCTGCTTCGAATTCTTTCCTGAGACTGGAGACCTGTCCTGAACTCCAGCCCCCAACAGTCCTTGCCAGCTCCTGGCTCCTATACTACAGCTCTTGGTCTCCAACACTACCAGCTGAGTAGAGATAGGTACATGAAATGATGGATTAGAGTGAAATCAAGGTCTCCAAGTGAGTAAGTGAGTGAGTGAGTGAGTAAGTGAAAACACAACGGGAAGGAAAACATTTGGTAAAGTCGTCAGTGATTCTTGACCCCAAAATAAGCCTTTTCTAGATCATAAGAGAAGCAGTCATCTTTCATCATTTTGATCCTGCGTGCAAAAAACCAGAAATGAAATATTTGCAGTGATGCAAGCTGGCTTTGAAATCAGCAAGCCTTGGCTCACACCCTTCACCAAATTGGCACATTCATTGGGAATGGTGTTCAAAGCAGCTTACAGTAGGAATGGGAAAAGCAGCTTTTGATTCTCTGAAAAAATATATATATAACAGTATTTCCTTTGGAATTCACACTCAGGCTTGACACTCTCAGCATATAAATGTGCAGAAAGATGAAGGCATCTTACATTCAAATTTAATTAATTTATTATTAGGCAACTAAGCTGTGTGTAACAGCAGGTGCTGATTGATTTAACGACAAGTGTGCTTACTCCACGTTTTAAAATATCCCATGAAGTGTCTAATTTCACTCTGTGAAGTACTTCTGTGTAGAAACTCAGAGAAAATTAGATTAAATCCATATATCTTATGGTTTGGGGGTGGTTTACTAATAAGATGCTGATACGGAACGTACAGGCTAACCTGCAAAGATGAGATCGGTCTTTGGTCTTTGGTCTTTGGCTTTCCCATATAGCCTTTTATTCTCTCCAGTTGTCACTAGTCCAGATCTTGCAGACATTCCTATAGCGTTGGCCAGTTAAGAGACATGGTCTCAAGTTCTTTCCCATCTTGCAAGGTGGCAAGTGATAAAGCTGACAAACCAGATACTAAGGAGAAGAAACCTGAAGCCAAGAAGCCTGATGTTGGTGGCAAGGTTAAGAAGGGTGACCTCAAGGCTAAAACACCAAAGAAGGGGAAGGCCCACTGCAGCCAAAAACCCTGTCCTAGTCAGAGGAAGTGGCAGATGTTCCCGATCTTCTATGTATTCGAGAAAGGCCATGTACAAGGGGAAGTATTCAGCACCTAGATTCAGGCTTGGAAAGAAAAAGGAGAAGGTTCTTGCTACTGTCACAAAGTCACTTGGTGGTGACGAGAATGGTGGCAGCAAAGTGGTTAAACTTCACAAAATGCCTGGGCATTAGCTTACGGAAGGTATGCTCAGAAGCTGTTGAGTCACAGCAAGAAACCTGTCAGGCAGCAGGTGAGGAAACTGGGAGCTGACATCACTCCTGGGATCATTTTTACCATCCTCCCTGGAAGCCACAAAGGCAAGAGGGTGGTTTTCCTGAAGCAATGGAGCAGTGGTTTGCTACTTGTGACTGGTCCTCTGGCCCTCAATCGAGTTCCTCTGGGTAGAACACACCAGAAATTGGTGATTGCCACTTCCACCAAAATTGATATCAACAGTTGGAAAATTCCAAAACGTCTCTCTGATGCTCACTTCAAAAGGAAGAAGCTGCACACACCCAGACACCAGGAAGATGAGATCTTCGACATGGAGAAAGAGAAATAGGAGATTACAGAGCAGTGCAAAGTTGATCAGAGAGCCGTGGACTCACAAATTCTGCCAAAATTAAAGCTGTTCCTCAACTTCAGGGCTAACTCCGCTCTCACAAATGGAGTTTATCGTCAGAAATTGGTGTTCTAAATTTCTTACAAGGAGCCTAATTAAATAACTGATCCATTAAAAATGAAAAAAAAAAAACAGTCTTAAAAATACAAAAACCACATACAGGCATTAGACAGTAAATTTCTGGAGATACTCCTTCTACAGCCATCCTCAAAAAATACGCATTTAAAGATGAGAATTTCAAGTTAATAATATGGGGATAAATTTCAGAGGAAAAATGGAGGCAGTTCACAACACCTCCACATTCCTTATGTATTTGGTGTTGAATCTTGAAAAGAGAATGTCATACACTTTATTGTAGTCTCGAATCTGCAATTAACAGAACTTTTAAGTAGTATAGATACTATGCTTATATGGAGACATCTGTCATATTTAAAATTATCATATAATATTATAATTTGATACATTTCTTTTGGGATCTTGACATTTTACAAAAAATGTCATTGACCAGTTAATCTCTTGCATAATACTTTTTTTAAGTTTATTTATTTATTTTGGGAGACAGAGAGAGAGAGAGAGAGAGAGAGAAAATGCATGTACAAGTGGGGGAGAGACAGAGACAGAGGGAGAGAGAGAGGATCCCAAGCAGGCTTTGTGCTGTCAATGAAGAGACCAATCTTATGAACCACAATATCATGACCTGAGCTGAAATCAAAAGTCAGAGGCTTAACTTACTGAGACACCCAGGTGTCCTGTTTCTTTTGCATAACATTCATTGTCCCTACATATGTTATTGGTAAATAATTGTGCTGTATTTAAACAGCTCTTTGACTTCACATTTCTGTGGGTAAACCTGAGTTCTAATGGCTTGGGCCTAACACTTCTACGTGAATACATATTAGAGATGGAAACAAGGATAAACAGGGTTAAGTTCAGAAGAAATAGGTTCAAAGTAAATCACATGGAAGAAAAATAAAGACCACAAATACCAGGTGGGACAAATTTGTCTTTGTGCAAGTATTTCAGGACAAATTTAGAAATGGTCATACTTGACCACAGGATGAAGGTGAATCAGAGCAGTGGGCCACAACTAATAATAACGAGTATAATACAATGACACGTGAATGGGGAAAAAACTGACCTGTTACTTTTTTGATTAGCCCACTCTTCACCAAAACTAATAAATTCTATTGATCTGGAGAAGGAAACTGGGTATAATCAGTACTTTTAAATGCCATGGTCAACTTCTCCTTTCTAGAAAGTTGTGAATATGAACCTGTATAGCTACAATTAAGAACTATAGAAACGAATGAAAATAAAAATTATATTGAAATCATCTTATGATCTATAGTACCAAGTCTTTTTCTAAGCTTATTGTTGAAAATTAGTTATGCCCATAAATTGAAATTTGATGACAGAACAGAACTTTAAGAGCAAAATTTGAGTTTGAATAAAAATAACAACAAATTGAGGCACCTGAGGGGCTCAGTTGGTTGAGTGTCTGACTCTTGATTCTGGCTCAGGTTATGATCCCAGGTCAGGGTATCCAGCCTTGCATCGGGCTCTGCACTGAGCTCAGAGCTTGCCTGAGATTCATTCTCTCTCTCTCTTTCTTTCCCTCTGCCCCTCTCTACCTCTAAAATAAAAAAAAAAATAAAAAATAAAAAAAGGAAAATAGTAAAACAAAAAATTTAAAATACAATGAATTGTTAAGTAAGCATTATAAGCAAATACTTGCCTGTTTCAGGCTGTTACTGCATATTTTCTCTCCATTTATTCTGAATCTACTTTTTTATTCTTTCAAAGAGTTTAATGTTTTTCTCCATCAACGTCTTGTATGTTAGAGTCTACACAATTATTTTTATTATGGAAATAGCATCGTATTCTATTTTTTTCTCTATGATTATTGGTTTTATTGTCAATTTGTGTGAATAATTCATGAATTTAGAAACTTGACCAAAGTCTCTTATTGCTCTATTAGCCTGTTTATGAATCTGTGATACATCACTTACAAATGCACTTCTTTTTCATTCTTATTCTCAATTCCACTTTCTTATCTGATTATGTTTGTCAGGGCCTATATTACTATATTTTTCAGAACAGATTTCATACCAAAAACCTACAGGAAACACCACAATTCATTTGCAGACTAAAGGACTCATTACATTTAAGACAAGGAACAAGGCAAATAGCTCTATTATTATGCATATTTTCTGTATTTAAAAAAATCTTCATATTTATTAACTCAAGCTTAATAATTGCATATTCCAACCTTCTATTCCTATTTTAATTACCTTAATGGCTACTGGTGTTCTATTTTTTCTTATGCTGATTTTACATTTTATGTTTTTTGAAATGTTTATATTTATGCTTTATTCAACTATATAGTGAATAAATTTTGTATACTATTTTTTTTCTTTAATGTCTGTTGTGTGTTTGGAATTTTAAATGTATACATGATTACGAAAATATATTTGACATATATATGTCTATATGAATACATATTAAAGAAGGAAGCAAATATTAACAGGATTAAGTTCATATTGTAATTAAAATGATTCTACTTTCCTCTCCCTACCCTATTTCTCATCATTGTCAGGTTTTTAAGCTCTGAGATAGTTTCTGCATTTTTAATAATCTGTGTGCTCTTTTTTATTTTTATTTTGTTTAATGTTCAGAACGAGCAAAAGAGAAGAGAGAGAGGGAGACAGGCTCCAGGCTCTGAGCTGTCAGCACAGAGTCCAACACGAGGCTTGAACCCACGAACTGTGAGATTGTGACCTGAGCTAAAGTCAGATACTTAACTGACTGAGCCACCCAGGAGCCCCCTTTATGTATGTATGTATGTATGTATGTATGTGTGTATTTGTTTATTTACTTATTTATTTTAATTTTTTAAATGTTTATTTACTTTTGAGAGAGAGAGAGACAGAGACAAAGCTCAAGCAGGGGAGGAGCAGAGACAGGGAGACACACAGAATCTGAAGCAGGCTCATTGTGTGTTTTTAATGTATTTATTCACTTATGTCTATCTTTTTTTTTTTTTTTAATTTTCTTCTATTTTCTTCTAATAGGACCACTCAGTTGTTTCAGTTACTGGCTGTTATTTTAATACATGTATTTACAGTTACAAATTTCCCTGTATGTACTGCTTTTTTTGTATCTGTCAAATTTTGGCATATAGTAGTTTTGTTTTCATTCAAGTCTAAAGGGTTTCATAAATTTCTCTTTACACAAATTACATCTGATAGTTTTTTATGATACTGACAATAAGCCATCTTTAGAACTATCTTTTTGTTTTTAACTTTTCAATATTTTTACTTACCTTTTACTCACTCCATCTATCATTACGTAAAATAAATATTTTTGACTATACAGGGAATTTTCTTCACCCAAATTCTGTAGGATTTTTGCTTAATAATTTTGAAATAGCATTGTAAGGTTAATATTTTTCATATGAAAAATGAAAATATGTTTCATCATTATATCTCCTGGATCTATTGTTTCAGATTTTGCTTTTGTTTTTTGACCTATGTGTCAGTCAGGTTTTAATCAAGAAAAGACCTGTACTTGATGTATTTCAAGATAGAATAGTGTTGGAAACCAAATAGCTGGCATAGCTTACATATCTATTTATCTTGAAGAATTCAGGACTTATTTTTCTTAGTGGCCTACCTCATCCAAGATCATTTTCCAAGAGAGTCTTCATACGGATTTAAAATTTCTGAGATGCTGTATGCTAAAGTTTTGTTTTGTTTTGTTTTCACTTTTAAATGGTAGTTGCACAGGATTAAAATAATACCTTGACTTGACTTTCTTTCCCTTCAGTACCGTGAAAATACTATTCTCCTATTTACTCAACTATTGCTAATGAGAAAATTGAAATACACTTGTATCTTGTTTCCTGATGGGTGGTTGGGTTTTTCTTTAAGGCAGATTTTATCTTTTCAGTCTTTAGTTTAAATATAATGTGTCTATACATGGCAATTTAAAAATCTACTTTGTATGGCAGCATAGGGAGCTTTTCAATCTGAATTAACTTTTCTTTAATAGGAGAAACTCTGAGTCTATGTTCCATGAGTCTATTTCCTTAAATATTTTCTTTCTTGCCACTCTAGCTTTTGTGCTGGGTCTCCTAATTTAGAGATGACGACACTTCTATTTTATACCATCACCCATACTTTTTGACTCTCCTTTGATATTTTTATCCCTTTGTTGTCTGGCAGATATTAACCCAATATTCTTTTTTTTTTTTTTCACATTTATTTCTTTTTGAGAGACAGAGAGAGACAGAGCACAAGTGGTGGAGGGCAGAGAGAGAATGAGACACAGAATCCGAAGCAGGCTCCAGGCTCTGAGCTGTCAGCACACAGCCCGACACGGGGCTTGAACCCACGAACGGTGAGATCATGACCTGAGCCAAAGTCGAAGGCTCAACCGACTCAGCCACCCAGGCGCCGCTTAACCCAATATTCTAATGTTTAAAGTTATTTTGGTCTGCATGCAGACTATTCTTCAATCCACCCACTAAATTTGTATTTCAGCTACAAATTCAGTGTGTCTCATGACTTTATTTGCAGTTGGCCTTTCTTCATGACCGTTTCTTTCTTAGTTTTACACATACACCCTTTCACCCCTTTGACAAAATTTTTTAGGTTAAGTCTAAATTTTTGTGCTCTGTTTATTAACTTTGCCTCATGTGGTATAGTCAACCCCGATTTTTTCTTCTCTAAAATTGTGTAGCACTCAAATTTGATTATTTGCTTCATCTGGTATAGTCAACCCAGATTTTTTCTTTTCTAAAATTGTGTAGCACTCAAATTTGATTATTACACTTTGCAAGCAAATATTCTCTCAAATATTCCATCAGGTACCTTGGCTCTTAATTTAGATCCTGGTGGAGGAAGTGGTGACTAAAAATATTGTGATTATGTAATGTACCATCCAAGTCAGGACATTTTTGAGTGAGAAAGAGTGTGTTAAAATAATTCAAATCATACAATTGTATTAAGTAGTTGCTTATTAATGGCATGTTTTATTTTGCTGTGGATCTTCAAATAGTTCTTGTCACAAATTATTTTCAAAGATAAGATTCTTTCAAAACTAAAATATATCTGCCTACACTAAATTTTGAAAAATAGATTATTTTTTATTTCTTATTTGAACATTACTTTAAAAACACCATAAGCAGAATCACGGAATCATTATTCTTGCTTGATGTATGTGTGTATGTTATATGTGTGTGTATATATATATATATATATATATTTAATTTCTTGTGCTGTTTATTTATTTTTGTGTGAGACAGAAACAGCGTGAGCAGGGAAGAAGCAAAAAGAGAGGGAGACACAGAATTCCAAACAGGCTCTGACACGGGGCTCAAACTCACGAACTGAGAGATCATGACCTGAACCGAAGTTGAATATTTAACTGGGTGAGCCACCCAAGTACCCCTTTATGTATATATATTAAACACATTTCATATAATACATGTAATGTGTTTAATACTATGGAACTGATACTTATCTGGGAGTATATTTTTAAAATATGCTCTATTCAACTTTATGTTTTTATAAAATTCCTTGTAATCTTCAAACTTTTATTTTATGCTTAAAAAATTCAAAATAAATGTATTCAATTGACTTTTATACTGCAGGTCATAATATTTTTTATTATAATATTTTCATTATATTCCCTATGCTGTACTTTTCATATGACTGCCTCTTCAGATCATAATTTTTTTTTAGGTTTATTTCTTTATTTTGAGAGAGGGAGGACAAGAGAGAGCATGCCCACGCAAAGAGAGGTGGGGCAGAGAGAGAGGGAGAGAGACTCCTAAGCAGGCTCCACTTTGTCAATGTAGAGCCCATCCAGGGGCTCAAACTCTTGAACCGTGAAATCATGACCTGAGTTGAAATCAAGATTTGGACACGTAACTGACTGAGCCACCCAGGTGCCCTTCAAGGTCATAATATTTTAATTGAATAAAATCTTGCAACAGATATTGAAATACCCGATAAACTCAGATGAGATAATACTAAATGGAGAAGATTATGAATTCTAACTTTTTATGTTAAAAAATGTGTAAATATTTCATCCCATGTTTTTTTGGCCTCCATTCTGAGTATATTTCTTTAACAAATATTTTTACGAGGCAAAATTTATAAAATAAGTCTTTAAACTTGATTATTATTTTGAATGTTTTGGCAAACATAGACGCTAGAAATCAGAATCCTTTTCAAATGCATTCAATTCCAGTATGGAATATAAACTTAACCAATGAAAATAGGAAGTCCATCAAGATTTCTTCCCACATATGAAGTATTCCAAATCACAATACTAAAATTTCGAAGTATTACTTGTAAAGTCTTCAATCTCTCATAGATTGTCTATTTTTTTTCTTAGTTTTTGGAGTTATACACCGTAATATGTTTCCTTTTGAAAGCTTTCTTTTCGATAATTATAAGTGAAAACCACTTCTAAAATTTAATTGATAATAAGTAGCAAAGAAAGATGACATTTACTGCAACGGCAAGTCATTTTTGTGTTAATAACAGCTTCATCGCCTATTTCTTGCAGCTTGTTTGCTATAGCTGTGTATTTTTAGGAATGTTAGTCAATTTTAGCAACCAGTTTATATTTAGATTGATAGAGTACTGCAGTCTGGATGGACAAAATTATTACCTTTGTGTGTACCACCACTAATTCCAAGTACATTTCTATTCCAAAGCTTTCTTAGTTCAGCAAGAATAATGTTTATGTCATGATGCTGTGCTCTCAGGAAATTAGTATTCTTATCATTATCATTGCAAATAAAAAATTAATATTCAAAGGTGCCTGGGTGGCTCAGTCTGTTAAGCGTCCAAATTTGGCTCAGGTCACGATCTCATGGTTCATGGGTTCGAGCCCCTCTTTGGGCTCCGTGCTGACAGCACAGTGTCTGCTTTAGATCCTCTGTCTCCCTTTCCCCACACCCTCTCTGACTAGTGTGCTCTCTCTCTCAAAAATAAATAAACATTAAAAAAAATTAATGTTCAATGTTGAATCCCTACCTCAATATACCACTCAAATTTTCAAAGATTTGACTTGGTAACTTGGATTAAAATATCAAGCAATTATTGGAATTAACTGTTTTTCTCTATCTGAGACATCATACGATAACATAAAAGTGGTATCTTTTAAATGTTTAAAAGTCTTCTTTCGCTAATGAAGCCAACTCATTTCCCACTATCCCTTCACTTTTTATAAATGCATAAAAATGCTTGGGATAAAATAGGAGTGGAATTTAGAACAGCCAATTGTTTTAAGTAAAACCATATTTTACAGAGTGATATTTAAATGTAGATGTCTCACCTTCCACCATGGTATTAATGTAACTGCTAAAGTTGGAAGTAAGTGCTGATGTTTTTTCAGCATTTTTTTTGTTTGTTTTTGGTTTTTCATGTGGCTAGTGACGTAATCCTGGTGACAGATATTAAATACCAACAGATTTTTTTGCAAGTTACACATTCACCCTCAACTTCCTTGAGAACTGCAAATTTAGTACATAAATTGTTCTTACCTTTGCAGTTTTGCTTTTTGACCTCATAACTATGAAAGTGCTGCTTTGGCTGAAATTGATCTGTTGGACCCAGGTAATGAACACAAGATGACCATACATGGGGAATCAGAGGGACACATTCTAAACAAAGTATGACTTCCTAGAGGAAATCAAGTCCCCTTGTGACCTTCAAAATGTTTGTTTTCAACATATAAGAAAGAGGAAAATGATTAACCAATCCAGTATTTTTCTCAAATGTTATTTTGTTGGGGCCCTAACTATTTACACATGTCCTCAAAAAATAATGCAAGAAAGAAAAGAAAATGAAAACCTTTCAAGAAATATGCCCAGGAACTAGTGCAAAGTCTCAAAGTGATAGAGAGAAGAGAGCAAGTGTCCTTTGCTGGTACTCTGGAATCTCAAAATTGTGTCAAAAGGCCTTCATTCTGCATAGATATTTGTGTTTTCTTATTAAACTTGACACTATCCATGCTGAGCTGCTGAATAAGTGCTGGTGCCAGGGTCTTGTGTGATTCCTATTCCTGTTATATCCAGCCATGTTATTAAAATGACAGTTGAGGGGCACCTAGGTGGCTCAGTTGGTTGAGCATCCATATTGCCACTATATTTTCTTTGAAAACTATGTAATTGTTATAGGAGTGATCAATCCCAAGCAGGCTCTGGGCTGTCAGCACAAAGTATGACACAGGGTTCAATCTCATGAGCAGTGCGATCATGACCTGAGCCAAAATCAAGAGCCAGATGCTTAACCAACTGAGCCACCCAGGCTCCCCTTTATAATACTATTCTTAAAGACCCACACAATCTTCTTAGGCAAGTTATGCAAGAATATAGAGAATTTAGGAGAGTGGTTCATGCAAATGCAAAAAAATAATCATTTGACAGAGAAATTTAAAGACAACTAGCTTTTAACCTTTGAAATATATCTTGTGCTCGAATTCACACATTCATTTATTGATTTTTTTTCTTTAAAAATGAACAAAACCAGTAATTGTAGTATGCTGTGCTTTAAGAAAGGTGTGGCCAGAACAATTTTTGACATTGACACAAAAATTAAAAAAAAAGAAACTGAAGCATCAAGTATGACTCAGTTTTATATGCAAAACATATTTGAACAGTGAGGTAATAAGTAAATTATATGCAACTGTTTTAAAGAGCCCCTTTTTGAAGTGTTTCAAATTATCTTCTACTTTTCAATGCCCTATCAGTGTGTAAATGGAAAGGATGGATTACAGTGTTTAAGTATCTTTTCATGTTTATATAAAATGTTATAGCATATGTGAAGACACTGTTTACATTTTATCAAGCATTCTACATATACTGGTTTTGTTCATTTTTACCAATGGCAATGCCAGTAGAAGGGAAACTGTTATTGCTGAATAAAGATTATTGACCTCTCCATATAAGAGTGCATGCTTTCTTTTTCCAGTTGACTTGATAACTTTGGCAATGTTCATCTATATTCTCTAATGTGTTTGTCCTTATGACCAGTGACATATGTGTAAAAGCTCTTTATGAAAGTTAGAAGTGAAATACGCTGTGATGGTGGAGAGCCAACCTAACCAGCCCGGGAGGAGATCAAGCCTGTGATATGCACCTCATTAGCACCATGCTCAAAGCAAGTGCGCTAATCATTCACAGATTAATTGGGCCCAGATCACATTAGTCAACCTGTTTTTAACTTTCTCCTAGCTTCATATCATATATGGATAAGCAATTAATAAGTGCTTTCCTATTATGAGCTGTTTACATGAAATATTTAATATTGTATGTTTATAATTATTATTGTTCTCAAACTCATATGCTTTTAATTTTCCACATGTTAATAGTGAAAAAAATATTTTAAATATTTAAGTATAGATGTTTTCATTGCTGACAAACTCCTGGATGCGAATAGTTTAGAGAAGCTTAGTTTTATAAACAGAAGTAGGAATAAATGACCATTACTATGAAAAATAAAAAAAACAAAAACGATGCCCCTCCCTCTTCCATTGTTATACCAGGTACTTTTAGGCCACACACAGTCCCCAAATGTGGGGAGATAGCAACCTTATACTATCATCTCATTATATGATGAGGAGAACCATACAATTTAGCAAAGAAGAAAGTTCTTTTGGGAGAAGAAAATGACTTTATGTTTAAGTATATATATATATATATATATATATATATATATGTATGTGTTTTCAGGAAAAGAATAAGAAAATCCATGAGATAAGAAATGAAAAGCCATAGAGAAAGAATTGGAATAAGGCTTAAAGTTTTTAATAAATACACATGAGTTCTTGGTAGGGTGAGCAATCTAGTAAGTAGGGAGGATTATAAAGTAAAGGATGGAAAAATTGAGAACTTTTATAATATTTGTTTAGTGTTTTATTTATTTATTTTGAGAGAGAGGGAGAAAAAAAAATTGTGAGCAGGGGAGAGGCAGAGAGAGAGAGAGAATCTCAAGCAGGCTTCACAATCAGTGCGGAGCCTGACGTGGGGCTCAATCTCATGACCGTGAGATCATGACCTGAGCTGAAATCGAGTCACAAACGTTTAATCGACTGAGCCACCCAGTCGCCCTGTCTGAGGACTTTTAAACAGCAGGATACTATAATATTCCATTTTAAACCAATGGTTTTCTGGTGTAATAATGCCAGTGAACCGAGGTTCAGCAAAAAAAAAAAAAAAAAAAAAAAAAAAAAAAAAAAAATGCTGTAGTCCTGATGCTGAATCCTCAGCAAGCAACGCATAGACATGGGGACAGCTCAAAATGTCTTCATAGTTCCAGGACAGCACAGCCACCCTACCAGTTAAGGCCGGCAGCCCTGATTTCTGTTACTTTACTTCTTTTATAAGCTACCTAATAAATTCATTTTCTGCTTTGGTTATTTGACTAATACTGCTTTGGCAGAAATAAATGAAAAGCCACAAAAGGGCACAGAAAGCAATGCTTTTGCAGAAGCGGAGAATCGGAGCTGGCTATTGAAAAGCGAGCCTCTGGGAACCCGTAGATGCCTCAAGAGGACCAGTGTTGATAACACCACCTACTATGGTGTAACTCTGCTATGGGCCTGCTGTGATTGGCTACACCGCACTGTGATTTTTTTCAGGGCCTGTGCCATGCTGTTTGTTGCCCACTCTACACATCTCTGCTGAGTAGGACGTTGTGGAATAGAACCATCCGAAAACATGTGGAATAGAACGATCTTAAAACACGGAGTGTCTCTAATTTCTGTATAGACAACCGTCACAGGGCAAGAAATTGGACTCATTTCTTTCCATTCATCCGAGAAGAAAATATTCAATAGCATTTATATTTAAAATGAAAATAATGCAACAGTGCAGACAAACGTGGCCTCATGTCCGTGACTGTTAGTAATTACAATTCATATCTTCATGTCCTCAATTATGTATGGGTTTGTTTACCTCGACTTGATGATCTCTTGAGAGATTTATATACCTCCATTACTGTCGTATATTTGCTTTGAGTCAGACATAAGGAACAGTAAGCTTTGGGGAACAGCAACTAACCTCAATCATCCCACCCAACTCCTTGAAGAGATGAATGTATTTTTTTATGTTTATTTATTTTTGAGAGAGAGAGAGAGAGAGAGAGAGAGAGAGAAAGCAGGGGAGGGGCAGAGAGAGAGAGAGACATAGGATCTGACGCAGGCTCTGGGCTCAAACTCAGGAATGGCGAGATGGTGACCTGAGCCGAAGGCAGCCCGCGTAACTGACTGAGCCACCCAGGGGCTGCATGAATGTCCTTATATCATATATGATTAGTGGTGGCAACAATGAGAATGGCAGGGTGACTGACAGTGGCTGGGAAGAGGCTTCACCGATGTGAAACTAACAATTCCTCTATGTACTTCTTCCCCATTAACAAAGCTGCCCTTCCAGGAAGAAAGCTGCATCCCAAACTCGAGTCAAGTGTACTTGTCTTCACGCAGCTGCTAGTCCATGAGTTCCTCAAGGCACTCTTTCCCCTTGGTACAATTGTTTTGATTGACAACTACAGAAAATAGTACGATTTTGCCATATGTTTGTCTGCAAACATTGCATTCTTTGACTTTCAAACAATTCTGTAAAGTGAAAGCATTTTCTTTCATTCAGAGTTGTTTTTGTATGCAGAGATCTATTAATACCCCTTTCAAAAACTTTCTTCTCCGTTTGAGACCTTTTTTTCTTCTTCATTTTGAACTGGAAATTTGTTCTCTGATGATACTTTCTGGCTCCCCAAACCTAAAGAAATCACAGGGAATAAAAGAAAGCCTTCTTCCTTTGATGTCTGTCCAAGAGCCTGGAAAAACTATCACCTCTTTCACCTAAAATTCCTTTTATTTAGTCCCTTGACTGCTAAGAGATGACAATCAAAGCATTCAGGGTCCAAAATAGAACCAAAAGTATAGTAAAAAAACAAAAGAAACATTCTAAGAAACACTTTAAGATTTCACCACGGTTACAAAATGTAAAATTAACTTTGCGTCTCAAAAAAATAGTGCAGTAAAGAACAGATATAGTTTTTTGATAATTCGGGCCAAAATACTTTAGACTGTAGAATATTTTAAGTTTTCCTGATAATTTCTGATTATAGTTTTAATTTTATGTTATCAAATTTAAAATGTAGTAAATTTCAACTTGCTTCAGTATATACATTCCGTTTCTCCTATAAAGACAACATTCTTAATTTTCCCAAGTTTAGAGTATCTTAATTTAAATTGCCATCAAAATAGCATTATAATAATGCATGTTTGTCTAGGTGGAGAGAGATTATATAATCTACAGTGCAAGAAATGAGGTGTGCCAAATGATAACACCACTGCTTATAAATCTCATTTTTCCTTTTTCTTTTGTTAAAGCCATTTTTCTTATGAATAAAAATAATATTCCCAGAATATTATTTATGGTAATCTGTGCCTCTCTTATTAATCACCAGAGCATTTGAGTACAATGTTTTTTTTGAAACATTATAGAGAAATCATGTTATATTTGTAAAATATAGATGAATATATTAATCTGTTGCATGGAATTATAAAATATGTATTCTCTGGTAGCTTCATAACCATTATGTCCTATTTTTATGATTTTTGTACCTCACATTCTAGAATGTTTGAGTAGGAAAATTTTTTGCCATCCAAATGATTATTGCAAAGGACAAATAAACCAATGGATGTAAAATTTCGGCTAAGACATATTTCTCATAACTAGCGTTATATTTAGTTAATTACTATCCTTTTTATTAATAAAATGTAGATTTTACTGAACACAAAAGAATTTTTAAGATTAATATTACATAATGTATACAAGTTTGTGGATATTTTCCTTGCCGTGATTGTAGAATATTTTGGGGAGCACTGTAACTACTTCAGCATCTATCTCAATGTTTCTCAAATGATCATCCTTAAAACACCCCCATCTGACCCACACGGACTTCTTTATACAACATATATTATTATAGTTTAGTTTCTTGATACCTAATCTAGGTCAAGGTCTACAGAGCTTCACTCCAGAATCAAACGATGTGGTAAACAAAGAATGTATATTTTTAGAAAACTCTTTCAAACCTTAGAAAAGAAAAAAAAATTGTGAACATCCATCTTTAAATCTTAAACCATTTAACAACAGGTTTTTTTTTAAACCCAATTTTTACTTGACAACTACCAGAAATGGAAAGGTAAAAAATGCCTTTAAAGCAATGTTTAACATGGGCCTTTTATATAGTCCAGCAAAATTTTTGTTTTGTTACACATACATACATTATTCACATTTTGTTAATAAGCAAATCAAAACATTTATATGAATGAAAAAAAATTTGATATTAAACATTGGCTGAATACATGTTATACAATATGTATTATAGGGAAAACATTCTTTCAATGTAATTACACGGTGCATAAACATATTTACAATAATCTTGGTTGTCTGGGCCTTTGAAAAATCAAAAATAATTTTACTTTTTGGTTGTTGTTCTTTAAGAGACAATGATGAATGGAGAAAATCTGTTATATAATGTTCCTGTTTTGATTTGAATAAAGCACGTGTTGTAGGTGTTCCAGCTGCAGTTAAGACAGAGTGAGGATATACCAGCATATCCTTCCTACTGATTTCAACTAAAAACACTGCTTTATGAATACATAAAGCAACTATCATAAGATACTGACAAGTAGATGACAATAGAACCTCTCGTAGAAAAATCAAAAGTCAAAGAATGAGAATGAGATCCTCTGTAAATCTGCTGATCAACAAAAACAATAAAAATGGTGACAGCATCTTAAAATATACTTTTTCAGAACTTTCAGTATTAACAGAGTTTTGGGGAAAAAATCAGAGGAGCATTTACTCAAGAGAAACTGCTGAACCTCAGAATGTGTGTATATATATATATACATATATATATATAATACAAAAATTCTTTTGTGTTCAGTAAAATCTACATTTTATTAATAAAAAGGATAGTAATGAGCTAAATATAACATTATTTATGAGAAATATATCTTAGCCGAAATTTTACATCCATTGGTTTGTTTGTCCTTTGCAATAATCATTTCCATAGTACCCATCACCCATCTAGCCTGTCTCCTATCCACCTCCCTCCGTCAACCCTCAGTTTGTTCTCTATTGTTAAGAGTCTCTTGTGGTTTCTTTCCTTTTCTTCTTTTTTCTACACCCCTTCCTATATGTTCATCTGTTTTGTTTCCTAAATTCCACAAATGAGTGAAATCATACGGTATTTGTCTTTCTCTGACTGACCTATTTCACTTAGCATAATACACTCTAGCTCCATCCATGTCATTGTAAATGGTAGGATTCATGCTTTTTGATGGCTGAGTAATATTCCATTGTAGATATATACCATATCTCCTTTATCTATTCATCGGTCGATGGGCATTGGGCTCTCTCCATAGTTTGGCTATTGATAATACTGCTATAAACATTGGGGTACATATACCCCTTGGAATCTGTATTTTTGCATCCTTTGAGTAAATATCTAATAGAACAATTGCTGGATCATAGAATAGTTCTATTTTTTGTTGTTGTTCATACTATTCTTCAGAGCACCTGCACCAGTATGCCCTCCCAACCAACAGTGCAGGAGGGTTCCCCTTTCTCTGCATCCTTGCCAACACTTGTTATTTCTTGTGTTGTTTTAGCCATTCTGACCCATCCGTCTTTCCCGTTTCATGGTAATCTTCAAAGCCAGCAGTCTTAGCACCATGGTAGCTGTTAACATTGACAGCCTGTCCACCCCTGGAGGGGAGAGAATGAGACTAGGGATCCTCAAAAATTCCCATCCTCAGAACAGAGTCACTATTCAATAAGTCTTGCAGATCTCTGGAAAAGTTGAGCTTGCTGAATAGGAGAAACACTGCCCCAAGGATTTGTCGTGAAAAATCAGCAGCAATTATTTAACACAGCATTTTCCTGACGCTTATTTGATGCATGTATGTATGTATGCATGTATTCTTTCCTGAGGTTTACACTAACTTGGGCACACACACACACACACACACACACACACATACCGCAGGCCCTAAGGAAAATTTGGAAGACTTCCAGTTTCAAGTTACTTAAGGAAATCCCTGTACACTTATTAACTGACCAGAGTAAATGATGAAGATACTTCAGTATATGCTGAGTCTTTCTTTATGTTCACGCTATGTGTAGTTATCTCTAAAATTAAAGTCATCCAATGGAAGAATAGGTATTATAAAATTACACCCAACTCTAGTTGTAGTGATCAGTGACACTACCCTGGCCCCCAAAGGAATTTAGATCAGTCTTAAATCATTGCATAGGATTGTTCTGAGAAAATTGCCTTAGTCTTCTTCCTTATGGTTTCAGGCAGAGGTTGTGCAATCACCAATGCATCCCATGGTACCTGAAATAATGCCTCAGACCAAGTGAAAGTGCGTACAGAAACTTAAGGGAAAAGGCCCGATAATTTGCCAGGCCTTGGAGGGCATAGTTGAGATCATTAGTATAAGTGAGCTTCATTCTGCTCCTTGTATTTTTGTTGATATAAATCTTAATTAAATGCTATGTGAGAAAAATTGAACAAATTTGGTCCCAGATACTGTGAGTAAAATTAATCAGAGTGGTTGACAGGGGTGCACTCATGAGAAAATGCACCTGAAGCCGAGAAAAGATGGAATCCATGGCTGGATACTGTTCCTAGATGATTCATCATGGGTCCCTCATGTTCTGTATATCACACAAGAATGGAACACTAGTTCTTTTCAGGCCAGATTGTCTTTGCAAGGATGTTTGATAACAAATGGCCTTATAAAATGGGGCTAGTATTTTCCCCTTGGAGCAAATAGAAAATTTACATACAGCTCAGTATCGTAAAGATAATACTTCCATCCGGGGCAGAGGATAGTCAGGCTCACCTCACACTGTAAAAGATTCAGGTTCCTGAGCTAGAATGCAAACTCATCATGTCTGTGCCATCTGCCTGGGCTCCTCTCCATCACACGTTTGGGGGGAAGGGGAACCAACATATTTTGGTTCTCATGGGATTTCCTGGGCTGTGAGTCATAAAAGAAATCTATCTTTGATCAGCATCCATGAAATATAACAAGTGGATTTTTTAGCTTGTAAGTAAGGTAAAATATGACTTTTAAAGGGTCTTGACAGACAGAGGAAACCTGGGAAATTAGTAAATTATTATTTGTTTTGGGTGAGTATTTAACACATTTTCAAGAAAGATGTACATTCATAATATATTCAAGCCAAAGTAATCTAATTGACACAAAACAGAAAGCCAAGTCAACTTTTCACTTGCTATTACGGAAACACCTGTGGCAAAAGGTACGTGTTACCAAAAATAAGAAGTATTGGGGTTCTCGTGGCATCTAAGTTTCCAATAATGAACATTAGACTACATTTTCAGCAAACACGTTTGCAAATATTTATCTGATATGCATTTTTAAAAGATATTTATAATTATAAAAATAAACTTTCACCTAAAGTTACAAAATAAATATACAAGAGATACTGCTAGGTGTGTAAAATCTACAAAGGAGATACGTAATCAATATTTTCACATAATACAAATTGTATTTTAATTCTCTTGAACAAAAACAGTTTACCAAAACCTTATTTTTTTTCTTTTAAAAAGATGCTAGGGGCATCTGGGTGGTAGTCGGTTATGCATTTTGACTGCTGGTTTCAGTTCAGGTCACAATCTCACTGTTTGTGAGATTGACCCCTGCATCTGGCTCTGCACTGACATCATGGCTTGTTTGGGATTTTCTCTCTCCCTGTCTCTCTGCCCCTTCCTTGCTCACATGTGCTTGTGCGCTCTCTCTCTTTTCTCTCAAAATAAATAAATAAACTAAAAAAAAAAAGATGTTAGAGCATTTGGTTCACAGAAAAATTAAGAGGTAAGTATGGAGAATTTTCATAAACCCTTTACCCCCACATATATACACAGCCTCCCCCATTATCAATATTCCCCCCACAGAACAGTCCATTGGGACAATTGATAAACTTACGTTGACACATCATAATGACCAAAGTCCCTAGTTTACATTAGGACTCACTTCTGCTGTTGTACATCGATGGGTTTGGGCAAATGTATAATGACATGTATACACCATTATTTCAACTCCTTTAGGTAAATACTAAGAGGTGTGATTGCTGGATCATATGGTTAGGGTATGTTTACATTTTTAAGAAACTGTCAAACTGCCTTCCAAACTGACCGGCACCATTTACATTCCCACCAACCAATGAGGGTTCCTCTCACTCCACATCTTACCAGCATTTGGTGTTGTCAGTGTTCTGGATCTTGTCTATTCTACAATCGGTGTGTAGTACTACAAAATCTTACTTTTTGAAAACCTCATTTCTTGTTATTTCTAATTAGTGCTTACATTTACCAGCATGGGATTAGAATGACTACCCCATATCTTCCTAAATACTTTGCATTGTCAAAGTACTTATATTTTAAAGCATATTTTACATTTTAATTGACAAAACAAAGTTTTGATTTTATAACTTGATTATTGTGAAATACAATACACATTTTTTAAATGCACCAGACAAAATGTAACTGTATAACCACAACCAGTATATTTTACTGGGGTCTTTTTAAAATATTATATACATGGAATCATAAAGTGTGCATTCTTATGGTTCTTTTCCAGTTTTACTGAGGTATAATTGACAACCAAATTGCAAGACATTTAAAATACGCAACATAGATATATCAAAGCATTCTTAGGTTTTTTTTTTTTTAATTTTTTTTAAAATTTTTTTTTAACGTTTATTTACTTTTGAGACAGAGAGAGACAGAGCATGAATGGGGGAGGGTCAGAGAGAGAGGGGGAGACACAGAATCTGAAATAGGCTCCAGGCTCTGAGCTGTCAGCACAGAGCCCAACGCGGGGCTCGAACTCACGAGTCGTGAGGTCATGACCTGAGCCGAAGTCAGACGCTTAACCGACTGAGCCACCCAGGCGCCCCAGGTTTTTGAAGTTCATTCATGTTCTAGTTCTGAGTCAGTTTCAACTGATCAATTATTCTCATTATTAGTCATATTTTTCTTGTTCTTTGCATGCCTTTATAATTTTTTTATAGTGCCGTGATTTAACCTTGTTAGATGCTTAATATTCCTTTAAATATTCTTGTAGCTTGTTCTGGGACAGTGTTAAGTTACTCAGAAATAGTTTGATCATTTTATGGCTTGCTTTTCAAGTTTTGTTAGATGGGAATAGAACAGCTAACTTTTTCCTACTGCAAAAGTAATATGATGAGCTTCTGAACCTGATGCAATGTTAATGTTTTCTACTGTGGCTTCCTGGAACATAAAGTAGAGTTGACATGAGATGGGCCCTAGACGTTGTTGTGTTTGATCCTTTTAGGTGGTTCTTTGGCCAGGCTCAGGTAGATTTCTCATACACATGCGCACTTCAGAAATCAGTGGAAGAATTCAGAAGAGGAGCCTCTAGAGGTCTCTGGGGTTAGCTCAATGTGTAGCTCTTTGCTATCTAGTGTTTTTCCTTGTGAACTCCAGCCTCCTTGGCCTCGCACATGCCTAGCTCTGTCTCCTCAGCCCAAGGAAGCCACATGCCTCTGCCTGGGCTCACCTTCCCTTCACTGTGACTTTGATGTACATTTCATATGTAATTTTAAAAGTAACTTGAATGATCAAAGAATTTATTGTTAAACTATAAAACCCATGTAAAAAAAAATCTGGATGATTTTCAAATTTTTCAAATTTTTGTTTAAATTCTAGTTAGTTAACATACCGTGCAATATTGGTTTTAGGAGTAGGATTCAGTGATTCATAACTTGCATACAACACCCAGTGCTCATCATAACAAATGCCCTCCTTAATGCCCATCACCCCTCTATCCCACCCATCACCCAACACCCCTGCATCAACCCTCAGTTTGTTCTTTAGTGTTAAGAGTCTCTTATGGTTTGTTTCTCTCTCTCTCTCTCTCTCTCTCCCCCTCTCTCTCTCCCCCTTCCCATATGTTCATCTGTTTTGTTTCTTAAATTCCACAAATGAGTGAAATCATATATAGTGTTTGTCTTTGACTGACTTATTTTGCATGGCATAATACACTTTAGCTCCATCAATGTCGTTGCAAAGGGCCAGATTTCATTCTCTTTCATGACTGAGAGATAGGTAGATAGATGATACATAGATAGATACATAGATACATAGATACATCTTTTTCATCCATTCATCAGCCAATGGACATTTGGGCTCTCTCCATAGTTTGCCTATTGTTGATAATGCTGCAATAAACATCGGGGTACATTTTTCCCTTCGCCTCTGTATTTTTGTATCCTTTGGGTAATTACCTAGCAGTGCAACTGCTGGATCGTAGGGCAGTTCTATTTTTAACTTTCTGAGGAACCTCCATACTGTTCTCTAAAGTGGCTACACCAGTTTGCATTATGGTGGTGAGTTTTTAAATATGACACTGAAAGCATGACTCGTGAAAAAACAATGAACTGGACTTCCTAAAAAATTTTGTAATGTTTATTTATTTTTAAGACAGAGAATGAGAGAGAGAGAGAGAGAAGACAGAGAGAGAGAGAGAGCACACACAAGCAGGGGAGGGGCAGAGAGAGCATGGGAGACACAGAATCCAAAGCAGGCTCCAGGTTCTGAGCTGTCAGCATAGAGCCCGTCACAGGGCTTGAACTCACAAACCGTGAGATCATGACCTGGGCCTAAGTTGGACGCCCAACCAATTGAGCCACCCAGGCGCTCCTCTAAAAATTTTTAAAATGTGTTTTTTCTTTGTGTGCAGGTCACTGTTAACAAAATCAAAGATAACAATAGAATGGTAGAAAATATTTGCAAATCACATATAAGATAAAGAACACATATTCAGAATATATTAAAACATCACTTAAAAAACAAAAATTAAAAAAAATAAAGAACTCAAAAAAGGCAAAAGATATGAATGGACCCTTCTCCAAAGAAGGCAAATGAGAATGTGAAAAGATATACATCATTAGGCATTATAAAATGCAAATTAAAACCACAGTGAGATAACCTTTCATACATGGCTAAATAAGGAAAACAACAACAAACAAATGGACAGTTTCAATTTCTAGGAAGGATGAGAGAAAAAGGAAATTTAATGAATTTGGGTTGGGAATACAAAATGAAAGGCCCATTAAAGTTTTGTTTTTTGTTTTTGTTTTTTTGCATTTTGTTTTCTACAGTAAAGCACACCCTTACCATACAACACGGCAATGCCACACCTAAGTGTTCACCAAGTGAATTAAAAATATATAAAAATAAAAATATATGATTGCACATAACCTGTACATGAGTGTTTACAGCAGCTTTATTCAAAATTATAAAAAAAATAAAGCAATCAAGAATTAATTTAACGGATGAATAGATAATCAAATGTGGTATATCCGTGCAATGGAATACTACTCAGCAACAAAGACTAAACTAATATTCACATAATGATATGGATTGATGTAAATTGTAGTTTTCTGGAACACCTGGGAGGCCTCAGTCAGTTAAACGTCTGACTCTTGGTTTCAGCTCAGGCCATCATCTTTCAGTTCATCAGTTTGAGCTCCCATCGGGCTCTGCACTGACAATGTGGAGCCGGCTTGGGATTCTGTCTCTCTCTCTCTCTCTCTCTCTCTCTCTCTGCCCCCAACCCCATATCTCTCTCGCTGTCAAAAGACATAAATAAAAACTATTTAAAAAATTTGCTCTTTGCTATGTAAAAGAAGTCAGATACAAAAGAACACATATGATACCATTTAAATGACATTTTGAAAAACAGTACACTATAGAAATGGAGAAAAGATCTGTAATCGTTGGGTTTTGAGGTAGGGTTTGATAACAGAGCCACAGAAGCAATTTTTTAGGAGGATAAAACTGTTCTGTATGGTATTGATGATTAGAGGTGCATGACTTTGTCCAAATTCATGAAATTATATCACAAAAAGATTAAACTTTACTGTATGCAAATTAAACAATAATCATCAGAAGTGTTGAGGGATCCCTGCATGGGATAGAGACAAATGAATACGACTCTATTACTAATGCCTGGAATGATCTCACTAACAGGGGTTGGGATAAAAAGCTCTGACAGAAGTGTTTTGACTGCATACTCAAAGGCTGAAGACAAAAGGAACAGTGCATAAACAGTATTTCTATTTGATGAATTCACTTCTCACAGCAGTATGGGTTAACAATTTTGAAGCAACTTTACATACATTCTTAAGCTGCCTCCCCCAAGCCACTTGCTTCTGAAGAATATAATACTGGAAGGGAAAGATAAAAACTACAGGGGAAAGGTGTCAGGTACCACTTAACCACTTAATCAAGATTAACACAACAAGTAATAAGTTTTGTTGACTTCTTATCCCTCTTGATGTGATGCAACGGGAAAAAAACACTTCACCTCTTGGGTATTATTCCCCCAAATCCATAAACCCCAGTCTAATCCTCAGAAAACAGTCAGGTTGAGGGCTATTCAAAACACATGGCCGCTGGTTTCTCAAAATTTTCAATTTTTGAAAATTCAATGATTGAAAAGACCAAGAAACTTGCACAGATTGGAGGAGATTAATGCCTGGCAACTAAATACAACATGGCATCCTGGATTGAATGGATCCTGGAACAGAAAAAGGACATGAGAGTTGAAACTGGTGAGATTAGAATAAAGTCTACAGTTTAGTTAATGGTATGTAATGTAACGTAAATTTCTTAGTTTAGACAAATATACCATAGCTTTGCTGTAAGATGTTCCCAGTAGGGGAAATTGAGTTGATCTGAGCAATGTCTGGAGATACTTTGGGTTGTCCCAACTGATAAGAGTGGCTACTGTTGGAGGCCAGCGAAGCTGCTAAAATCCTACAATGCACAGAACGGGCCCATAACAAAGAATTATCTGGTCTAAAACGTCAATATTGCCAAGTTTGACAAACTCTCATCTAGTGAGTGTTTTATTTCTCCTCTACCTCTTAATAATGACCATTGGAAATGTTTCTCTTCCAGCTGGCAAGGCCAGTGGTGTATCTTCACTATCTTACTTCAGGACTTCCACAGTTCTACAGTTCTTTGTCATTATCTACCCTTCAGGAACATTTCCTCCCCTTTCCACAGGACAACACACTTGATTATTACACTGGTGATGACATGATAGTTGGACCTGGTGATGAGAAAGTAGCAAATGCTTTTGACATATTCTTAAGGCACATTCAAATCAAAGGGTAGGAAAGCAATTCCACAAGATTTCAGAAAGCTGTTACTTTAGTGGACTTCTAGGAGTTCAATGATCTAGGAGATGTTGAGATGTACTTTGAAAATGAAGGATTATGTCTTTGCTACCACAAACAAAGAAGAACAGTATCTAGTAGGCTTCTTTGGATTGTGAAGGAAACATACATCTCCTTTGCCCATTCACTCCAGTCCATTTACCAAGTAATTCCAAAACCCACAAGTTTTGAGTGGTGTCTTGAACAAGAAAAAGATATGTAGCATACCCAGGCTGTCATACAGTTTGCTCAGATATTTGGGCCGTATGAATCACAGCTCCAATGATGCTTCAGGTATATGTGGTAGATAGAGAAGTGTGGAGTCATTAGCAGGGTCCTGCAGGTGAATCATAGCAAAAACTCTGAAGATTTTTTGAACAGTGCTCTGTCATCTTTCATACATAACTCCTCTCATTTTGAGAAATAGCTCAGGGTTGCTGCTAGGTCTTAGTAAAGACCGAACCAAACTTGATTATGAACCACCCAGTTACCACGTGATCCGAGTTATGCACAAAGAACTGAGTGATACCTGATTATACAGCAGAACCACTTCTACCTTGGAAGGGACTGTATTTTGTTCTCACTGTAACAGGTATTTATTCTGGGTATGGAAGTCCCTTCTCTGCCCACAATGTTTTTGTTAAAAACAAATCCCAGGGTCGCCTGGGTGGCTCAGTCGGTTAAGCGTCTGACTTCAGGTCAGGTCATGATCTCGCGGTCCGTGAGTTTGAGCCCCGCATTGGGCTCTGTGCTGACAGCTCAGAGCCCGGAGCCCGTTTCAGATTCTGTGTCTCCCTCTCTCTCTGACCCTCCCCTGTTCATGCTCTGTCTCTCTCTGTCTCAAAAATAAATAAACGTTAAAAAAAAAAAATTAAAAACAAAAAAAACAAAAAAAAAACAAATCCCATTGATTGGCAAATGCTTTATACACCATTGTGTTATTCCACACACCATTGTTCCTGTCCAAGGAACTCAGCACATAACAAAGGAAATAAGGCTTTTTATTTTTATCTTTCTAATGTTAATTTATTTATTTTGAGAGAGAGGAGGGGGGGAGGAGCAGAGAGATAAAGGAAGAGAGAGAATCCCAAGTAGCCTCCTGACTGTCAGCACAGAGCCTGACACAGGCTCAATCCCATGAACCTTGAGATCATGACCTGAGCAGAAATCAAGAGTCAGACACTTAACCAACTGAGCCACCCAAGCAACACAGGAAGTGAGGCTTTTTTTTTTTTTGATGTTTTTGTTTATTTTTGAAGGAGAAGGAGACAGAGCGTGAGGGGGGAGGGGCAGAGAGAGAGGGAGACACAGAATCCGAAGCAGGCTCCAGGCTCTGAGCTCTCAGCACAGAGCCCGATGGGGGACTCCAACCCACGAGCTGTGAGATCATGACCTGAGCCGAAGTCAGAGGCTTAACCAACTGAGCCACCCAGGCGTCCCAGGAAGTGAGGCTTTTTAAAAATTAATAATGCTTGGGACACCTGGATGGTTTAGTCGGTTGAGGATCTGACTTTTGATTTTGGCTCAGGTCATGATTCCAAGGTCATGGGATCAAACCTCGCATGGGATTCTCTCCCCCCCCCCATCCTCTTCCCCTCCTCCACTTGCTCTGTCTCTTCTAAAAGTAAAAATAAAATAAAAATAAATAAAATTAACATTATAAATTGCAATCAGCCCCATATTTATTAAATTACTAAAACTTTTAAAAATATAAATTAAAATGAATCTATTTGTAGACTTTCAAATCAGCCTTAACATTTTAACAAACAAGGCTATTTTTATTGATCACTGACTGTATTTCTAATTTACACTAGGATCTAGAAATATAAGCCTTGCCCTAAAGGAACTAGTAGAAAAATTTATTTACAAATTCTAGGAATTAATAAAAAATATAGCACAGGACTGAAAATAATAGGTTTCATGAAATATTTTGCAATTAATACTCTTTCATTATATGAGTATGCCTTAAAAAGCCAAACACTATTTTAGGCACTTTAACATATATTAGCTGGAAGAAAGAACCTTCTGTCAACAAAACAGCTTCAGGCTGACACGTGAAACTAATTGCCTCATCTCTGGATCTAATTTTATGAGGTTTACAAGCACTTACATATAGCTTGCTGTTTGCCAGGCACTGACTTCAGTTCATTATAAATATTTACACTGATTTTACCCAATAACAATTGTTAATTTGAACTCTATCAAATTATCTCGATGATTCAACTCACTGAAGAATGTAGGGACAACAGCCCTGTAAGAGGTTGAGAAAAATGTGTACTAATTTAGACTTCTAGAAGGGTCTCTGGCACATCATCAAATCATTCATCTTAGAGAGTGCCTCATACCTGAATCCTATTAACTTTACTCACGTCTCTCACTCCCTCTGAATTCCCCTGAAACACAAACATCAGAGACATAAAACGTCCTTTCCATTTTGAAATTTTCTCTAATGCTTATTTATTTTGAGAGAGAGAGAGAGACAGAGTGCGAGCAGGGGAGGGGCAGAGAGAGAGAGAGAGACAGAATCTGAAACAGGCTCCAAGCTCTGAACTGTCAGCACAGAGCCGGACGTGGGGCTTGAACCCAGAAACCGTAAGATCATGACCTGAGCTGAAGTCCGGTGCTTAACCGACTGAGCCACTCAGGTGCCCTGCGTCCTTTCCATTTTGAAAACTGACACCTGAGATTTCTGAAGACAATTTTATATATCGAACTCCACCTGTTGATTCCCAACAGCACGATTCAACACACAAGATACATGTAATTTGAAAATTCATACTTAATACGCATATTTTTACTTGTATTAACGATCCATAGGATTTTTCTGGATGACAAGAATACAGAGTAGATACAGTGAGAAGACATTGCAAAGACAAAATATGTTCAGAATTACGATTATATTTAAAATGACCCACTTTTTATGGGACTTGTCCATCAAAACGCAAGCCAGAAGTATATGTGTGTGTGTGTGTGTGTGTGTGTGTGTGTGTGTGTGCACCTGCGTACAAATTAGTTCCGGGGCACTCTGTGGCTTAGTGTATGGGGGCTTTTGCTAAGCCTTGAAAAACATTTTTCTACTTACACTTTGAACCTCCTCTGGGGAATAGGATTTCAAAAGACCCTATGAACACGCAGAAAATTTGTCTTATGCGGTGTATTCTTTGAAGTGAAGGTTTTATTATTCCAGTTTAAAAATCAGGACGCTTATTGACTTTACAAAGAAGGTAAAACTCTGAAGGTAGAAGAATGATATCACTCTTAAACGAGTTAGTGTGGCTGAGGGGACCATGAAACAGACCAGAGTTACCTCTCTTCGCTATTCACCGTCTGTTCCAAAGAGCACACAACTTGCAAAATCGATAATAAATAAATAAATAAATAAATAGCAAAATTACAATATTCAAAAAATCCCAAGAGCACAAAACTAAAAATCAAAAGAGTAGAATCCTAAAAGTTTTTTTTTTTTTTTGTATTTCTTCTGTATTCCTTCTTCTGTATTTAAGATGAAGCAAAAGTCATATTTCTATCTAGTTCCTTTCCCCAGGACAGTTTCTCTTTTTTCTTCAGAGGGCATTCATATCTATGACTGCCAGGTGCTGATCAGGTTTGAATATTCAAAAATTATTTGTGATCATTCATTTGTTCAGCAAATGGCATTGAACGTTAAGAGCCAAGTAATAACTGCACGGTTGCTGCATTTTTTTTTTTAATTCCTAGGTTTTAATCCCTTGCTCGTGGATAGAATCCTTCATTTGTCCATCTCCATCATTAGAAGATCCAGAAGTGGCATGACACATCCTAGCATATACTTCCTCCAGGCAAATCTGGCACAAAAGAACAAATGTTTGATGTAAGAATTAAGCAGACACAAAGTAATGATATTGCCTAAGAAGATAATTATGGAAAAGTAAAAACAACATAGACATACAGCTAAGAGGATTTTACAAGGTAAATTAAACATGTATTTGCATCACATTGACCCACATCGGCACCCTCCCCACAATCTGAAAGTCTAGCTTTTCAGTCAGGTGACGTGGAGAAAATGACAAATGTTTTCCTGTCTTCAAAGCCATCTAGGTATTACCCTGAAATTCCTTAATTGCTATTCAGTTTTTCAGCAACACTAACAGTAAGAAGGTAAAAGACGATTCAGTAAAAATGACAGGAGAGTTGAGTTGATTCCATGTAATTGAGCAATCAGAAGATACAGCTTTCTGAACAAGTAACTCACCATCATTAGAGTAATCCATTGACAGTTCATTGTGATATGACTCTAAATTTTTCATATAATAAAATAATTAATTTTTTTTAAATGGAAAATAATAACCACAATTAGGTGAATTAAACATCTATGATGGAGATGGACAGATGAAGGATTCTTTTGTATGATAACTGATATATGAGAATCTCGAGCCCCCACCAATATGATATTTTAGTCCTGTTAACATTCTTGGAAATACATTTTTGCCTTTCCTATTGTCTTCCTTTGTTTAGTTACCTGCTACATTGGTTAGTCTTAACTTCATTTATCAAAAATTGTAAAGTAATGTATACTGTAACATGTGTTCATCCTTCGTGGAAATGACAAAGTTTCATTATCCTTACGGCACTAAACCCGAACACCTCTAGGGTAAAGTCTTTTTCATGATCCAAGATGATGGCTGTAATGCGGATAACGATATCACATACTAGTCCAGAGAAGGAACCAGGGGAGATGGTTTAAGGATATTTTCTAGAATGTGTGAGCAGTATTTCTGCTTGTATCTCTGAGGAACGTTGTCACTTGACCGCATAGATCGTCAAGGGATCCTGGGACTTATAGTCCTTATACCAGTCATGTTGGCACGCTACATTTGGGATACATGTTTTAAAGATGGGGTGAGAAGGGGACAGAGAGCTACAGTCTCAGACACCAAAAACATCTTCACATCCATGTCTTCTGGTTATCTATTGTTAGATGATAAACCAGTTCAGACTAGATAAAAGCAATAATTCTTTCTTTATATTCAAGATCTATGGGGCAAGAATTTGGGTAGGGCTCATTTGAGTGATTCTTCTGCAGGAATCAATTGGGGTCACTTGGTGGTATTCAAATAGCCCCTGGGCTAGTCTGGAGGGTCCAAGAAGGCTTTATTCATGTCTGACACTTGGTGGGTGTGATATGAAGGCTGGGCTGATTTGGTCCACTTTCCTTCTTTATGCAACCTTCATGCAATGTGATTTCTTTACATTATCTCTCCAGTGTGTAGTTGCTTTCCTACATGGTAGCTTAGACTTTAAGAGTGAGTATTCTATGAAAAAGAAAGTAGAAGCTGCAAACCCCTTAATAATTCGGGCTTGAAATTGGCACAACATCCTTTCAAATGCAAGAGAGGGAGTATGGGAAATAGATGCCACCTTATGATACAGAGATTATCAAAGACTAAGTGACCACTTAAAATCTGCCAGTTAAGGCAGTAAGGTTTTCAGTTTTCAGAGTTATTTTTCTAGCCCATGAAATCTGTATCTCTTTGATCAAATTAGAAAAAAAAATCAGGTTTAAGAAATACCCTGGAAGGTTTTCTAGATACAGGTTACTCCTAAAGAACCAACTTATGGTTGTAACTATACAGTAGAATTTTTTACTATTTAAATTTAAGTTCTGGAAGCAATTACCAACTTTTAATACTATATAGTGTTAGATTTTTTAAAATTTTAGTAATAATAATTTAGTATCTGCCTTTGAATCCATCTGAGTGAAATATTCTAGCTTCACGCCTTTCACAGTGTGGTCTCAAGGTCAAGCAACTGCATGTTTGAGGTATGTGTGTGTTTTCCAGTTTAGGAAGAGATTTGGGTGAAGAGACAAGGAAGTGAGCCCACATTGGTTTGCTGCTAATTAGAAGGAATTGAGGATTTTCTTTTCTTCTGGAATGAAAAGAAAAATTTAACTTCTAATTTGGTGTTATGTAGAAAACAAAACAAATACAGAAAACTTACCAAGTGTCATCCAAGACCATTATAGCTCCACAGACACGTCATAAACTATATAATCTTCTTGAGTTAAATACACACCAGAAGGATTCATTCTTTGCTGACTTAACATCTATTTTATTCCTTTATAAGTAATAAATACAAAAGGGGCTCTTTCTGGAAGTTTTATTTGGATATCTTGATTTTATCTTTAAACTTTCAAATTTTTGTTATAGACCACATGTGCTTATAAAGGCCATCTCTCCATTAGCCCTTAAAAAAACCTAAAACTTTATTTTGAAAGAATATCAAACTTACAATAAAGTTAAAATCATTGCAAATAATTTCTATATATCCTTTACCCAGTTTCTCCAAATACTAAGGCCTTTATAAAACCATATTATAGTTGTCAAGACCCAGGAAATTAGTAAGATCTTCACTAATCTATATGCCTCTTCAGATTTATTATTTGTCCTATTAACGTCCTTTCTCTGGTCTAGGAGTCAATCAGAATCATACAGTTTATTTAGTTGTCACCTCTCCTTAAAGTCCTCCAAACCTGTGACAGTTCCTGGCCTTCTTGTCTTTCACGACCTTGACACTTCAGAAGAATATTGGCCAGTAAACTTTATATATTGCCCCTCATGGGTTTGTCTGATATCTTCTCATGTAAAAATGCCACAGAAGTGATCCTGTGCTCTCCTTACTGTATGATATTGAGAGATACCTTGTATTTATGTGTCTCATTATAGTACACTAATATACTAATTACTATTAGTCTATTATAGTTATTTTCCCATTATAATGAATTATAAAGCATTTTGTGGGGAAACACTTTGATAGTATGCAGATATCCTATTTCTCATTATACTTCTGCTAACAAATTTTGCCATTCATCAGTGGTTCTTTCCGCAAAAGTTATCCTGTGATAGATACCAAAATATGATTTTCATTTTCATCATTCTTTATACATGCATTAATTGGAAATACTACTAACTAATTAAAGTATTTCTGGATTTTATTTTCCACTCTACTGTGGTCTTTTGAAAGCAATTATTAACATTATTTTGAAAAGTATCCTAATTAGGTTTTGTTTCCTCTGCTTTGGTGTAGCTATTGTTAACATTACTTTGATTCATTTGTTATTAAGGTCACTTTGTAAGGAAGTATTGAGGGTATCCCCCCCTTCTCCTTACCTGACTTTTCTTCTCCTTTAAAAATTTTCATTTTTTAATCATACTTCCTTTTTATTTTTACTTCTTCCCTGTCACTCTATCATATCTGGATGGTAAAGATATGAAGTATGCCATAAGGACTTGAATTTGACACTATTTGAAGAAAAATAAACTAATAGAACAGAAAAAAATATTTTATTTTGGTTTTATTTCCTGAGTCAGAAAATTGACATATTAAGGAAAGGAGAGAAAACTGCTTCATACAGCAGAAACTACTAATAATATTGTTCCCTTTGCTTCTACAGCCCCCAGAAAGACAAGTTGGAAGCAAAATTCAAACAAACCAGGGGACTAGTAGGAAAGGAATTAAGTAAACAAGTTCCAAACAGAGAGTAACTGTTCCCTAAAGGGTTTTTAAATAGAAGAATTTTAACTGGATCTTGAAATAAATGTTTCTGACATTATTTGAACAAAAGGAGAAGCAGCCCTCTGGCCACAGATCCAAATTTCTGAGAAGACTGGAATGTGTCACCTTGAAATTCCACAAACAAAAGCAAAGTGAGGCTGGGAAGGTTGTAAAGATGAATGGCTGGGTGATTACTGAGGCTCAAAGGATAGGGATAGTTGAAGAATGAATTAGAAAATTCAAATTAGAATTTGAATTTGAATTCAAATTCAAAATTCAACTAGAAAATTTAAAAAGACCTGTAAATTAAGTGTATTTTCATCTGAAGGATGGTAAAAGTATGTTATTATGTGATAGAGTGGCAAGGGTCAAGTTCATCTCAGGAGAGAAAACCAAAACATTGTTAGAACCTACCCCTTCTGTGTCTCCTGTTACCATGGATAGATGATAGGAGCAATTTACTTCGTAATCTCTCTGATAAAGTTAAGTAGCCCAATAAACTGAGTCACAACTAAACCTTGGCCCCATCTTAACCTTTACATACCTCTAGTCCTTCACCTGCACAATCTAAATAACAAATGACTTGCACATTAACTCGTTCATGTCTACAGAGTGCTTCAGGCTCCCAAATTAAAGCTTCAGTCCAATCCCAGAGATGGTGGCACATAGGAAGTCACAGCTGATGTCATTTATTGCTCAAGTGTCCTTGATCCCATACAGCTCACAGGACGAGCTCTCTCCCATCCTATGAAAGAGACCAGTGAGGAAGAAAGGAGGCTTTCACGCTCTTTAACCATAGTGTGCTCTAAATCAATTTTTCAGAACACTATATCCCACGTCTTAAATATTTCCTCATGTACTCCTTTAACAGTAATTCTCAAATTGTTCCTCCTGGAACACGTTGAGACATCTTATCCAAAGAAAACAGTTTTGTGATTAAGAGTACTAGTAAGCCCTGAGCAAGTCAATTTACATTACTAAAAAAAAAGTCTCAGGTTTGCGACTTTGGTCATCAAACATAACAAGAGCTAACATCTAGAAATGCTCATTATGTGTAGTCATTTATTTGAGCTCTTTTTCTTACATGTACAAGTCTCTCACATATTTCTTCAGTCTTCCATATGGTAGGTATAATTGTGATTCCATCTTCATGGAACGTAATAGTGAGGCACAAAAGTTAAGCAACTTGCCCCGGGTCATTTAGATAGCGAGTATTGAAGCCAGGATGTGGATCCATATTCGTAGAATAATCTCATTAACCCAATTAGGTTACAGCCAATTTTGATATAATTTCTCAATTAGGGCTTAGGTATTTTTCTCTGCCATTTATAAGTCTCATGTATGAAAGAAAAACATGTATTCGTTCACTTCATTTCCCTTAAATATTTCTCACTTGAACAAACTTTTCATAGTAAAGTAAGTTTGTAAAATCCAAGCTAATAGTGTTTCTGAATGGAAAAAGAAAAGTGCTACTTGGTAGGTAGCTAAGCCTGAAAAATCTTGGTGGGGGGTGGAAGGGGGGGCAGGACTGAGTGGGGGGAAAAGGAGAAAGGAGACAGGTGGTGGCTGACCTGGTACCCAGAGGGAGCAGAGTGGTATTAAAAAAATATGGTTTAAGAAGTGACAGCAACAATGACAATAAGCTGGGTTGAAAAACACCTATACTTGCAATGTTGTATTTTCTTCACCTTTGACTCATGAATTATTCTGTAGTGGGGTATTATTCTAAAGTATTTTTCTCTAATTCTATTGAAACTACATGTTCAATGGAAAAAATGAGACATATGAAATCACATACACACACAAAGCAAGGTATATCCACCATTATCTCATCACGTAGAGGTAACCTCTGTTAATAGTTTGGCCAACAAGCAATGAGAGACATAAATATACTGGCATGTGTCTACAACCCAGGAGATTCTCTGAAACACACAAAAATACTTGCAGATCTTATGATAAAAGTTAATGGTAAAATACAGAAAGCCAAAGAAGCAAGGCCAGTAATGACACAGGAACTTGAGGACTGAAAATTTGGATCAGCTCATAGTCTTTTATTACCAATACATTTATTAATTTTGATAATTGTGTCAAGGTTATGTAAGAGAATGTCCTTGTTCTTAGAAAGTATCTGCTAAAATATTTAGTGGTAAAGGGGTTAAAGTCTCCAGTTTAACTCTTGAATGGTTAGTAAAAATGTAGTATGCGTACATATAAATATAGAGAGAGACAATGAAAAAGTAAATGAGACAAAAAATGTCAATAATTGGTGAATCTGGGTAAAAGATATATGGGAGGTTTTTTTGTACTTTTCTTGCAATTTTTGCATTATTTCAAAAAAAAAATTGGAAAAAAAAAAAATTGGGCCCCCTGACCAGGTAATGAGATTTGAATCACTTCACTAGATAAGACACTGATTAAGACTAAAGTATGCAGGAAATGGCTGGTGGAAAGGAAAGGAATGATGTAAATACCAACAATGGCCCTGTGACCAGCTGCAGAAATGAGAACTAAGGAAGATTCACTGCCCTCTTTTACTTTGACAAGTATCTGTTTGTATCTATTTAACAATTTGTTTTCTCTCCTTGCCATTCCTATACTCTTTAAAATGTGTAATTAGTGTTAAATTCTGTAGTTCAGTATTTTAGTTACATGATATCAAATGGAGATTATAACTAAAAAATAAATAAAGCATCATTACCTAGAGTAAGAAAAGCAGTATATGGGACTATCTATAAATTGAAAATCTTAATAAGCCTATAACTGAGTTGTATCTTGTAAAGAATTGTGAGGTTATTGACAAATAGAACTGACTGGAATCGCATAGATAAAAATCTGACCAAGTTTTTGAGAAAGTGTTACTGTCTAAAGAACCACTTGGCTGAACCAAGAGACTGTCTTCTCCAAGACTTAAAATAGTCTTTGGCATGCCCCTGCCCCCAAACTTCTATAAATAGGAAGCAGGTTAAAAATCTCTGCTTTCTTCCAAAATAACATATTCTCCAATGTCTTCTCATTTGCACTTAAGTGGAGTAATATCTTTCAGAAGGTGGAGTCAGGAGTCATAGAAAACTATGGATTTAGGAGCTAGTCCACAAGAGCAGAACTGGGGTTTAACCAAAGAAAATTGCCCATGCTTAGGGTAGAGCCCTCATATTTTCCAAATGGACTCCAGAATTGCTGTGTACTAGGGCCCTGTGTCTACACTGTTCTTCCTAAAAAGGAGTGTTAATTATAGTTTTCTGGATCTGTTCAACCCTTGTGTGTTTTGTTTTGTTTTGTTTTGTTTTTTGTTGTTGTTGTTTTGTATGAGAGGAAGCAGAATAATTGTCTTTAACTTTAATAGGTCTACAGACAAAAAGGATCCACACAGAGACAATGTTAAGATTATCACAATATCCTGAAACTGGGACTGTGGGTTGAACTCCTCTGGAAAGTGGTTGAGTGTATTTTCTGTGTGTAGGAAGAAAAGCAACTATGTTTAATTAAGAGGGCAACTGTGATAGGTTGTATTAGTGTCAAATTATCCCCTCTTCTACTGAGTCCATTTACAGGATGTCAGGCTTCGTCAAGTAGCCATTTTTGGCCAAGAAGTAACTAGTAAATATGATATGTAGTATTTCTGAGAAGTTTTATGAAGTGACAAGTGGTTCTGCCATTGCTCTTTTCATTGTGCCAAGACGGCCCTAGATTGTGGCTCTTCATCTAGCCTGGGTCCCTAAGTGGAGAGAAGTAAAGTAAAATGACAATATATAACAACCATGAGAATTAAACCTATATTTTCATATGCCACTGAGATTTTAATGTTATTACTGCAACATAACCCAGCAAAATCTAGCCACTACACTGAAAGATTACTGAGGGATAACCAATGTCTATTACAACAGGAAATAAGGCTAGCATTAGACATGATATCACTGACCTTGGAAGCAGATATGTTATTTGTCCACTGTGATCTTAGCACTGTTTTTGGTGTCCAGGAATGCATGTGATCAAGGTTTTTGTATTGTGAACTGTTGGAAATTAATGATCTAGGATCAAAAGAAAAATGTCTCCAGAGGATGTCTACACAAACTATTGCTTACTTGTGGTCACCATATGCCAGTATGAAACAAGTATGAAAGTATGCAAAGTATTAAAGAACAAAATTAAGAATCTGTCACTAAATCTGGTGGTTATGGGGAAGAAATATCCAAGATAAGGAGTTTACAGAACAACTGATAGAGGATCTAGCAAGAGAGTTTTTTTCTTGTGAAAGTCCACGGATCACATGAACATACAGGAATTTGGCAAGTTCCAAGGAAACAGAGCCGTGAACTTCCATAATCTAGTAAATGGTTGGCTTCAAGTAAGCCCAATGTATCTCTGGTTCTTATACTAACGACCTTTAGAAATCTACAATAAGAAGAGAGGGTCCAAAACTGATGTAAGACACACAGCATATATGGAAATAGTGAGGGCAAAGGGCTTAATGAAAGTCAGATGAATAGACTTCATAGCACAGATACTTGGTATTTCATTAATTTAGTGAAATCCTAAAGAAGAAGATGCTTTTATGGCCAAAATTTCATAGATATCTATTAGTTCATGTACGTAGGGAAGTAATTTAAATGACTCAAATAAAAACTTACATAAAGCAACAAAGAGTAAACTTTGAATTTAGAAAAATAATCATTAAGAAGGATTTTATAATGTGGATAATACTAAGGGAATTATAGACAAAACTACCAGATAAGTTGCAGGAACTTCAATATAAACTGCAGAGAAAGTTTTCTTTATGGATTGAGAGGAAGAATTGAGGGGTTTCTGGAAGAGAGGAGCCAATCTAATTGAGCTAGAAAAATGCTGGTGTTTTCAGAAAAAAGAGAACACTATGAAAGGAATTTCACAGATTTCATTAGAGTAAACAAAGTAGCATCAGGAAAAAATAATCTCAGCAATTTATTCAATAATGTGGCTTGAGGAGTGTTTTTGAAGTTTTTCCTTTTTGCCTTTTTACATTAAACTAATTTTAGACTTCTAGAAAAGTTGCAAAAAGAGTATGCAGCTCCTCCTCAGGTTAACATCTTGCATTGCCACAGTCCAATTATGAAAACCAGGCCACTAACACTGGTATACTTTACTTGAAATTCCCCTGTTTCCCCACTAGTGTATCTCTGTTCTAGAATCATATGTGGGATCTCACATTTTATTTTGCCGATATTTGCCCTTCAAGTCCTTCAGTCTGTAACAATTACACAGTCTTTCCTCTTATGTTTTATGATCTTGACATTTTGAAGAATACAGGTGAGTTATTTTGCAGAATGTCCCTCAATTTGGGTTTTTCTGATGCTTTCTCATGACAAAAATGAACATTACGTATAATTTTGGCAAGACTAGCATGCACATGATGCTGCGTGCGTCTCAGAACGTCATGTAATAGGAGTCGTAATGTCGATATTTCTTAATACTGGTGATGTTAATTTTGTCAATTTGGCTAAAGTGGTGTCTGCAGGGTTTCTCTTCCAGAAAGTTACCGGTTTTTTTTCTTCCATATAAATACCTTCAGAAGAGCGATATCTTTGGCACTACGTAAAGATACCGATTCTCTTCAAATTTTGCCCAACACTTTTAGCATCCATCAATGGACTTGTTTGCCACAAGCATCGTGTTCGCCTAATGGTGATTTTCTATTTTCTTCTCTCCCCCTGCATTTTATTAATTGAAATTCTTCCATAAGGAAAAAATATTCCTCGTCCTCCATTTATATAATTATTCAATTAGTTGTTCACATCAAAAAAAAAAAAAAAAAAAAAACCTCTTGGATATTTATTTTATTATGTGGGTTAAAAACCAATATAATTATCTTTTATTCTCTCAAATTATTCCAGCTTTGGCCTTTCTAACTCCTTCCAGATGGCTTTGACATTTTTTTTAAAGCTCACATCTTTTATTAAGTACTTCCAAGAACTGGATTATAAATGTGTTCATTGCTGCTGGGTGTAATTACTCATAGTGCCCTCAGCCAATGGAGATAGGAATATACGTATAGATGGTAACCCAAGCCACATCCTGACATCTGTATTTCTACATTATCTACTTCTGTAACTGTTAAGACAATAAGTTTATACTGATAACCGATACCAGTGAAACACTGTAGTGTTTATTTTAGCTCTTCCCCTTTCCCCATATGTAATTACTTTCTCCAAAAGTGAGCATTTCAACTCTACCTGCATGCGATGAATATATATGTCCTTTTTTTTTTCTTTTCAGTTCTAGTATGCACATTGCATAGTTTCAAAGTTGTTAACACATACCCGATGAGAAACACATTTACTAATTAGATTGGAGCAGTTGTATAGAGCACTTTTTTTGCCTTTGGCCTTAAAGGTAAACAATTGATGTTTTGTAAATTACCAGGTTCGTTGTTTTTTCAGTACTCCTTCAGTGTGATTAGGTTATCATTTGTAATTCAATTTGGTTCACTTGCTATTGTTTCCATGTCATATGTTTCCCCCACATAGCAGTTTATCTGGCTAATTTTTGAGTAGTTGACATATCTATGAAGCATTACTGTATATCTATGAAGCATTATCGTACATCTAAGAATCAGAAATATACAAAAAGATATATTCAGGGGAGTGTTACTCTCTCCTTATCCCTGTTCTCACTCTTTTCTCCTTTCTAACCATTTCTCACCCACTTTCCAGAGATAAACAATCTCCTCAGTTCTTGGTTTAGCATTCCTATATTTATTTCACAAAAACAAGCAAGTATGTGTGTATTTTCTTATTTCCCCTCATTTCTTACATGAAAGATAGTACACAATAGTTTCTTGTATAATTTGCTTGTCTCACTTACAAATATGTCCTACGGGTCACCTGGGTGGCTCAGTCTGTGGAGTGTCCAGCTTTGACTCAGATCATGATCTCCCAGTTCATGAGTTCCAGTCCGGCATCAGGCTCTGTGTAGACAGCTGGGAGCCTGGAACCTACTTCAGATTCTGTGTCTCCCTCTCTCATCTGCCCCTTGCCCACTCACACTCTGTCTTTTTCTCTCTTTCAAAGATGAGTAAACATTAAAACAAAATAAGTCCTACAAGTCACTCCATATCAATTCATACAAATCTTTGTTATTCTTTTGGGCAGTTGTATAGTTCTCCTTTGTTTGGATGACCATATTTTCTCCAATCTCTTTCCTATATATGAGTATTAATTTGTTTCCTAAATTTTGCAATTACAAATAATGCTGCAGTGAATAACCTTGTACATATGTATATTCTTATTATTGGAGGTGTATCTTTAGTGTATGTTTTTAAAAGTTTCTGGATTGCAGAGTAAGTGCATAGGTAGTTTTGTTAGGTATTACCAACTTTGGTGAAAAATGGGTTTTACCAATTTTCATTCTGATTAACAATATATGAGAGTTTATTTCTCCACAGCCTTACTGACAAAATTTAATATTTACATACATAATATTTACACATCAGGTGATAAATAGGATCTCAGCATTTTAAAATTGTTACTTCTCTCATTATAAATGATTTGAATATTTTTTGTGAATTCTTTAACTATCTTTAATTTTTTCCTATTTTTTTTTTTTCTCATTTTTCTATCAGGACTTTGGTCCTTTGTCCCTTCATTTTAAAAAGGACATTTACCCTTGGGCTGTTTTATATGTTGTAATTGTTTGCCACAAGGCTTATATTTTTTTTAAGACTTTTTTATACAACCATTTTTAATTTATGTTGTCAAATACAACAATCTTTTCATTTAATGCCTTTGAATTTTGTAACACTAGAAAGCCTTCCCAATACTAAAACTAAAGAGAAATTCAGGAATGTTTCCTTGTGGTAGATCATGGCTTCATTTTTTTTTTTTTTTTTGCATTTATATACCTAATCCATTCATAGTAATCTCTTATAGGGTATGAGATAAATTAAATTTTAACTTCTTCCATATGGCTACCTACTTGTCAAATCACCATTTATTAATGAGTCAGTCTTTACTCCAGTAAACTGAAATACAAGTTTTTCATATGTTAAATTTCTTTATGTATTTCAGTTTAATTTTGGACTTCCTATTTTATCTATTCACTTATCTCTTCATATACATTTAAAGAGGTTTAAATTTGTTTTCCTCATATAGATTTTGCACATGTCTTGTTAAATTTATGTCTTTATATTTAATCTTTCTTGCAGTCTTTTTTTTTTATAAACTTTTTTTTAATGTTTATTTCTGTGAGAGAAAGACAGAGAGTGTGAGCAGGGGAGGGGCAGAGAGAGGGAGACACAGAATAGGAAGCAGTCTCCAGGCTCTGAGCTGTCAGCACAGAGCCGACACGGGGCTCGAACCCGTGAATTGTGAGATCCTGACCTGAGCCAAAGTCAGACACTTAATCGACTGAGACATCCAGGCACCCCAATCTTTGTTGCAGTCTTGAACATAATTATCTTTAACGTTCTATTCTCTATTTATTATTTGTGTCTATGAAGACTGTTGATTTTGTGTGATAATTTTATACCCTGGTCAACTCATTCAATTCATTAACATTTGGCTTAGTTTTAGCATCAAGTCTCTGGAGTTTCTAGGTGTTTTATCATATTATCCACCAATAGAGACTGTTTTATTCCTTAAATTATCCAATTTAGTGTTTATAATTGATTTCTCTCATTTAATTGTCCTGGCTAAAAATATTTCTACTACAAAGTAGTAATGGGGATATATAATGGTAGTGGGGGTATATAATCATGTTAAAAAATATCTTTCCATTCCCATTTTTTGTACTTTTCATCATGAATGTATATTGAATCTGTCTAAAGCTTTCTCAGTATCTATGGAGATAATCATGTGATATTGAATTGAGCTAAGATGAAGGAAGCAATGAATGTAGCTTAGAGAGAAGGCAGGTTATAGAGGAAAATTTGGAGGAAGATTGAGAAATGGAAAGTGTCATAGAAAAAGGTAAACCAGTGCATTATGTAAGCATGAAAAGGTTTGTATCGGCACAAGGAAGCCCTTTCTTCATGCACAGAAATCACCCATTTTTAAAAAATGAGAATTATTTTTCCTACGTATATTTCTGAAAGCATAATGAAATAATATTTTATTTAAGAACCACTGAAGCAGACATTTTTATTCCTCTGTTGCTATGGAGACTTTCAGCAATGAAATCTGACTTTACAGTGAATCCTTAAGAATAATTAGAAACGATTACACATGCAGGTAACCCACCTGCTATACAGTTTTTGTGAAGTTTAAAAGACTCCTAGATGCTGCAAATTCTTACCCTTTCCAAAATAATTTCCTACATATTTTATTACTATGAAAAGAGATTATAAAAATGTTGATGTTCAAGTAATTAAAGATTTATCTTAGTTTTATCTATCAAAATCTAAAATTAAATGTAAGAATAAAATGGACTTTGAATTTCAGTAATACCTTGGGTTTTAGGAAGTTGTTTTTTTTTTTTTTTACATTTTTGTTTAATGCATTTGGTAATATCATTTCTTATAAATCAAACACTCCACGGTCAAGAAGTATCTTAGTCTACTTTTAAGCATGTGCCTTCTAGTTGCAGGATTTAATTTTAATATCTACCGAATTGGTCCAAAAAAAAAAAAAAAAAAAAAACCCTTTCAAAATAGAAATGTATATGCACTCAACAATTACTCTATTCTAGATAAGCCTTTTTTTTTTAATTTTTTTTAACGTTTTTTATTTATTTTTGAGACAGAGAGAGACAGAGCATGAACAGGGGAGGGGCAGAGAGAGAGGGAGACACAGAATCGGAAGCAGGCTCCAGGCTCTGAGCCATCAGCCCAGAGCCCGATGCAGGGCTCGAACTCACGGACCGCGAGATCGTGACCTGAGCTGAAGTCGGACACTCAACCAACTGAGCCACCCAGGCGCCCCTAGATAAGACTTTTAATAAACCAAAATTAAATTAAAATGTCAATCAAATAAGTGAGAACCAATTTCTTATTAATATAAATGTATATCTCATGTATAGTCCCAAGAGTTAAATCGTATATCTTACAATAAAATCATTATTCAAATTTAATAGGTTCTATTATATGTCTTGTATGCCCTTGGTTTATAAAAATATGAGTTCTGAAGAGTTTCTGATGGAATTCCTCAATATAGGAAACTAGAAAACAAACACAAATTAAGTTTTCAATAGAGCTGGTTTAGACATTCAGTAATAATTGAGTCAACAGTAGTGGGGTCATGAAATATTTAAAATACATGCAGATATCTGTTAACAAGAAGGTGGACCGTGAAATGGAGAATCAAAAGCATGGAATGAAACTTATATCACTTAAAAAAAACAGCCTTCAAATACTTCAAATATGATTATCTTTCTCTAGGAACCATAAATGTTAACAACTTTGGAGATAGTATTTAGCACTGTCAAAAATAATACAATAACAGCTGAAATTTTTTTAAAAAGGACACTTTCTTTACCAAATAATAGTGATATAAATTAACAAAAATGTAAAGGAATTATAAGAATAATGACAGCTACAGACTTCTACTACTTTTCTATTAGCTCTAGAACTTTCTACCTTTTAGAGCTACAATTTCAAATTTTTAACTTTAACTCCTAGTATTATTATCATGTCAACAGGTCAAGATGCTGCTAAATTTCAAAGTAACATTTTTGCCCCACATGAAAAGTAACATAATACTCACAATGACATATTGAAGGGATTTTTTATTACAAGCTAGAAATTCACAGCAAAAATTAAACTTAACAATTTATTAAAATGTCCAGTTCTTTAGAATGTATCACAGCCTTCCAATTATACTTTTATAAAAATGTCTCCAAAAGATATTATTACCAACTTTATATCTCAATCTAAAGTTTTTTTTTTTAATTTTTTAATGTTTATTTATTTTTGAGACAGAGAGAGACAGAGCATGAATGGGAGAGGGGCAGAGAGAGAGGGAGACACAGAATCGGAAGCAGGCTCCAGGCTCTGAGCCATCAGCCCAGAGCCTGACACGGGGCTTGAACTCACCAACGGTGAGATCGCGACCTGAGCTGAAGTCGGACGCTCAACCGATTGGGCTGCCCAGGCGCCCCTCTCAATCTAAAGTTTTAATAAAAATAAGAAAAAGAAAGATAGGAAGGAATAAAGGAAGGAGGGAGGGGAGGAGAGGGAGAGAGGAAGGAAGGAAGGAAAGAAAGAGTGAATGAAAGAGAAAGAAAGAAAGAAAGAAAGAAAGAAAGAAAGAAAGAAAGAAAGAAATTACATACTTGACCACAAATAATTGGACCAGATGTCAGCCAGAGTCGTTGTATCTATCAAATGAACCTGAACCATTGGATCACTTTCACAGCTGATGTAGGGTAAATTCCAGGAAATAGGCATACATCCAAAGAGTGCTTCCCCCACGTCAAACCTCATATAACCTCATAAACCTCATATGTCAGATATCCTAAACATGGAACTACAACAGTGGCTAATGATGCTGAGATACTTGTCAAGGAACGTTTTTTGCGTAACTACCATTTTTTTTCAAGTATATCATCCTAAGGTAGATTATTTAGATTGATATTTTTACCCTACTCCTTCTCTAACATATTCCCACGGGGAAGTTAAACAACAACAACAACAACAAATGATTCTGGTAATACGTTCACAAATGCCTCTATCAGGATGTAGCTACTCTATAACTTTAAATCTTCCGAAAAACTTTACGGGAGAGAAATTTCCCCATGTAATTTTTGGCACAATAATGCATGGGAAATAATTCTGAACCTGTGAGAACAGGGTTTAAATTTGAAGGTGTGATTAACTTTGTTAATATAAATAAGTAAACTTAAAATTAAGGATGTTTCTATGTTTTGTTTTGTTTTGTTTTTAAACATTTCAGGGGCGCCTGGGTGGTTCAGTCAGTTAAGCATTGACTTCAGCTCAGGTCATGATCTCACAGTTTGAGCCCTGCATCAGGCTCTGTGCTGACAGCTCAGAGCCTGGAGACTGGCTTCGGATTCTGTGTCTCCCTCTCTCTCTGCCCCTCCCCTTCTCATGCTCATGCTCTGTCTGTCTGTCTGTCTGTCTCTCTCTCTGTCAAAAATTAATAAACATTAATAAAAAGTTAATAAAAAAACATTTCAATAAGTCTTTCTCTTAGGGTATCCCAGAGGAAGAAATTCAGATATTTGCTCATTTTTCTATTCAGAACAAACTGATGTGATTAGTTCGGAAATGTTAAATGTGTCTTAGCATTACAAGCTAGCTTGGTCACTAATTCCTCTTCCCAGGGAAAAATACCTAAATTAAAAGGGGGGATGGGGTAGTGATTAAGAATGTGAGCACTGGAATACGGATGTCTTAAGAACTGGCTTGACTCGGCCTGACTCTTGATGAAGTTCACCAAACCTCTATTTGAATAGTTTTTCTATTTGTACGAGTGGATTCATGGTACCAGAGGACTACAGTGGTGTGTCAGATCTGGAATCTGACCGTCCAGCTCTACACTTACCAGTTGTGTAAATTTGAGCAGTCTATGTGTCACATTCTTCATTGGCAAAAAAAAAAAAAAAAAAAAAAAAAAAAATTGTGTATGTACCTGCCTTATAGGACTACTAGGAAGATTGGATGAAATAATACAGGTACATCATTTAGCACAGTGTCTGGCACATCACAGGTATTTCTAACAAATAACTAATTTTTTTACTATTCCCCAAACTGACAGTGAAACATACGCTCAATGGAAAGGTAAGCTAAGCTACTGAAGTACTTTATGTAAGGTTGAATGTTAAAACTGCTCAAAGAGAAGCTTTAGAAGCTCTGGGAAATTCACAAAATAAAGAAATAGCTTTAGGATCTGGCTTATTTTGATTGAATTATTATTCCCATTGGAAGCCACTAATATTTACTAATGCCTTTGAAAATGTAGAGTAGCAATGGGCAATGGATTGTATGGGTACCTGGCATTGCTTACCAACAGTCTCTAAGCTGGAAAACAACAGCAAAAGCCAAATTACCAGAAAAGCTACCTGCTCTGCTATGTGCTTACTTCCTTTTTCATTACCACAACAACAGTAAGGCTCTGATGGCTCTGAAATGGAAAGTTGTTACCACAAACATGAACCTTCAACAGTGTTTTATGTTGCCACCTGACAACTGCTAGAAATTCATGGGCGAAACTTGGCTTGGGTGAATGATCTTACTAGGATTCTGTTCCTTGTTTTGTTTTTATTATTTTTTTTATTTTTGAGAGAGAGAGAGAGAATGAGTGGGGGAGAGGCATAAAGAGAGGAAACAGAGAATCCCAAGCAGACACCATGCTGTCAGCACAGAACTCTACCCAGAGCCGGAACTCCCAAACCTTGAGATCATGACCTGAGCTGAAATCAGTCAGAGACTTGAACCGGTTCAGCCACCCAAGTGCCCGTATGATTCTCTTTCTTTAAGGACGGTCAAAACAAATTCTGTATTTATAAACTGTTCATTTGTGTCTTCTGTTCATTTGTCTACTGATTTGATTGTTTTTCTATTATGTATGTGAATGATGCAGATATTTTAAGGAAGATAGATATTTATGTATTTGATACATTTTTCTTCAGATCTTTTCTTTATTGCCTTCTAATTATTTTTTTTAAAATCCAGTCTATATTTTAATATATTTCTTGTAATTATTGAGAGAATTAAAAAATTAAAATGTTATATATGTAGGAGTTATGACATAAGGGAAACTAAGTGTCATGCAGGTCATAATTATTACAAGAACAATGAGCACACTCGAATACATCAGTATTGTTTAATTATGTACTTATCAAGTATTTTTATTTGACCAGTGATTATTTGATTATAAATTCTTTGTATATTTAAAATAAAACACATTTACATGCATACGTATTTATGTAACTCTATACATAAATTTGGCATATACAAATCTACATGCGTGTGTATGAATACAAATTCAAGTTCTTGTGTACAGATATGTTTTGTATTTTTATGTTAGTAATTCTTCACATGCTTTTTGATGAAGGATTGAAATTGAGAAGTAAAAGTTAATATCATATCTATTTAATCAATTTTGGATAATTTGTTCCTGCTGAAAATTCATATTTAATTGAAAATGTCTAATCTCAGATTATGTCTTCAAAGCAATTATTGCTCAACTATAATAAGTTGTTTTAACACAAACACGTTCAGTATAAATGGGGAAATGTAAGAAAGCAATATATGCAATTTTAGAAACAGAAGCTCATTCACCTCTAATACAATTGCAAAAAACTTAAATCCATTATTTAAAGTAGTTGGATGTTTTCACTACTTTAGTGTATTTAGAGAATGAAGGTGAGTAAGAATTTATCCACTGAAACGGGATGATTTTTCCCTGTTAAATCATAAAAACACATAATTCTGTAAGTACCACTAATGAATCAAATATATCAGACAAATAACTGTAATTAATTTGTGTACAGAAGCCAGAAGCTTTATACACCAGCAACTTTAAAAACTCACGTATCTGGTCAGCTTTATTTTGTGCACTTTCATCATTAAGCCACTACCTATTATATGATGTTTTGGGGTTAAGTAACACCAATAATTGGTTTTAACATTTAAATCACTCTGCTTTTAAAATTATTCACAGAGTGGAGGTCAAGTTGATATTGCTCTCATTTGGGGAGCCTGAGTGGCTCAGTTGGGTATGTGTCTGACTCATTTCAGCTCAGGTCACGATCTCAGTTTGTGGGATGGAGCCCAACATCAGACTCTATACTGAAAACATGGAGCCTGCTTGGGATTCTCTCTCTTCCTGTCTCTCTGCCCCTCCCCTGCTCATGTGCACTCTCTATCACAATAAATAAATACATTTATTATAAAAATTGCTTTCATTCTGCACTAGGTGTTAATTGATGTAAAATCTCCATTACATATAAATTGGATCTAATCATAGGGCTAGAAGTAAACTTCTGGGTTATGGCTTGCTATTTCTTGTATGGATAGAACTACAACTCAGCTACCCCCCCCACCCCCACCCCCCCCAAAAAAAACCAAACATCTCAATTGCTTTTAGAGGATGAAAATAGGAAACATTAAAATTTTTTCCTGGACAATTATTTCAGAAGACTTTGAAATATAAATTCTTCCATGAATATTTTTTATTTAATTTTTTAGAACAGCTTTAGATTTAAAATACAATTGAGAAGGAAGTAAAGAGATTTCCCATACCTGTATAGCCTCTCTGATCGATCATCAATATCACTCACGAGAATGGTACATTTTAACCAACAATGAACCTGCACTGACACATCATAATCATCCAAAGTCTGTAGCTTACCTTCAAGTTCACTGTATCAGTGGGTTTGGAAAGATGTGCAATGATACATATCCATCATTACAATGTCACATAGAGTATTTTCACTACCATAGAAATTCTCTCTGCTCTGACTATTCATCTCTCCCCCTAGACACACACCTTGGGCAACCACTAATCTTTTTATTGTTTCCACGATGTGGCCTTTTCCAAAACGTCACATAGTTGGAATATACAGTATGCAGCCATTTAAGATTGGCTTATTTCACTTAATAATATGCACTTAAGTGTCTCCATGTCTTTTTATGTCTTGATAGCTCATTTCTCAGGTACCATTTTGTTTATCAAGTCACCTACCGAAGGACATCTTCGTTGCTTTCGAATTTTGGAAATTACAGATACAAGTGCCATAAAGATCCATGTGCAGATATTTGTATGGACAAAAGTTTTCAACTTCTCTGGGTAAATACCAAGAAACATGATTGTAGGATCATATAGTAAGTTTAGTTTTACAAGAAATCACCACACTGGTGATCCAAAGTGGCTATATTATGAGCATCCCCAGCAGCAATGTATGAGAGTTCTTTTTGTGCCATATCCTCAGTATTTGGTACTGGGTGTTCTGGATTTTGGTCCTTCTAATAGGTGGGTAGGAGTTTCTCAGGGTTTTTTGTGTTTTAATTTTCATCTCCCTAATGACATACGATGCAAATCACTTTTCAGGTACTTATTCTCCATTACTACATTTTATTTGTTAAAGTGTCTGTTAAGGTCTTTGGCCCATTTTTAAATTGGATTGCTTGCTTTCTCATTGTTGAGTTTTAAGTGTTCTTTGCATATTTTGGACAATAATTCTTTATCAGATGTGTCTTTTGCAAATATTTTCTCACAGTCTGTGGTTTGTCTTCTTGACGTTGTCCTTAGCAGAGCAGAGGTTTTGATTTAAGTGAGTCCAGCTTATCCACTATTCCTTTCATGAATTGTGCCTCAGGTATTGTCTTTTTCTCCTCTGTTATATTTTGGGAGTTTTATAATTTCGTATTTTATATTTAAGCATAGCTACATTTTGATTAATTTTTATGAAGGATGTGTATTATGCATCTAGATTTTTTTTTACACGTGGATGTCTAGTTGTTCCCACACCATTTGTTAAGAAAAATATCTTTGCTCTGTTGTATTGCTTTTTGCTCCTTTGTGAAATATCCGTTGATTGTATGAATGTAAATATATTTCTGAGTTCTCTGTTGTGTTCCACTGACTTATTTGTCTGTGTTTTTCACCAGTACCACACTGTCTGGGTTGTTGTGGCTTTATAGTAGTAGTAAATCTTGAAGTCAGATAACATCAGTTCTCCAATTTTGTTTTTGTCCTTCAATATTGTGTTGACTCTTCTGGGTCTGAATATTTTTCTTGATAATTTCTCACTATCACTATCTTCCTTACAAAATTCTTCACATTTTAAAGTCCTCCTTTTTCTTATTGACTTTCAAGTACAAGAATAATTGACTTCAAATTTTTTTAATGTATATTTATTTTTGATAGAACACAATGGGGGGAGGAGAAGAGAGAGAGGGAGACACTGACTCTGAAGCAGGCTCCAGGCTCTGAGCTGTCAGCACAGAACCCGACACAGGGCTCAAACCCACAGACCATGGGATCATGACCCGTGCTGCCCAACCGACTGAGCCACCCAGATGCCCCAAGAACAAGTGATTTTTAAATATGCTGGAGAATCTGCTCACTATTCACATTCTGGTTATAATTAAAATCTGTTCTGACAAACAAATATCTCTGCAAGAACTCATTTCTCCTTGAATTATTTTGAAATGTAAGCAGTTTAATTCATAGAAGTATTCTACAACACTTTAAGACTATAATGATTAAGTTTTCATAAGTTAATACCCTTTTATTTGTATTATTTTTTAGTGTTTATTTATGTTGAGAGAGAGATAGAGCATGCACATGAGTGGGGTAGGAGCAGAGAGAGAGGGAGAGAGAGAGAGAGAGAGAGAGAGAGAGAGAGAGAATCCCAAGCAGGCTCTGTGCTGACAGTCCCAACACAGGGCTCGCTCCATCCCACAAACCAGGAGATCATGACCTGAGCCAAAATCGAGTCAGATGCTCAGCCAACCGAGCCAGCAGAGGGCCCCAGTTAATGTCCTTTTAAAAATTAAAATTTAAGACACACAAAAAGAGGATACGTGTTGGCCAATGTCACGAGAAGAAGCATAATAAAGAATTTACAAAACTGAGATGTAAGAATTATTCCTCACTGTATGAAAGCTACTGTTTGGCATTAGTTTAACGTATTAAGTAGTATATGACTGAAGCATGTAAGTACAAGTTATCATTTCTAAGACTATAAGCTTTCTATTGCTGTCGTAACAAATTACCACAAACTTAGTGGCTTAAAAGAACACAAAGAAGTCCAAAATGGGTCTCACCAAGATAAAATCAAGGTATTGGCAGGGCTGTGTTCCTTGTGGAGACTTCAGAGAAGAACTCACCTTCTTGCCTTTTCCAGGTTCTGGAGGCCCCCTGTACTCCTTGGCTCAGGCCGCTTTCTTTCCAAGCTCTGCCTCCATCATCCCATCATCTGTCTCTGATTTTAACACTCTTGCCTCCTTCATATCAAGATTCTTATAATTATAATGGGCACACCAGATAACCCAGAATAATCTCCCTTTTTTCAAAATCTTTAATAACAATTGTAAATTCTCTTTTGTCATATAAGGTAACATACTCGCAAGTGTCATGAATTTCTATGTATTTTATCTTCACAATGACCATGGGATAAATGTACTTGGAGCTAAAAAGATAAAATCAAGGGAGACTTTTTCACTTTGAAGTTATTAGTCCACAATTAATCATGGAACCTACCTTAATGGAGATACAGAGTGAGGAAAGGGGGCTTAGAACCAAGTCTGGAGGCATTTTGGCTTCTGAAACCTGGCAGAGGACGATGATGTGCTGGAAGACACAGAGAGTGAAAAACGAGAAGAGTGTGGTCTCAAAAATCCATGAGAAGATTTCTGGTTCTATCGCCGGCTCCGTGTGAGACACTGGGCAAGGTACTTAGTCTTTCCAATCATTAATTTCCTCATCCATGTCTTATCCACAAAGTTGCTGTGAGAACCTCAATGGCATAATGCTGTACAGCCTTTAGCTGGGGGCTTGCAGTTTAATAACCGTTCCTCAGTGCCAGCGGTCATGGTCATTGTCATCGTCACCGCCATCACGGTCATCGTTATGGATGAAGTAGGATGCAGTCCCGGAAGTCTGGTTGCAGCACTCAGATCTCGGTGGCCTTTCTCCAGGGAGAGGGATTTCTCTTGGCCCATGTTTTTGGCCACTGTGTTCCTCCTCATACCTAGCAACTTCTTGCAGGGGAATGGTCAGGCATCCTGCCAGCTCAGCACTGTCATTTTCCTCATTTTACTCGGGTATTTACATTTAACAGGAATAACAGAATGCACAAAAATAAATAATACTCTAGATCGTCCCTTAGTAAAAAGACTATAGATATAACGCAAAAGAAAATCGATCAGAACTTCAAGTTCTGAAAGATCTGGATGATCTTCTGAAAAATGCTACAAGAAAGTATTCGGAATTAATAATGAAATTTATACTTATAAGTGCTTAAGAATAAATAGTTCCACTACTTACCTTTCTTGTCATTCTTTTGTGGTTAAATGAGTTACCGAAAATATTTAAAAGATCTTGTTGAGAAAATAATTGCAATTAGTCATTCAGCATTTGGGTTTCAGTACAAATAAAGCACAAGTGGGGAAATTTTTTTTAAATATTAAATTTTTGAATCCATATAATGCTAAAAGTTATGTTTTTCTTCTTTTATATCCACATATATCAATAAAAGTTAACCTTGATCAATAATATAAGAATTTAGAGGGATGCTTGGGTGGCTCAATCAGTTAAGTGTCTGGCTCTTGACTTTGGCTCAGGTCATGATCTCGTGGTTTGTGAGTTTGAGCCCTGCATCCAGCTCTGCACTGACAGCACGGAACCTGCTTGGGATTCTGTTTCCCTCTCTCCACCCCTACTGCATTTGGTCTCTACCTCGCTCTCAAAATAAATAAACATTAGCTTAAAAGAAAGGATTTTAAAACATAGAATTTTAATTAAAAAATAGAAATAGAATGGTTCAGGCTTAAGCAGTAAAATATAGAAAGTTTTAAGTACTCTTAAAATCTAAACTTTCTGGCTATAGGCAAAAGTATTTTTAAAATAGAGTTTCTCATTTCTCCTGGCAATAATTAGCAATCTCTTTAAATAATTTTAGTAAATAAAATTGTTCATCACAAGTGTGGCTACCTTTGGGCACCATACAACACTATCACAATATTATTTATTATTTTCCTTATGCTATGCCTTTTATTCCTGTGATTTATTCATTCCGTAACTGAAAGCCTGTATCTCCCTCTGCCTTTCACCCATTTTGCCTAATACCCCATCCCCTCCCCTCTGTCGAGTATTGATTTGTTCTCTGTGTTTAGAGGTATGATTCTGCTTTTTGGTTTTTTTTTATGCATTTATTTTGTTTTTTAGATTTCACATATAAATGAACTCATATGGTGTTTGTCTTTCTGATTCTAACTTATTTGACTTAGATTAGTACTCTCTGGATCCATCCACATTATCACAAGTGGCATGATCTCAACTTTTTTATGACTGTGTAGTGTGTATATGTATATATAGACATGTATATGTGTATATGTATATATAGATATGTATATGTGTATGTACATATGTATATGTATATATACATATGTATATGTGTATATATAGATATGTATAGATATATATACATATACACACACTACATCTTCATTCTCTACTGGTATATCAATGGACACATCACTAACTCCAAAAAGATATATGAGCCACTCTGTTTATTGCAGCAATATTCACAATACCCTTTAAATATTTTTAAATGTCAGAGAATAATAAGTAAGTTGATTACTTCCAAGTAGAGTGAATTGTTGACCTCTTATCAGACTTTCACAATGAAGTGTAGGTGGGCAGTGTGTCTTTTAATATATATTATTATGCACAGAACTTTATACCAGAGAGTATTTTTACAGAAAATAATGGTATTCACATACATTATCAGTTTTGAACGTATTTATGATGAAAAGAGAATACCTCTTGCAGTAGGTACAGACTCAAAGCTCTTACGATAGCCATCTGCCCAAGTCAAGACTGTGCTGTGTGCCCAATAACACAAAGACAAGAGGCCTTCTGGATATCATTTTTAGCGTTTATCTTACTGTACTTTACATTGGAGTTTCTACTCCAAAAGTAATGGGATATAGGGCATGTTCATCACTAAATAAAAAGATCATGAAGACCACCTAGCTGTATTTACCCTCCCCTTAAAAGCTAGCTAATCCATTCAACTGCATGCTTTGAAACGAGTAAAGGTGAACTACCTAATACAACTTAGGTCAAAACCAATTTGGATGAAACAACACACACACAAAAATGAAGGTAACTTTTTTCCTTCAAAGGTCAGAAGTTTTCTGTCACTATCCTTGATTTCTTGCTTCATTTCAAAAAAAAACAAAAAACAAAAACTGAAAATTACAGCGATGTAAAATGGATGTAGTTTATACAAGACAGGTGACAGCAAAGAGATAAATCAAAGCCCTTGGCTCTAAATCAACACAGGCAAGTTAATGTACATATATGCACTTCAAGTTTATATAAAAAAGTTTTATGCTTCCTACTCTAACTGGCTTTTTTAAATTAGCCAATGACTTTTCTAGCCTGCTATTGTCAAATATTTGGTCGATAGGACTCATTACTGGCAAGACTGAAGTGAGGCAGGCATTCTCACACACTAGTGGGAGAGTGTAAACTGGTGAAAGATTTATAGAAAGCAAATGGACCTTACGCATGTTAGTACCTTCTAAGCATCCCTCCTAAGAAGGTAATTCTTTACAATTTAATGGAAAGACTTTATCTAAAAATGTTTAAAACTTATCTTTCAAATAGAAAAAATTCTGGAATAAATGATGGAGGTGGAGGTCACACACACTCACTCACACACACACACACACACACTGGTATCTCCACATGATAAAATTTTACCTTTTAAAATAAATTGAACATTAAACACATAGAAAAAACTATCCTAAAATGTTGTTTAAATTATAGAATAGATTACAAATCTGTATGTAGAAAATTATGTCAATAGTGCTTGCTTCAGCAGCATGTATACTAAAATTGGAATGATACAGAATTTAGTATGGCCCTTGTGCAAGGATGATACACAAATTTGTGAAGCGTTCCATATGTAAAAGAAGAAAAGGAAAGAAAAGGAGAGGAGAGGAGAGGAGAGGAAAGGAAAGGAAAGGAAAGGAAAGGAAAGGAAAGGAGAGGAGAGGAAAAGAGAGGAGAAGAGAGAAGAGAGGAGAGGAGAGGAGAGAGGAGAGGAGAGGAGAGGAGAGGAGAGGAGAGGAGAGGAGAGGAGAGGAGAGGAGAGGAAAAGAAAGGAAAGGAAAAGAAAAGAAAGGAAGAGGAAAGGAGAGGAAGGGAGGGAAGGGGAGAGGAGAAAAAAGAAAAGAAAAGAAAAGAAAAAAGAAAAGAAAAGAAAAGAAAAGAAAAGAAAAGAAAAGAAAAGAAAAAACTGTTTCAATAAGCATAAGAATAAATGGGAGAAACTGCATCAAAATGTACTGTTGGGAGTCTGATTGTTTTCTTTTATTTATCTTTATTAGCTTTTTTCTTTTACAAATTTTATATGTATATATCTTTGAATCAGAAAACAATCTAAAATTTTACAATTGTTTTGTAATAAAAATCATCTGAAAACCGGATTTAGAACTTCATTCAGATGATAATTAAATTTTTTTCTAAATTTTAGATTTTTTTTCTTAATTTGGGAAAATTCCACATTGAAAAGTATGGGAGGGAGGCAGAGTTCCTGAAAGTCATTCTTATTTTCTGTAGGACCTTCTCTTTATAAGCATAGTTAACATGTAATATAAAGGGTTTTTTTTTTTTGTTCTTTCTTCAGTTATAATAATTATATGCCAGTCACATCATTTTATTTGTAGTTTGGCAAAATATTGTGCCAAGGGCAAGTAATAAAGGTTGAGAACAGAGAAAGTAGAATTAAGAGATACTCCAAGAGAGTTATACTTTCAAAAATGAATATCTCAGTTTGCTCTTCTGTGAAATTAGACATTTGACTGACGGACCTCTATTTTCTTTCAGTACCCATGGATTAGGCTTTTAAATTTTTCTCTCCAAAGATCAGAATTTGTATCCAAATTGACCTTTGCACAAATAATCTCTCTGGATTTATTGCTGGCGAAGAGGTAAAGACCTTGCTGCTTTATATATGCTCCCAGTAGCACAACTTTTCCCCGGCCGCCACAGGCACTTCCTAATTTCTCAGTCTCCAGCTTTCAGAAGTTCTCGCTTTTATGGAAACTGAAATTATTCTTTGTAAATCATTTGTTTAAGCTTTGAAAATTATCCTTTGGACTTCAAACCATATAATCTTATTTTCGCTGTTTTGTTTTGTTTTGTTTTGTTTTCCTTTGGACACCGGAGCCTATTTCTCTCCTTGTTTAAACGGCTTTGCATTCCGGTCATTAACTGATGAATGTTGGGGACTCACCATGTGTTTCACATAAAGTTGCCAGCTTCCTCTGGTGTCGCATGACAGGGCTGAAAGTTGGACAGGGCGCTTTGCATTTTGTCAAAAAAAAAAAAAAGACATAATTTGAACTAATGTAAATTTACAGTAGCCAAGATTATATCAGACTAGAGAACTCTGCAGTAATGGATGGAGGAAGAGTCATGAAGGACAATTTGCAAGGGTGACATACATTAATGTTGGTAACAGGATGTGAGAACACGCCATGCACACCTCTGGGAAGCAAGGGAGGAAAAAGATCAGGAAACAGAGGCCGATTAAATATTGCCTTGCTCTCAATAGGCAAATCAAATTAAAAACAATCTTGAAGTTTTGAATAAAGTAAATAGTATCACATTTTATAAGGTTAGAAGTGATTCTGTAGCTGAGAGAAGCTTCCTGTAGCTGTACAAGTTTTACGTGAAGTCCCTCAATACTCTTTAGACAATTTTTTTTTTTTACTGCTTTCGAGGCCTTTTTATTTCTAAACTCTTTTTTAATGCTTTATTTATTTTTGAGACAGAGAGAGACAGAGCATGAGCGGGGGAGGGGCAGAGAGAGAGGGAGACACAGAATCGGAAGCAGGCTCCAGGCTCTGAGCCATCAGCCCAGAGCCCGACGCGGGGCTGGAACTCACGGACCGCGAGATCATGACCTGAGCTGAAGTCGGATGCTCAACCGACTGAGCCACCCAGGCGCCCCTATTTTTTTTTCTTAACAAGCACATGAACCCTGGAACCCCCAAGGACTGGACTCACAGGGAGGGTTACAAGCAAAAGAGAGGTTTAAAATAAAATTACATATAATTAAAAATGAAGTGCTTTTACTTCCTTTCTTTTATTCTATTAAAACAAAATTGTTCGGTGAAGAAGGGAAAGCATGGAGCAGATAAGGACTAGAACTGCATATGGGCATGAAGAGATGAAGATGAAAAGTTAAAGAGGAGATCAAGAGAGAGAGATGAATATATCAAAGTATAAGAAGAAGTCTCAAGGCTCATCTGGGAAATAATAAATGGTCCCTGACTATACATAATAATGTTACTGATTTTTTCTATTAAATCCAAGAGAAAAGTAGCATAAATGTTTATGAAAATAACTCCTCTTGCCTGGTTTGTCCAAAAACTTTCATTTCCAAATAAAGAGAAACATTTTAAAGAGTTTGAATATAAGACATAAGGAACTTTTGCAATATATTTATGCTTTTTGGTTGATGATGGTGAAGATAAAGTCCTGCAACCCTGAATTAACACATACCACACATTAAGTTGTGGCAACAAGTGTTATTATGCTTTAGGGCAAGGAAAGGTCAATGACAGTCTTATGTGTATGCTTTCATATCTCCATGTATAGGAGAATAACTAATACGTGATCAGATCAGTTTACTCATTTGTAACTAATAATCTCTGAGACCTTGAAAAGAAGGATTTGTTTTAAAATAAGAATTATGAACAAGGATGGCATCCTTTTGAAGCGGTCTTGCTTAAGAAATAAATCTCTTTTATTAGTGTAATTATACCTACTGGAAAAGTCTTCTTAGTTCCTTAGTATCATATCATCTTAATCCTACAAAAGCATTATAAGTCTTAAAATCTTTCATGAATTTTCCACACCAATGATTTTTTTTAATGTTGGCAATGGCATGTTCCTCATCATAAATTCCCCTGTGGATTAGCTAAAATATTAGAATTTTTTTCTTGTTGAAGTGTAATGTTAAAAAATTTTTAGATCAGATACACAATATAACATAATGTTCACATTTAGTGAGAAGCCCGCGTATAGGTATTTAGGGTCTCACCCTGAAGATCTTTGAACTTTTCAGTAGCCTCTAGGCAAGCAAGAGTTTAAACATTTATAACCATAATCCTAATTTCAGTACCCCAGAAAATAGAAAATTAACAGTTCTAAATTCACAGGACTAACAGAAAACTAAACAGACCTAAATTCACAGGTGATGGTCCAGTATGGGAAGCATTTTGAATTGGGAGAATGAAAACTTTTAAAGTTTTTTTAATGTTTATTCATTTTTCAGAGACAGACAGAGACAGAGCATGAGCAGGGGAGGGGCAGAGAGAGAGGGAGACACAAAATCTGAAGCAGGCTGCAGGCTCTGAGCTGGGCTCGAACTGACAAACTGCGAGACCATGACCTGAGCTGAAGTTGGATGCTCAACCGACTGAGCCACCCAGGCGCCCCTGAAAGCTCTTAAATTAACTCTATGACCTTGAATCACCTTCCCAAACTACCTTTCTCAGCAATGAAAATGAAAAGGGCATCTATAGCTTGAATATTTCCCCCAGGTGATCTGTGGTCCAATAGCTTTGTGAACCACTACAATAGAAACAGAAAGATTAGTCAGAGATATTGCAGTGGTCTAAATGAAAAGTGCAAGTCCTAAATAAGTTACGTGGCAATAGGAATATACAAAGGCAGACATGATAAATAGTACAGCTAAGTGAGTTAGGGATACAAGATTGCAAACAATTGGATTTGGAGGCGGATGACAGATGGGAGGCATCTGGATGACCACATGAATTGCAGCGAGAGTAACAAAAATAGGGAAAACAGAAGGTGGAGAAGGTAAATATGGGAAAGTAATAAATTCAGCTTTGATTGTTCAGCCAGGGTGTCCGTGAAAGATTAGATTAAGAGGTGTATTAAGCAACTACAAATGTAGGTTAGGACTGCAGAAGAGAGATCTAAATCTGAAATATAGATAAGGGTTATCAATATAAAGGTAGTTGAAGGAGGAAGAAGGGGAGAAGGAAGCAGATAACAAGAATTTGTAGAAAATACAGTATTGTTTTAAATGTGTATGTTTATTTTAATATAAATGTTATTATAATTAATGTTTTAATATGCGACCTGGGTTTTTTTTCACCCAATAAAATATTTTGAAGATTGTTCCATGTTAGTACATATAGATTGACCTCAATATGAGTAAATATGTAAATGATAAATTACCAGAAGGATGTACAACAAACTGGTAACAATGATTACCTCTAGGGAAAGGGAGGTGATTAAGCACTGTGGTCGGGGCGCCTGGGTGGCTTGGTCGGTTAAGCATCCGACTTCGGCTCAGGTCATGATCTCGCGGTCCGTGAGTTCGAGCCCCGCGTCGGGCTCTGTGCTGACAGCTCAGAGCCTGGAGCCTTCTTCCGATTCTGTGTCTCCCTCTCTCTCTGACCCTACCCCATTCATGTTCTGTCTCTCTCTGTCTCAAAAGTGAATAAACGTTAAAAAAAAAAAAAAAAAAAAGATTAAGCACTGTGGTCAAAGAGGCATTTAAATAAACTTGTAAAGTTCGTTTATTTAATATGGAGACTGAATTTATGTATAACGTGTAAAATCAAGAATTCAGGCTTTTTAAGTGAGGTTAAACTACGTCAATCAGATTTATCATTCTCTAGTTGCATAACTCAATTGAATTCTCATGATGCCTTGGAAAATTAAATGATGTACCGAACTCTCTTAGAAGTCCAAGAAAATGCCAATGTTTTGTCATCAAACAATAATTTAATAAGACATGTTTCTACTGAATTGCTCCTGAAACTGCTAGGGCATATGTATCAAAAGCTTAGAGCAGTAAATAATGCAGCTGCAAATATCTACATTTGTAAATCATCTGTCATTTTTTATTAGGAGATTTCTATCAGTCATTTTGACAAAAACAGCATGAATTTTTAAAATGGCAAATTACGTAAAATATGTGACAGTGCTTTCTCAAAGTTCACCATCAGCGTACTTGTGAATACGTTCAACAAAATGGAAAAATAAAGAGGAAACAATTATGATACATTTTCCTTCTTTTTCCTAGAAAATTGACTCATTGGTTCTCTACAAATTCCTTTTGATAATATCTAGCCAAAACCCCCGCAACATCCACCTATGATAATCCACAAGGCTCAATCAGAAGCCCTTTTCTTTATATAACATATAAAGCACCTGGGTGGCTCAGTGGGTCAAGCATCTGACTTCAGCTCAGGTCGTGACCTCATGGCTTGTGAGACTGAGCCCCAAATTGGTCTCTCTGCTCTAATCACAGAGCCTGCTTTGGATCCTCTGTGCCCCTTTCTTTCTGCCCCTCCCCCCTCATGCTCCCTCTCTCTCTCTCTCAAAAAGAATTCTCTGTGAAAATTAATATAATAAATAATAATATATGTTACATATTATATATAATTAATATAATAAATAATATATTATTTATTCACAGAGAATTGACTCATTCCCATGACAACTTCTTTCCACAACATGAATGCCACTCAGGTGTGATATCTCAAGTCCAAGTGCAGCTGTCATCTCTCTCTCTCTCTCATACTTGACACATTGTAGCCTCAAATAAATGCCCCAATGACATTTCATTATCTCTCCTTCTTCCCTCCACTTTGCAAAGCAGTGTCACTTCCAAAAGGACTTTCTCTTTTGGCATCCTTACTTATGGCAAGTCACCCAAGGTCACGAAAGGTAAGAATGTTGGAGCAGAAGCTGCACATTCAAATATCTGCTACAGCTAGGCAGGAAACAGGAAGCAGACTGGATTCAGTCAACAGAGTGATACTGACAGGTATTTGAAAGTACACATCCTATTAGAGGTGGGAGCTGCTTCTCAGTCTAGCATCAGCCTATTGCCTAGTGCTACCAATTAAAAAATATTACATTAAATGCTGGTAGCAAATTTTACTTTAAAACAGCAGCAAAATCACAATAACAACAATAATAAATACAGAACAGTTGACAAGCTTTCATTGTAGAGGATTTTGTTTGATACCAAGGAAATAAAGCTGTGTTTTATTTTTTGATAATTGGCTTATTACAGCCCATAGTTAGAACACGCACACATACATGAACAAACAAAAGAACAAAAAGCAGAGTCTACCTGGCTTCAGACTAAAACAACTGAAATCTTGAATATATCCTGTAAGAGAACATTTGAGATCTGAAAAAAATCATCTAAGAAAACCACTATTTTCTTACCTAGTTTTGGGAATTGTCTTTGTGAGTGCGCGCGCGCGCGCGCGTGTGTGTGTGTCTTTATTGTATGTGCTGTATTTTTTATTTGGCAACCTCATGCTGCGAACACATGGACTCCCTTATAAATGTTCTTTCTGAGCAAACTTTACTTTCTTCTAAGGATCGTTATTTCTTACCTAACCTTAACTCTTAAATCACTATTCCTGTACCTAAACTTTGATGCTTCTTCCCAACTGTTTCTTGCACCAGTTTCTACCTTTTTTTTTTTTTAATTTTTTTTCAACGTTTTTAATTTATTTTTTGGGACAGAGAGAGACAGAGCATGAACGGGTGAGGGGCAGAGAGAGAGGGAGACACAGAATCGGAAACAGGCTCCAGGCTCCGAGCCATCAGCCCAGAGCCTGATGCGGGGCTCGAACTCACGGACCGCGAGATCGTGACCTGGCTGAAGTCGAACGCTTAACCGACTGCGCCACCCAGGCGCCCCAGTTTCTACCTTTAATTGTGGTAGCCACAATTCCAGTTCAGGCTGTAAGCCCCTTGCAGTGCGTGCACATTTTCCAATGTCCGGTAGATCCTTTCAACATACCATACTTGCTGCAATGTATAATCATATTTATTTCCCTACAAGTCCCTTTCAACAAATTCCCATGCCAAAAGAATCATTTCAAATTCCTCAACTGGATATTCAGAGAATTCAAAAGACAGGTATCTCTTTCACTATCTCAGGTGGAATATTTTACAGCACAGACTATCTGTTCAAACCAAAACGTCCCTTCTCTTTCCTTCCACACAGAATACAAGTCCTCTCTCAGCTCCTTTGCTCACCCTCCTTCTGTTTCTTGAATGAACCTTGCTCTGCACTCCCTTCCTCTGTGCCCATGCATTTTAAATAAATTATGATTCTTGTTTTTGAATGATATGCATTGGCGTGGAAAAAGGCACATGGTACACTGTCAAGTTAAAACAGTTATTAAACAGGGGTGCCTGGGTGGCTGAGTCGGTTAAGCGTCTGATTTTGGCTCAGGTCATGATCTCATGGTTCGTGGATTCGAGCCCCGCGTGAGGCTATGTGCTGACAGCTCGGAGTCTGGAGACCGCTTCAGATTCTGTGTCTCCCTCTCTCACTGCCCCTCCCCGGCTCACACTCTGTGTGTGTCTCTCTCTCAAAAATAAACATTAAAAATTAAAAAAAAAACGGTTATTAAACAGTATAAATGATTGGATATGATTTTCTTAATGATTCAATATTGCAAAAGAACAAAAGTACACAGACAGGGATAGTGTTTTTCAGTTCATCAAATATATAGGCACATAACATGTTATTTTCATTGCTCTTTTTGTATTTGTCATAATTTTTATTCTGTACATTTGTGAGTTTATACTCATAGAAAATAATAATATGAAATTTTAAATATGCTACCCACACTTCAGGAGCTAGTTCTAATAAATACTTTGCTTAATCATCTCATCAATTCATCAATTCATCCATCCACGTAATTTCTCTTGGAAATTCTTCATAGCATTTTCTATAAGTGATAGCGATTCATCTTCTAGATGATGCGTCAAAAGCGCAGTGATTTCAGTTCTTTGACCACTAACTTCCAATCAGCATCCGCCATCTCATCTTATTTGGGGCTGGATTTAAATGTTCCTTAGCCAGAAAAGACTATGTAATTTAAAACGAAAACAATCATAAAACACACAAAACGTTCCAAGACGGGATGTTTACTAGTCTTTTGAAATTAATATTTAAAATACAAAACTATTTCAAATTTATTTGTTTGTTAGTTTATATGCTCTTGCCTTTGGGCGAATGAGTGTGTGTGTGTGTGTGTGTGTGCACACGTACACATGGTCAGCATGTTTTTGAACTACTGGATAATCCAGTACCCGCCTCTACCATATATTCTCTCGGTCAGACACATGACATTGTCAAAACCATGATACCTCAGAAGTCTCAATGTCAAGCGTACTTCTCATCAACCATAACTTTAGTTTTTCAGTTTAATTATTCTATCGCCCCCACACCAACAATTCTTCAACCAAATTGGGAACTCCAAACTAGTGCCCTTACAGTGTTTTCAATATCCAACACCCACTTCACAACTTTTCTTCCTTAACCAGGAAGACTTCCATGATCAATCACTGTGAGCTTTCACAAGCCAACACTATTTATGCCTTACCCTTTTCACCCTCCAATAGGATTGGGAAATCCATGATCTTGGTTTACCCAAATATTCTCCATATGTCCCTCTGCACTTGACCAGCTAAATATTGCTACAAAAATATAACAAACCAGGTTAACTAGTCTTCTTAATGATTTATGACCACAGTGCTCTAGGGGGTTTGACAAGACCAATGTATATACCTAGTAACATCTCGATTTGGTTCTCTGTGAAAAAATATTTCAGAAAGTCCACTCAGTCTTCAAACTTTGATCATTTCTTTTTTAAAAAATATGTATTTATTTTGAGAGAGAAAGAGCACAATCAGGGGAGGGGCAGAGAAAGAGGAAGGCAGAGAATCCCAAGCAGGCTCCACACTGTTAGCACAGAACTTGACACGGGGCTCGAACCCACAATCCCTAAGATCATGACTGGAGCTGAAATCAAGAGTCAGGCTGAACCACCCAAGTGCCCCAAACTTTGAACATTTCTATTTCTGATAACTTTAATTTATAAACTTGTTTCATATTTCATGGAAAAAAAATAGATGCAAACACACAGATATTCCTTCATCCCTCTTACCAAATCTCCTCACTTACTTAACCCATGTTTAATAAATCCCTGCTAAAATAGTATATATATATATATATATATATATACACGTATATATGTATGTATATATGTGTGTATATATATACGTGTATATATGTATGTATATATACACGTATATATATACATATATATGTGTATATATATACACGCATGTATGTATATATATACATATATATATACATATATATGTGTATATATATACACGCATATATACGTGTATATATATACACATATATATATAGCAGAGATATATATATATATAAAATACTATATATATATTATACTAAATATATTTACACTAAATATATATATATATATTATATTATATCCCTGCTAAATCCCAGCTAAAATAGTATATATATTATACTAAATGGTATATATGTATTATACCATAGAATGTGTGTGTGTGTGTGTGTGTGTGTGTGTGTATATATATATATATATATATATATATATATATATATATATATTTATTCCTTCTGGGCTTTGTATCCTATAATTTCTCACCTGGTCATCGACTCAGACATGTAATATCTCCTCTCTCTACCGTATCATAAATTTCTCCCTACCTAATGGAAAATTTATGCCAGCATAGGGGAATACTTTCCTACCTCCTTTACAAAGGCCCTTTTTTGATTTGATACACTCTGTGGTGGGTTGAATGGTATTCTCCAGAAAGATATGTTCATCTCCTAATCTTTAGGAACTGTGATTGTCACTTTATAAAAAAAAAAAAAAAAAAAAAAAAAAAAAAAAAAAAAAAGGTCTTTGCAATTGAGATTAAGTTAATGATACCAAGTATCCAAGTATCCAGGCAGGCCTTAAATGCAATGACAAACATACTTATAAGAGAGAAACTGAGGAGAGAAACTGAGAAATCCACATAGAGTCAGAAGTGGAGTTTGAAATTATACAACCACAAGTCAAAAAATGCCTGAAGTCACCAGAAGCTGGAAGAAACAAGGAAAGATTCCAGCATAGAACATTTGGAAAGAGCACAGCAGGCACCTTGATTTTAGACTTCTGGCCTCTGTAAGTGTGAGGAAATAAATTTCTTCTTTTTCTTCAGCCACAAAGTTTGTGGTAATTTAATACGGCAGCCCTAGGAAATTAATACAGATCCAATTGCCCAGCCCCAAGTAACTCTATAGCTCTACTTCCCTCCCAGGGAACAAAACTCTGCAAGACTTCCGCCATCACTGTCTGAACTCCTTATCCCTCATATTTTTCTTCATCTCATTTCAACTTGTTGCCAACTTAAAACTTTCCTAGTAAAGGTTTCCATTAACTTCCATTTTGCCAAATCCATAGTCACTGTCTCTTACCACCTGCCTCAGTATCTCGCAGCATTCAATAAAGCTGACTCCTTGAACTTCTGGAATCATGTAGTCTCTGGTTTCCCCCACCTCACTGGTCCTCCAACTGTCTCTCCCTTACTTGTTACTCCTTCTTCTTTTTTTAAAGGTTATTTATTTATTTTGAGAGAGAGGCAGAGAGAGGGAGAGAGAGAGAATCGCAAGCAGACTCTGCACTAATGGAGCCCCAGTGTGGGACTTGAACTCACAGAACCATGAGATCATGACCTGAGCCGAAATCAAGAGTCACCCAGGCACCCCTGACTTGTTCCTCATTCTATAACTAACTGACTTATATGTATTTGGTGTTCTGGATTCAGTCATAGAACATCTTCTCTTTACTATTTACTTTGTCTACATTCTAATAACTCCACATTTATTTCCTAGCTCTTCTCTGAGTTCATGCTTACTTCAAATTTGCCAAATTTTACTTTTTGATACTTTTTTTTTAATTTAAATTCAAGATAGTCAACATACAGTGTAGTCTTGGCTTCAAGAGTAGAACCCAATGATTCATCTTATACATATGATACCCAAAGGAATAGCTTAGTGGTACAGAAACAAGACCTTAAGAGCTAGACTGACCAAGTGACCATCCTGTCTCTAACACATGCTAACTGTGTGAATCTAGCCCAGTTATTGAACCCTGTTCCTGTTTCCTCATCTATATGATGGAGGTATAAATAATATCTACTTCACTGGATTATATTGAGAAAAAAATTCATCTAAGGAAAAGATCTAAAACTGTTTGCACTGTAGTAAGTGCTCAATAATGATAATCATTGTTATGATGATGGCTATTATTATTTCATATCTATATTTGGATAACAAACAGACCTCCCAAATCTAGTATATCCAAAATACTATGCATGATTCTACTCAATTTCAATGCCTTTTCCTCCTGCTGTGTTACCTGTCTTAATAGTTGGCAATAAGACTCCCAACAGCGGAGTCGGATGATGTCTCCTTTTCTTTAAGTGCCCCAGCATCTGATCCAACAACAAATCTCCATAACTATATCTCCTGAATGTCATGCAAATCTCTTCATATTTCTTCACATCAATTGCAAACCCATCATACAAATACATTCTCCCCTTGCAGCATGGATGACTCCCCAGCCTGATTTTCAAATGTTTGAGTCCTCTTCAACCAAGTGTCAACTCAGCTGTCACTCATTCAACACACCCTCGCTGTTCTTCCCAATAAGCACGGTCTTTCCCATCCCTATTCTATCACTTTACCCGGGCTTATTTTCTTCACTGCATCCCTCGGGGTCCAATGTCATCTTTCTTTCATTGTTTTGGTGTTTGTTTGTTTCTCACCACTTGACTCTACCAATTACATAGAGCATTGAGAGTCAAGTATCTTATTTGTTTTGTTCATTCTTACAGGCATACCTCGGAGACATCGTGGGCTCATTTCCAGACCACAACGATAAAGTGACGATCATAACAAGAGAATCACATGAAACTTCTGGTTTTCCCGTGCATGTAAACGCTATGCTAATACTATACTGTCTATTAAGTGTGGAGTAGAATTATGTCCAAAAAGACACTTTGTGTCTAAAAATGACTTTATTGCTAAAGAATGCTAACTATCATCTCAGCTTTCAGTGAGTTGTCATCTTTTTGCTGGTGGACACTCTTGCCTCCATGGTGATAAGTGGTGGTTGCTGAAGTCTGGGGTGACTGCAGCAATTTCTTAAAAGTAAGATGATGAATTTTGACACATCCCTAGACTCTTCCTTTCACGAACAATTTCTCTATAGCACGTGATGTTGTTCAAGAGCAGTTTACCTACAGGAGGACTTCTTTCAAACTTAGACTCAATCCTCTCAAACACTGCTGCTGCTTCACTGACTAAGTTTACATAATATTCTAAATTTCTTGTTATCATTTCAACAATCTTCACAGCATCTTCACAGATTCAGTAGACTTCACCTTAAGAAACAACTTTCTCTGCTTATCCATAAGAAGCAACTCTTCATCTCTCAGTTGAATCATGAGGTTGCAGCAAGTCAGTCCCGTCTTCAGGCCCTACCCCTAATTCTAGTTCTCTTGCTATTTCCACCACATCTGCAGGTACTTCCTCCACTGAAGTCTTGAGCCCTCAAAGTCCTCCATGAGGGTTGAAATCAGCTTCTTCCAAACTTCTGTTAATGTCGATCTTTGACCTCTTCCCTTGAGTCACATTCTTAATGGCATCTAGAATGGCGAATCCTTTTCAGAAGCTTTTCCATTTACTTTGCTCAGATCCATCGTAAGAATCACTCTCTATGGAAGCTATAGCCTTAAAAACTGTATTTCTTAATAATAGCTCTTGGAATGACTCCTTAATCCATGGGCTGCAGAGTGGATGCTGTGTCAGCAGATATGAAAACAGTCTCACTGTCCATCTCCATCAAAACTCTTGGATGACCAGGAGTTGACAGGTGCACTGTCAATGTGCCTTCATATTTTGAGACATCTTTTTTTTTTGAGAAATAGTTCTCAAAAGTGGCCTTAAAATAATCAGTTAGCCAGATTGTAAACGGATATATTATCATCCATGCTTTATTGTTCCATTTATAGAGCATAGGCAGAGTAGACAGAGTGTAATTCTTAAGGGGCCTAGGATTTTTAAAATGGTAAATGAGCATTGGCTTCAACTTAAACTCACCAGCTCCATTAGCTCCTAACAAATGAGTCAACCTGTTCCTTGAAGGTTGAAACCAGGCATTGACTTCTCTTGTCTAAGTATAAAAGTCATTAATGGCATTTTCTTCCAGTAAAAGGTTCCTTTGTCTACACTAGAAATCTGTTGCTTCACACAGTCACCTTCTTAATGATCTTAGCTGGACCTTCTGGAGAACTAGCAGCAGCTTCTAGAGCAGCACTTGCTGCTTCACTTTGTACTTTGAAGTGTGGAAATGGCTTCTTTCCTTAAACATCATGAACCAACCTCTGCGAGCTTCAAACTTTTCTCCTGTAGCCTCCTCACCTCTCCCAGCCTTCATAGAATTGAAGACAGTTAGCACCTTGCTCTGGATTAGGCTTTGGCTTCATGTGATGTTGTTTGGCCTTCTATTCAGACCACTCAAACTTTCTCTGTATCAGCAATGAGGCTGTTTTGCTTTTCTTATCATTCATACGTGTTCCCTGGAATAGCACTTTTCACTTTATTCATGAACTTTTCCTTTGCATTCACAGCTTGGCTGTTTGGCACAAGAGGCCTAGCTTGTGACCCATCTTGGCTTTCAACATGCCTTCCTCACTAAACTTAATCATTTCTAGATTTTGATTGAAAATGAAACATGTGTGACTCTTTCATCTGGATACTTAGTGGCCATTGTAGGCTTATTAATTGGACTAATTTTAATATTGTTGTGTCTCAGGGAATAAGGAGGATTGAGGAGAGGGCCAGAGATTGGAGAATAGCCAGTGAGTGGAGTAGTCAAACACACACAGCATTTATTCATGAAGTTTGCTCTCTTTTATGGGCATGGTTCACGGTGCCCTAAAACAGTTAACACTAGTAAGAGCAATGATCACGGATCACAGATTACAATAAAAATATAATAATAATGAAAAGATTTGAAATACTGCAAGAATTACCAAAATGTGACACAAAACATGAGGTTAGCAAATGCATTGGAAAAAAGGTACCCCTCCCCCAAAAAAAAGGGAAAAAGGTACCAACAGACTTGCTCAACAGAAGTTGCCACAAGCTTTTAATTTGTAAAAAATCTAGTATGTGTGAAACACAATAAAGCAAAGTGCCATAAAATGAGATACACCTGTGTAATCCAGTGCCGGGAATGAATGAAAGAAAATAACTAGCAACCAAAATAGAATATTAGTGTTTCGTGTCACTTTGTCTAGTTTTTTTGTTTGTTTTTTTGTTTTGTTTTTGGTTTTCTATTTTTTTTTTCAGTTATCCCTACATATAGCTTGTTACTTTAGGGGATTTCTTCTTCTCATTAATTTATTCATTCATTCAACAAATATTTGCTAAGCAAGTACTTTTGTCTCAGAACATCACTGGGTTTTAGTAATTCAAAGATAATTAAACAGTTTCTTTGCTCAATGAACCAATGTAAACCAACCTAAATTTACTAGTGGATCTAATAAAGCCCTGTATCCATGGCTGAATACCCAATAATATTAACTATTCAATTAAAAAGTAAAGAAAATATTTCATAAGCCTCTAAGATAATTTCAACTTTATAAATATTAACATGAAAGCTAATAATAGATTTAATTTAGCAATTAAGAATTTATTTTTTCTATTTATTCCTTTGTGTGTGTGTGTGTGTGTGTGCATGTACACACACACATGTGAGAAAAAGTTTTGACTACTCTCATTAAAGAAGTTCCTGAGTATGGTAATGTTTTTATAAAATTTCCAGTAATTTACTTAAAGGAAAAATAAAATACTTTGATACTTAATACAGCTAGAAAATAGAATATTCTGGTTAAATAAATGTCCTTGAGAACTATGTGTAATATATTTTTAGAATTATACAAAAAAAAATCTCAGAAATTGTGTCCTTCAACCTTCCATGTTTATTGATGCAATCAGAAACTACTCCAAGAATGTTTAACAAATTTGTCTGGCATCCAATAGCAACATTGCTGAGAAAAGAAATTGTCCATTATCAGTTCATTGGCTTTAGTTAAAGCTGACAGCGTGAAATTACCCAAACGTTTTTGAAAATAGCATGAACTTTGGCAACAGGTACATGGGGCCAGTTTAGTCATTTACTAGCTGTGTAACCTCAAGCAAGTCACGCAAATATATGTATTTTCACTTTCTACTTCCTCATTCTTGAAACGAGAGTGAAACTGTCTTAGGAGGTTATTGTCAGAATTGAGAAAAATACATATAAACACTTAGCACATGAAGCATGTACTTAACATTGCTTTTTAGGAGAGCATTTCTAAATTACTACTAGCATGCACTTACCTTCTCCTAAATAAACTACAAAGTGTAATAATATCATAATACCTGTATTGTAAGGTAGGAACTAGCTGATTAAATAAATATAAACATGAGCATGAGTTTCATTCTGCATGAATTCACCATGTTGTATAGGTCTTGTCATTTCCCCTCTCTGGCACAGAATTTCTGTCAATTCTGGAGATAAGGACAGATAATTCATAAGGTCTTTTCAAACTCTAATATGCTAATATTCCAACAATATCATAATTTTATGACATGACACTGTGCTTCTCTAAGTTTCTTTTCGGATTGAACTGTGTACCCCCAAAAGATATGTGAAAGTCTTAACCCTTAGTACATGTGAATGTGACCTTATTTGGACATAGGATCTTTGCAGGTGTAATAAAATTAAGATGAGGCCATTGGGATGGACCCTAATTCCATATGATTGGTGTCTTTATAAGAAGAGGGAAACACCATACATGGACAGAAACACACAGTGAAAGTGTAATGTGATGACAGAGGCAGAGATTGAAGTGATAAAGCTACAAGTCAAGGGAGGTCAAAGATCCATTGCCACCACCAGATGCTCAGAATAGGCAAGGAAGAATTGCACCGAGAGTCTCATAGAGATCATGGTCCTGCTGGCATCTTGATTTTGGATTTCTGGCCTCCAGAACTATGAGAGAATACATCTCTGTTGTTTAAGCCACTTAGTTTGTGGTACTTAGGGCAGCCTTAGGACACTAAGCAAGGGTCATGAAGCCGCAGGTACCCATCGGGTCCTTCCACTAATGGGTCCTAGTTCATTGATTTAAAGATGAAGGCATCTTACGTAGTTTCCAAATATTTTGCACACTACCTGGCATTACATATATATCTCATTGTCATGGAAACATTTTATGGTTTTCTCTGTATTGTTTCTAGAAAAGACTAAAATGATGTTTTTCAAACACACAAAAAATATTTAAAGATACGTTCCAGGATTCTTATTTGCAATTCATGTGGTGAGAAATTCCTAACATGCTTTTTTGAATCTTTTCAATAATATGTAAGAAATACCTGTGACAGTATTTCCTTTTACTTACTGTTTAAGACATAAGTGATAGCCTAGGCACATCACTACCTTACTTTCAATATTTATTTGTAAAATCATTTGTAGATATAATTTTTACAAAATATTTGTTCTCTCTCAAGATAAGAGTTTATTTCTGACATTCCAACAGACCTACTAAAAATGATAAATTCCCATTAGTTCTAAATGTTGCCAAATAAAAGAAAAAATGTGGTAAATATTAAATTTTATTAAGCATTCTTCTTATAATAAAAGGTACATATTTTTCCAAAAGCAAACGAAATTATGATAGTTATTGTTTCACTTCTTACGCTTTCCTATTTATTTTTGCCTAGAAAAAATAATTTTACTTTTTTATAAAACTATCTGAAAAATTACCAGGGAACCCATTGTCATTATAAAAGTCTTCCCCCAAAATTGAGAAAAAACTTTATGGATATTATTATTTTCTTTCCTGCAGGCTTTTTTCTATCCCTAACAGTCGATCATAGACCTATCTCTAGCAATAGCTCCTAACATTTGAATTCATTTCAGTATTTTCATAGTATTTTTTTCATGATGGAGAGCCCAATTTAGTGGTTGGAGGAGATGAGTTGCTATCTGCTTCTGTCATCAATTTGGTGGGAGTACATTTCTTTCCAAAGGTTTCTTATTCTGCAATGAAGTGGCATCATAAGAGTCTTTCTCGTGGAATGTCTCAGTCAGTGATGTCAATTATTCTCGATGGAATTGGAAGAAATGTGTAGTCATTTTTATGAGAAAAAATATATAAATAAATATGCATTTGGAAATATATTTGGAACTAGAAGCAAGTGCCAACAGACATTGTTCCTACACTAGGCACGTGCATCTACATCTACAAAATAGATAATATGGATCAAAATTTTTCCCAAGAAAGAAAGTTAAAATTATCAGTGGGATGGGATGGCAATGATTTAAACAACTGTAGTTTAATCTAAAACGTTAAGAAAAATCTTATCCTTGTATCCATTAAAACAAACAAAAATACCTCCAACATGTAAAAATACTAACACATTCTTTTTAGCTCAGAGGGACTGAGTTTATTTTTTAAAGCACCTGTAGCAGGCAGATTTTCAGCTGGAAACAATAGAAGGCTTTCTGACCACTTTAAACAGGACAAAGATTTTTCAGAACATGGTGGGAAACTCCGGAATCTTAGGAAAGGATGCAGAGATGGACTTAAGGTTTAGCTTTCAGGAGCAGCATCCAAACCATGCCAGGGACAGATCTGATGATGAGACTTGACCCTGGTGTCACTGAATACTTCATGCTGAGATCTGGACTTCATTCCAACCACCGGGACCATTATCATTGCTAGACTTAGAAATCACCCTAGCAACCCTGGAATCCGCAAGATATGCAGCCCCCATGCCAAAAAAAAGGAAGCACCATCAATGTTATTTTTCCTTCCATTGCTTATTTCAGAATCCAAATCTCATATAGACAAAATTGGTGGAGAACTGGAATGAGGTATGAAAAATTGGGTGTGGCTTTTATATTGAGGAAGCTTCATTCATAGAAAGTGTCAATTTTTTCAAATATAGAGAAGCTATTCAAAAAGATCACATACTGTCACAAATGGAATAATTATCAATGCATGGTGGAATCTAAAAATTGGTAAATTTTAGAGTTTAAAAAAAAATTAAAAAAATTTAGAGTTTTTTTTAGCCTGTCAACTCTCCAGTGATTTATTCCTTTAACAGTTATTTCATTTTGTTCAATGATTTTGGGAAAGTTACTTAAACTCCCCTGAGCCTCAGTTACCTTACATGTAAAATAGGAAAAATGATATTTATAACATGGCAGGTCAGCTGTGTGAATTAAATGATACAATATTTATAAAGTGCTTAGAACAATAATGGATTTGGTAAGCACTCAATAAATTCTATTTGCTATTATTATTAAATATCGGTCCTGAGTAAAAATATTCCTTTTACCAATTTCTTAACCTACAAATATCCATCCCTTGAGAATGTTTAATGCTATGCAGCTTGCATCCTTGTATATCAGCTTATTCCAAACTACAGAATTTATTTCTATTTACGTTACATGTATTATTACGCTCGTGTCATTACAATTTCCTGATTTGGGAGCCATAGGAATAAAATAAGCTCCATGAGAAAAATTACTTGTGTTAAATTCAACATTTTTTCATAACAGCAAGCAGTATTAGAAAAGATGGCTGAATTTCCACACCTCCACGAAAATATTTCAAGCCATAATAATTAACCTATATTACTATAGTACTAAAAGTAACCATTACCGTAGGTTATTAGCCACAAGTCTAATAACACTGAAGGCGTACCCTCAGGTAGAAGGGCCCTACATCGACACTGATATAATGTAATGTGGTTGTTAAGAGCATAGGCTCTGGATCCAGATCACCAGGTTTTAAATCCTGGTTCTGCAGCTTACAAGCTGTGTGACTTTAGGAAGGTTATACAAGTTTTCTGGGTCATTTGTAAAACTGTTGAGTAATAGTACTTATCTCAGGGTGATTTTGTGAGAAATGATCAGTATATAAAGTGATTTAACAGGGGCCGGCCCCGAGTTAGTACTGGATGATTGTAAACTATTATTAACATAACATACTAGGGTTTATTCAAAGGGCTGAGAATCCCAATATAAGAGTGAGATAATATCCCTGCCCCTCAGTTTTCTCATGGTGAAGGCTGGGAAAAAGACACATAAATTGGTCATTATAATGCATTTTAAGAAATATATTTGCATGGATTCAGAAAAGGGGCACCTAAACCAATGTGGGGACTAGGTAGAAATGAAGAGTTTAGAGATTTCTAGAGAGGACAAGAGAGCTAAGTAACAAATGATGAGCAAAGAGTATCTATGCTGATCCGAAGTAGAAATTAAACTGTCTGACAGGTAATATAATAAGGAATGAGAGTAAGAGGCTTGAAAACAGTGATAATACGATAGTGATTACTTACCAAGTGCACCAAAATTTATCAAATTCAAGGGATAAAAGACAAAGCTGACCATGAACAACAGCTAAGCATGAAGGTGCTATCTTTTAGGTCAAAGCACACGTCATTGTTTGTGGATTCTCTCCAGTTAGAGGTAAGTGCTCTGGTAAGTGTGTTAAGTGCTAAGAGCTAAGTGCTAAGACCTAATAAGTGTGCTCTTGTAAATGTCCAAATTTCATTGCAAAGTGTGCTGCTTCCATTGAGGATGAAATTAAATGATTGATAGCATTACAATTATTAACTAGATTGTCATTTTCAGTTACCAGAATAAATAAAGACATGGAGAAAACAGAATATGAGAAAAAAGAGGGAACAGAATAAAGGCAGTGGCAGGGAGGGAGGGAAGAAAAGAAGGAAGGAGCTGTAGAGAAAAACCTTTTTGTGGTAACTGTCAAAAATTGATAGAAAGAGGGAAAATAAGAAGGCTAGAGGGGAAAAGTAAGTAGATGACACAACATGTTTGGTGATTCACGATGACCAACCAAGTTAAGCCCTACTAGGGATATCAACCTTATAGCTGAAGGTATTAGTTAAGCACATAGAAACACATTTGAAAATCACCAATGCCTCAGAGGAGGCTGCAAGAAAGATATTCCTTGCTGAGACAAGTAACTGATGGACATTGTGCCTCTTCCTCCTTCAGACTTGCTGGACCACTGCATTGCTGTGGCAGCTGGCAATGAGAAATGCAGAGACCGAGTCAGAAGGTAGATGAGGCTCAGTGATGTAGACTGAGACAATAGTCATGTGTATCCTGAACTGGACGAGGTCTCCTGTGCTCAACCTTGTCTTCAAAGACAAATTCATGTTTGAACCAGATGATTTGTAAGAAAGCCATGCTTGTTGTTGGGGTTTCCTCCCCTAATGTTTCTAATATGCCCAGAGAACACTTACTCATTCTTCAGATTACTTTTAATCACTCCTAATCTATGTCACCCTTCCAGATAAGCCTGGGAAAAGATTCAAGGGGACATGGATATAAATAATGGGGTTTGAAGGAGAAAGAAGAATCAAATATGGTGTCCGGATGATCTGGGCTACTAGGTAAATCATTTGGCTGAGATAAGTCATAGACTACAAGTAGGGGGTGGGAAGAGGGAGAGGACACATTAAGTTCTAGACATGCTGATTTCGAGACGCCTGACACATAGTGAATTTGAATATTTGTAAGATATCCAAGTGGAAATATCAACAGCCAATTTTATTAAAGTGTGTCTGAAGGTGGAGAGGAGTCTAAATTTGAGATCTTGATATATCAGGCTATAAATTATGGGCAAAACAATAGGGTTTTTATACATATTGGGTAATTATCACTTCACTAATATAATAAAGAACACTTCAAATCATTTTAGACAATATTAGGCTCACTGATGAAATAATACTGCATTCCTATGAGAAGAAACATTACGGCTATTTTCTATCATTGTTTAATAAACTGCAGTGATAATAGCTAACTTCAAATAAGGAGAGTAAAAATTTTTAAAAAATTTGGATTTATCATTATTTGCATTATCATTATTTTCAAGAATGAAGCAGAATTTTATAAGAAATACAACCAATTTAAAAACATTGCCGTAGTCTGTTTGGTTTGCCACAACAAAATAAAACATAGACTGGGTGGCTCAAACAATAGAAATTTATTTTCTCATAATTCTGGAGGCTAGAGATCCAAGAGCAAAGTTCCAGCTGAATCCGTTTCTGGTAAGAACTCTCTTCCTGGCTTCTAGGTGGTTCACCTACTATTTCTTCATATGGTCTTTCCATGTCTCATCTATGCAAAGAGAGAGAAAAAGAACAAAGAGAATACTTCCTCTTCTTATAAGCATACCAATTCTATTAGATTAGGGCCCCACATTTCTGACCTCATTTAACCTTAATTTTCTCCTTAAAGGTCCTATATCCAAATATCATCACATTGGGGGTTGAAGATTCAACATGTGAATTTCAGGGGAAAAAGATTTAGCATGTAACAAACACTCTCTTGAAGTTTATTGTAGAATATAAAATGAGACACGAATAATTAAAATCACATATCTTGTTCCTGAAGATAAATTGATTTTTCAAATGCATCAATTCTCCTCAAACCAAGGTATACATACAACTCCAATCAAAAGTCCAACTAAATATTATTTTACAGCATATCTTTTTCTTTGTTAGCTGAGATTTTTGGTGAGACTGAAAACAAAAGGAAAACAAAATTGATTAATCATTTTCAAGAGAGAGGGAGAGAGAGAATCCCAAGCAGTCTCCATGCTGTCAGTGCAGAGCTCCACGCAGGGCTCAATCTAACAAACCATGAGATCATGACCTGAGCAGAAATCAAGAATGGGTCATTTAACCAACTGAGCCACTGAAGTGCCCCAACATTATAATCTTTTTTTTTTTTAATGGTGAAAAAATTTATATTTAGATTTAGCCAGCGGGACTCCGTTTAGATGATCCCAATTTTATTGGCAACATCTAAAGCATCATAGTCAGGAACCAGATGAACATACGCCTTCTTTTCTCCATCAGGCGTCCTCAGAGTGTTGACCTTGGCCACATCAATGTCATAGAGCTTCTTCACAATCTGTTTAATTTGGCGCCTGTTGGCCTTGGCAACCATAATAAACACGAGTGTGTTGTCTTCTATTTTCTTCATGGCTGACTCAGTAGTCGGGGGAGCGTGTGACTCTTGATCTCAGGGTTGTGAGTTCAACCCCCATGTAGGGTGAAGAGATTACTTAGATAAATAAAAAATTAAAAAAGAAAATAACAGAAAGCCTTTTACATGTAGAAATATTTGACAAGATCTCGTGGTGAAATAAACAACTTTCTGAAACAGCTTTTACCATACTGTTGTGTAAGGAGATAAGGACTATATAAGGAGAGTTCAGTGGATTAAAGTAATAATAGTGCCATTTTTAAGGCACTTTCTCCAACACTCTAAGATACCTACCATGAAAATAATAACCCTTACTGATATTTCATGTGCAGATTGCCTCTGGAGTCCTCAGTAAATCTTCCTATCAGATAGGTGGGAATCACACAGCAAAACAAGATTTTCTAAAGAAAACAAGGCAGAACACACAAAAATGTAAAAAAAAAAAAAAAAAAAAGGTACCAAAAGCATCCTCATATCCTTATATCAATTTGAAGAAGTAAGCTTGCATTGTTCTATTCCAAACACATGCAAATCAAATGATGATGTAGCTTATATACTCAAGGTCATGAAGCTAATAAATAGTAGACTCAGGACTCAAAGCCATGGTCTTACACCAGTCTAAGGCGCTATCACACCACTGCTCCTATCCTGGCATTTTAACGGCACCTTGTTTTCTCAGAAGACTTTTCACTGACTTCCACTGAATAAATTATATATAAGGTGTAATAAATATCTTAATTTCTTTATGTACAATAAGATAATATCAGACACAAACACATTCAAATACATTCTTTTTTTTTAATTTTTATTTATTTTTGAGAGAGAGAGAGACAGAGCACAATCAGGGGAGGGGCAGAGAGAGAGGGAGACACAGAACCCAAAGCAGGCTCCAGGCTCCGAGCTGTCAGCAGAGCCCGATCTGGGGCTCAAACTCATGAACTGAGTGATCATGACCTGAGCTGAAGTCGGATGCTTAACCGACAGAGCCACCCAGGCGCCTCTACATTCAAATACATTCTTATCACAGTCTGTTTCTTCTCTTAGCTACGTGTAGGAAGATGCTAATAAGACATGCCAAGCTTGTGATATAAAAGGATAAAAAATTGTCTCACTATGATGGCATAGGGGTCAAGCTTGTTTCTCCTGGGGGTGCTCTTTTGAGGATATTTGGGCTACCTTAGGAGACGCAGTGTCTTGGGCCATCAGAATGTAGATCTTTTTTTTTGTTTTATGACTGTGGATGCCTTTCAGCACTGCTTTTTTGGCCTTCAAAGCCTTTGCTTTGACTTCGGCTTTGGGAGGGGCAGAGGCTTCCTTCTTCGTTTTTGGTGCCATCTTCCTGAAAGTTACAATTTGTAAAGTTCTTTTCACATTGATTATCTCACACAATCTGTAAGGTAATCCTGTTAACATACTGCCACCAAATAAAAGTACTCCCCAGTGAAATTATAAGAAAAAAAAGCTATTAAGCAGAACCCTCAAGTAATTTCCAATACACAGTAGCAAAAATTATGGCAAGAGGAAATTAACCTGTTCAATATGTAAAAGCTATAAGCCAATTTACCTTAGCATTAAGTTTTTTTTTAATGTATCTGAAAATTCCAGATGAAAATATTTTTCCCTGTTCTCATCCTGGCCAATATTAAATATACCAATAATATGTCAGATGGATTATTATATTAAGTTCAATGATAAACCCATTAAATCCTCATAAGATATGAATAAATTAAAAGTCACAGTGTAGTCTAGTAAAATAAAAGAAGGAAAAGAATACAGAGAATGAAAGGGCTCAAGTCTCATGAGGTCAGTGGCAGCCCCTCCCTTTGGCACTGAGGAACCAAAATTTCCTGACATTTGTATATTTCAATATTTTTCTGACTTAGTTATCCTTTCACTCACCCTCCTCCCCACTCCCTCATATCTCCTGTCCAATAGGCATACATGCAAATCACAGCAGCCCCATTTACGATCACGTTTCCATTCAAAAATCTACTAGGAAAAATTCTGGATTAATGTGGCAAGGATAGTGCTTGGAGCCCATCACCACTGTAATTATATTGAGGACATCAAATCTCCTTCCACTTTGCAGACATATCTGATTAAATTCCCACGCACAGATCTGTTATGAGACCTTTTCTCCTGGAATGACACCTGTTGCACTTAAGGAGGGTGGTGGGTGGGAGGTGGGGGGAGTTACAGTTTTAGCTCTTGATGGTAAGAATGCCATATATACGTGAGCTTCTAGAGCACTGTACAATCTAAATCTAAATAGTTTTTCTTTGAAGTAGCAAGTTAAAAATCTATGCCAATGACAGCCCAGTGTGGAGGAACATGGAGAGGACACCAGCATTCAGGCTCAGTAACTGACGATGCCAAGAGTTCTGCGGTGAAATTCTCCTAGTATCTATCTCTAGCTAGGAACCATTTTCTAGGTTATTTTAAATGGCAGTAAATTATTTTGTCCAGCGTATTACAAATTCCCTTTCACTGAAAATCATACAGTGAGTAGAAGAGAAAACAGAGAAGAACTTTGAGTCAAATTATATAGTGGATTATAAAAACACAGTATGTAAATACATCCAAAGAGTACAAGAAAGATTTTAAAGAGAAGACAGAGTAAAAGAACGCCGTTATTTAAAACAGTGTAGACAGATTTCTAGAACTCTGTAATTTCTAATCCGTGTAACTGATCCAAAAGTTATTTGTTTCCAGACATACCCTTTTCCTTCTACTTCCTTCTCTAAAAGGTCTGGCTCAAATGTCATCACTACCAGGAAGCTGTCCTGACTAATCTCCATGCTTCCTCCAACAGAATAATTAACTGTTTTTGTGTGTTCCCATAACGCTGTCAGGCTTCTTGTTCCACGGATGCACTTAACCATCCTTAAGCACTTTCTATGGTTGGGCTAGGTTGAGGATACACAAAGAAACGTTATGAACCACATTAAAAAAATTTAGTCTAGTGGTAAGACAAACACACAATAAAACTAATTTGAGTAGTGCTATGATATGTAACAACAAGTCGCTGTAGGAGTACTCTCCCTTTACTTTGGAAAGAGGGATAAAAGCTGCCTAATGGAAATTTCATCTGAGCAGAAATTCAAAGGATGAGTTGTAGTAAATATAATGATGAATGATGGCAAAGAGCATTTCATAGAGCGGAAAGAGGATCTGTGAACTGAAAGACAGCGAGAGAAAATTAAGACATCAAGCCTCTTATTATATGTGTTTTGACAATGTATTTAATTCAAGGTTGATGTTCTGTTACCAGATTTGGTTATGAGGTCTTTGCATTCACATTTTTTTTATCTCAGTACTCAGCACAATTTTCTCCATCCAAGAAATCTTCAACCAATTTTGTTTGAAAAAAATAAATCAATAGCAGCAGTAACTGCAAAAATGATTGAAAATGAGACATTTCAATATATTTACTAAAAAGAGATTTACTTGGAAAGGGATGAGTTAATTTAGCTCATATGGTATTATGTACAAATTAGGCATTTTCATTCTTATTTATTTTTTAAGTGAAGTATAATTAATATGCAATGCTATATTAGTTTCAGGTGTACAACATAATGATTCAATTAACTATATATTACTCAGGCTCATCATGATAAAGGTAGTCACCATTTGTCACAAAACAACATCATTATAATCTTATTGACTATATTCTCTATGCTCTACTTTTCATCTTTATGCCTGATTTTATAACTGGAAGTTTTATATTTTAATCCCCCTTATCTATTTCATCCCACTTACCTCCCCTCTGGCCACCACCAATTTGTTGTCTGTATTTAAGAGTCTATTTTTGTGGTTGTTTTTGGTTGTTGTTTGTCTCCTTTTTTATTTGGTTTGTTTCCACATATTAGTAAGATATATTCCACATATTAGTGGATATATGGTATCCACATATTAGTAAGATATATGGTATTTTTATGCCTCTGTCTGATTTATTTCACTTATCATTATACCATCTACCCCACCCTTGCTGTTACAAATGGCCCAATTTCATTCTTTTTTATGGCTGAATAATATTCCATTGTATACCACTTCTTCTCTTCCATTCATCTAAGTAGGTAATGTACACTTTGGTTGCTTCCGTATAGTGACTATTGCAATAATGCTTCAGTAAGCATAGGAGTGCATTTATCTTTTAGAAATAGTGCTTTCATTTTCTTTGTGCAAATATCCAATAGTGGAATTACTGAATCATATGGAATTATTTTTTTAATTAAAAAAAATTAATGTTTATTTATTTTTGAGAGACTGAGAGAGACAGTGAATGAGCAGGGGAGGGGCAGAGAGAGAGGGAGACACAGAATCCGAAGCAGGCTCCAGGCTCTGAGCTGTCAGCACATAACCTGATATGGGTCCCAATCTCATGAACGATGAGATCATGACCTGAGCCAAAGTTGGACACTTAACCAACTGAGCCACCCAGAAGCCCCTATTTTTAATTTTTTTGAGTAATCTCCATACTGTTTTCCACAATGACTACACCGATTTGCATTCCCACCAAGAGAATACAAGGCTTCCTTTTTCTCTACATTCTTTCTCTACAGAATAACATTGTTATGTCTTGGGTTTTTGTTTTTGTTTTTGTTTTTGTTTTTTTTATTTTAGCCATTCTTTTAAAAAAAAAATTTTTTTTAAATATTTACTTATTTTTGAGACAGAGAGAGACAGAGCATGAATGGGGGAGGGTCAGAGAGAGAGGGAGACACAGAATCTGAAACAGGCTCCAGGCTCTGAGCTGTCAGCACAGAGCCCGACGCGGGGCTCAAACTCACGGACAGTGAGATCGTGATCTGAGCCGAAGTCGGATGGTTAACCAACTGAGCCACCCAGGCACCCCTATATTAGCCATTCTGATAGGTGTAGAGTGATATCTCATTGTGTTTTTAATTTGAATTTCCCTGATGATTAATGGTGTTGAACATCTTTTCATGTGTCTATTGACCATCTGTATGTCTTCTTTGGAAAAATGTCTATTCAGGTCCTCTGTCCATTTTTTAGTCAGATTATTTAAGGTTTTTGTATCGAGTTGTATAAGTTCTGTATATATTTTGAATATTAAGACTTTATTGGATGTATCATTTGCAAATATCTTCTTCCAATCAGTAGGTTGCCTTTTTGTTTTATTGGTGATTTCCTTTGCTTCGCAAAAGCTTTTTATTTTGTTTTGGTCCCAGTTGTTTATTTTGCTTTTATTTCCCTTGCCTCAGGGGACTTACCCAGAAAAATGTTTCTCTGGCCAATGTCAAATAAATTACTGCACATCAGCAATTTTTAAATCATCTTAAATGGACAGGTGTATATGGAGGAGAGAGAAAAAAATCCAAACCTGCAAGGAATTTCATTTCACGTCAAGTCAAATCTGATGAACTATGATGAAAAAGTAAAAAAAAAAAAAATTCCAGTAACAAAAGCTATATTTCTCTTTGCTGGCCTGTCTAACAAGGTCACTCTATCACTCAAACAAAGTTATTCTGAGATTAATTAGTATATGATAGTTGCATATTGAACATGAGGGCTGTGGGATATTCAAGGACTTTGCTTATAAAAATTTCTCAAGAAAAAATTACAGTGAATTTCATAGCTTTTTGTTCTTATAATTGCATATGATAAGTAATATTTCTATTTTACATTTTATTGTCCATGTTTAACAGTAGCAGAAGTCTTATTAATTGCTTTGGTACAATTAGTTTTCATCAGTTACAGAAACACAAACAGTAATACCCCAATTTTGAAAAGTCAGGTCACTGAGAAAAATGAAATTACATAAGAAGTATCAATCTATAAAATAAAAACAGTGAATTAATATTATTATCATTAGTCTCAAAGGGACTTGGTTAGTTTGTCACTGATCAGTGACTATGAATCCCTTAAAGTGGAAAAGTAACTCAAAGCTCACACCCACTAGCAGGTAAGAGTGGTATCATCACACTATAAAAAAAGAACATTATCTGCTCTTAAAAGTTCTAAACTTGTTAAAAAAAAGAAGTTCTGAGCTTGCACTGGAAGTCCTAGCTTGAGCAATTAGACAAGGAACGAAATAGAAGACATCCAAATTAGAAAGAAGTAAAGTTATCTCGACAGATAACATAATTTTATATGTAGAAAACCCTGAAGATTCCACAAAAAACTTAGGTCTAAAAAGCAAGTTCATCAGAGTTATAGAATACAAAAATTGACACCCAAAGATCAATTGTGTTTCTGCACATTAACAATGAACAACTTGAAAAGGAAATTAAGAAAACATTCCCATTTACAATAGCATCAAAAAGGATAGAATACTTAAGAATAAACTTAACCAAGAAGGTGAAACGCTTGTGCACTGAGTACTATAAAACATTGCTGAAAGATATTGAAGATACAAATAAAGGAAAAAGCATCCTGTGTTCATGGACAGGAATACTTAGTGTTAAAAGTGCCCATACTACTCAAAGCAAGCTATTGATACAATGCAAGCCTTCACAAAATCCTTACAGCATTTTTTGAACAAACAGAAGAAACATTCCAAAATTCACATGGGATCATAAAAGACTTATGATCTTCTTGTGAAAGAAAAAGTTGGAGGCCTCATGCTCCCTGATTTTAAAACATATTATAAAGCCACAGTAATAAAAACAATATGCTACTGGCAGAAAGTCAAGCATATAGACCAATGAAACAGAATAGAAAGCCCAGAAATAAACCCTTAGACATCTGGTCAACTGACCTTTCACAAGTGTGCCAAGGCTACATAATGGAGAAAAGAACAGCCTTCAATAAATGGTGCTGGGAAAACTGGATATCCACATGTAAAAGCATTGAAGCTGGACCTTTACATTACACTATACACACAAAAAAATAAGTCAAAATGGATTAAAGACCTAAACATTAAGACCTCAAATTACAAAACTCCTAGAAGACGTAGGAGAAAATCTTCACTACATTAGATTTGTCAATACTTTCTTGAATATGATACCAAATGCACAAGCAATGAAAGCAAAAATAGGTAAATGGGACTCCATCAAACTAAAATGCTTCTGCACAGTAAAGGAAACTTATTTTTAAATGTTTTAATGTTTATTTATTTTTAGAAAGATAGAGAGAGAGAGTGCATGAGAGAGGGGAGGGGCAGAGAGAGAGGGAGACACAGAATCTGAAGCAGGCTCCAGGCTCTGAGCTGTCAGCACATAGCCTGATGCAGGGCCCCATCCCATGAACTGGGAGATTGAGACCTGAGCCGAGTCAGACGCTTAACCAACTGAGCCACCAAGGAGCCCCAAGGAAACTCGCAACAGAGTGAAAAGATAACCTACAGAATGGGAGGAAATATTTGCAAATGATATATCTGATAAGGGGTTAATAGCCAGAATATATACAGAACTCCTACAAATCAATAGCAATAAAACAAGTAACCTAATTAAGACATAACAAAAGACTTGAATAATTTCTCCAAAGATGATATACAAATGGCTAACATACGTAGGAGAAGATGTCCAACGTCATTCATCATCAAGCATATGCAAATCAAAAGAACAATGAGATATCACCTCACATTGATCAGGATGGTCACTATAAAAATTCAAATGAAGTTTAAAAATATTTAAAGTTTTAAATATTTGAAGTTTAAAAATGAAGTTAAAAAATAACAAGTACTGGTGTGTACGTGGAGAGATTGGAACTATTGGTGGGAATGTAAACTGGTGCAGCCTATTACGTAAAACAGTATGATCTTTCTCAAAAAATAAAAATTAAAAGAAGTCTAACACATTTCAGGAGTGCCTGAATGGCTCGGTTGGTTGAGCATCCGACTCTTAATTTTGGCTCAGGTTGTGATCCCAGGGTCATGGAATTGAGCCCCATGTTGGGCTGTGCACTGAGTGAGGAGCCTGCTTGAGATTCTCTCTCTCTGCCCTTCTCCCCAACTCATGCCCTCTCACTCTTTCTCCCTAAAATTAAAAAAAATAAAATAAAATAACTAACACATTTCAGCAATCCAACTTCTAGATATTTAACAAAATAATTGAAATAGCATCTTGAAGAGATATTTGTATTCCCGTGTTCATTGCAGCATTATTTATAGCTAAGAGGTGGAAATATCCTAAATGTCTTTGATGGATGAATAGACTTTTAAGAATTATGTATATTATATATTTCACATATAACTATATATATTATATTATGTTAATATATTATATACTATTGTATTATTATTGTATTGTACTGTATTATTATTATTGTATTATGTATTATTGTATTATGTTATATTATATTACATATTATTGTATTATGTATATTGTATATATATACAATATATATAATTATATGTTATACAGATACATACATGTATATACATATATACATACATATTATTTTATATGTATATATATTATATATTACATACATGTATATAGTGGAATATTATTCATCCTTTAAAAAAAGAAAGAATTTCTGTCATGCGCTGCAACATTGATGAATTGAGGATATGATGCTAAGTGAAATAAGTCAGTCACAAAGACAAATACCGCATGCTTCCACTTATGTAAGGTATCGAAGGTAGTCAAACTATTAGAAACAGAAAGTAAAATGGTGGTTGCCAGGGTCAGGGGAGGAGGAAAAAATGGAGATTTTGTTTGGTGAGTGTACAGTTTCTGTTTTGAAAGATTAAAAAAGTCCAGAGATAGCCTGCCCATCAACACGCATAGAGTTAACACTATTGTACTGTTATCTTAAAAAATGGTTAAGATGGTTAGTTTTTTTAAGTGTTTATTTATTTATTTTGAGAGAGAGAAAGAGAGACACAGAGAGAGAGGGAGAGAGAGACTCCCAACAGGCTCTGTACTGTCAGCTCAGAGCCTGACACAGGGCTCAATCTCACAATGCAAAACCATGAGATCATGACTTGAGCTGAAAGCAATAATTGGATGCTTAACTAACTGAGCCACCTAGGAACCCCTAAGACAGTCAGTTTTATGTTATATGTTTTTATCACCGTAAAAAAAAAATGTTCTAAAATTGTGTTCTGGAACAAAAAGTGAAATTCTATATGAAATGCTTTAAATTGAATACTTATTTATTTTGGACAGAAAGAGACAGAATGCAAACAGGGGAGGGGCAAATAGAGAGGGAGACGCAGAATCTGAAGCAGGCTCCAGGCTCTGAGCTGTCAGCACAGAAACCTATGTGGGGCTCGAACCCACAAACCGTGAGATCAGGACCTGAGCTGAAGGTGGACCTTAACTGACTGAGCCAACCAGGCATCCCTGAAATGCTTTAGCTATAGTAAAAAATGAAAATAATGCACATGAATGTTTTACTTCAGCCTGTCATTCAAGTACATAATATTTCATGCAATATTATTGAAAGTCAATGGGGAAGAATTATATGGAGAAAAATAAATGTTTGCCTTTTTCTTCAAAACTGTGGGGGGGAAGTTGGTTAGGGAAAAAAAAAGCAGGGCCCATGGAGGAAAAAGATATGTATTAGTATACAGGCATACCTTCAGAGATATTGTGGGTTCATTTCCAGATCACCACAATAAAGTGAATGTCACAATAAAGAGGGTCACTTGAGATTTTTAGCTTCGCAGTGCATATGAAAGTATGTTTACACTATACTGCAGTCTATTAAGTGTGTAATAGCATTATGTCTAAAAAACCACTTTCTGTCTAAAAATTATGGCTAAAAAATGTTAACCGTCATCTCAGCTTTCAGCAAATTGTAATCTTTTTGCTTGTGGAGGGTCTTGCCTCAATGTTGATAGGTGGTAGTTACTAAAGGCTGAAGTGACTGTAGCAATTTATTTTTTTTAAGTTTATTTATTTATTTTCAGAAAGAGATATTGAGTGAGGAAGGAGCAGGGAGAGAGTGAGAGAGAGAATCCCAAGTGGGCTCCACACCATAAGCACAGAACCCAATGTAGTGTTTGATCTCAGGAACCATAAGATCATGACCTGAGCTGAAATCAGGAGTCGGATGCTTAACCGACTGAGCCACCCAGGCACCCCTGCAGCAATTTCTTAAAATAAGACAAAAATGAATTTTGCCATATCCATTGACTCTTTCTTTCATGAACAATTTCTCTGTAGCATGTAATGATGTTTGATAGCATTTAACCCACAGTAGAACTTCCTTCAAAATTGAAGTCGGTCCTCTCAAAAGCTGCCCATGCTTTATCAACTAAGTTTATGTAACATTCTATTTAAATTTTTTTTTTTGTTAACGTTTATTTTATTTTTGGGACAGAGAGAGACAGAGCATGAACGGGGAAGGAGCAGAGAGGGAGACACAGAATCGGAAGCAGGCTCCAGGCTCCGAGCCATCAGCCCAGAGCCTGACGCAGGGCTCGAACTCACGGACCGCGAGATCGTAACCTGAGCTGAAGTCGGACGCTTAACCGACTGAGCCACCCAGGCACCCCAAGTTTATGTAACATTCTAAATCCTTTGTTATCATTTCAACAATCACCAGGAGCATATTCATTCCCAAGAAACCACTTTCTTTACTCATTCATGAGAAGCAACTCCTCATCTGTTTAAGTTTTATCATGAGATGGCAGCAATTCAGTCACATGTTCAGGCTCCACTTCTAGTTTCTTCTTATTTCCACTGCAGCTGCAGTTGCTTCCTATACTGAAGTCTTGAACCCTTCAAAGTCATCCGTGAGTTTGGGAATCAACTTCTTGCAAACTTCTGCTAATGTTGATATTTCACCTCTTCCCATGAGTCACAGATGTTTTTAATGGCATCTCATGGTGAATCCTTTCCAGAAGCTTTTCAATTAATTTTGTCAATTTATTTGTTAATCGAAGGGATCACTACCTGTGGCATGTAGAGCATTACAAAATGTATTTCTTAAATAATAATACCTGAAACTCAAAATTACGCCTTGATCCACTGGACCACAGGATGGATGTTGTGATAGCAGGCATGAAGACACATTAATTTCATTGTACATCTTCACCACAGCTCTTGGGTGACCAGTGCCAATGATCAGTCATATTTTGAATGGAATCTTCTCTCCTGAGCAGTAGATTGCAACAGTGGGCTTAAAATTCAGTAAATCCTATTGTAAATAAAGGTTGTTCCATTGATTCAGTGCAGGTAGAGTAGATTCATAAAGGCCCTAGCATTTTCAGAATGGCCAATGTGCATTGGCTGCAACTTAAAGTTACCAGCTGTATTAGCCTGTAACAATAAAATCAGCTGGTCCTTTGAAGTTTGGGACCCAAGCATTGACGTCGCCTCTCTAGCTATGAAAGTCCTAGATAATATCTTCTTCCTGTAGAAGGCTGTTTCATCTACACTGGAAATCTGTTGGTTGGTGTAGCCACCTTCATGAATTATCTCAGCTGGACCTTCTGGAGAACTTGCTGCAGCTTCTCCATCAGCATTTGCTGCTTCATCTTGAACTTTGATGTGATGGAGACAGCTTCTTTCCTTAAACCTCATGAACCAACCTTTCCTAGCTTCAAACTTTTCTTCTGCAGCTTCTTATCTCAGCCTTCATAGAAATGGAGAGAATTAGGGCCATGCTCTGGATTAGGATTTTGCTTAAGGGAATGTTGTGGCTGGTTTAATCTTCTATTCAAACCACTCAAACTTTCTCCACATCAGCAATAAGGCTGTTTCGTTTTTCTTCTCATTTGTGAGTTCAGTGCCGTAGCACTTTTCATTTCCTTTAAGAACTTCTCCTTTGCATTCACAGCTTGGCTATTTGATATGAGAGCCCTGCCCTATGGCCTATCTTGGCTTTCATGCCTTCCGCACTTAGCTTAATCATTTTTAGCTTTTGATTAGAAGTGAGAGACCTGTGGCTCTTCCTTTCACTCAAACACTGAAAAGACAGTGTAGGGTTGTTAATTTGCCTAATTTAAACATTGTTGTATCTCAGGGAACAGTGAGGCCTAAGGACAAAGAGAGAGATGGTGGAACAGCTAAGCAGTCAGAACACTTTGCCATCTCATGTGGGTGCTTTCATGGTGCCACCAAACAATTGCATTAGTGGCACCAACTCTCACTGATCACAGATCACCATAACAAATATTCTAATAATGAAAAAGTTTCAAATATAGAATTACCAAAATGTGACACGGAGATAAAAGGTAAGTAAATGCTGTTAGAAAAATGGCAGTGCTAGACTTGCTCCACAGGGGTTGCCACAAACCTTCCATTTGTAGAAAATGCAGCATCTGTGAAGTGCAATAAGGAAAACTGAAATAACATAAGCTATGTCTGTATTCTTTCAGATCACTGGGGTCTATCTGACCATTTATCTTTTCCGGATCATACCAGAAGGACAAACAGAAAAATGTTTAAATATAAATAATCAAACTGATCATATAGGGCCTCAGAATTTCAATTTATGTTCAGCATTTTAGTTGTTGATTTTTTTGTTTGTCTGAAAGTATTTAGTGAGTTCAAGAGGTTCCTCATCCAATGAAGGAAAAATATATGACCATAATGTGGCACTAGGATACAACAAGCTCTATTTGGGCCATACTTGGACAGGTTTGCTTATGGGAGATGTCCCTCATAGCATGAGACCTTCTGAAGGTTACTACTCAGAAGGGAAAGAAAAAGGCAAGAATATACAATGGGGGAAAAGACAGACTTTTCAAGAAATGATGTTGGAAAGACTGGGCAATATTTTTCAAGATATGTCTCAGTAGGTAAGGAAAACAAAAGCAAGATCAACTACTGGGACTACATCAAACCGAAAAACTTTGCACAGTGAAGAAAACCATTAACAAAATGAAAAGGCAACCTACTTATTGGGCAAAAAACGTTTGCAAATGATAAATCCAATAAAAGGCTAATAACCGAAATATATAAAAAACTCAAACTCAGCACCAAAAACTCCAAATAATCTGATTCAGATAATAATCAGCTAATAATCTGGGCAGGGAACTTGAATAGACATTGTTCCAAATAAGACATACAGATGAACAACAGACATGTTAAAAGATGCTCAACATCACTAACCATCAGGGAATGGCTAGAATCAAATCAGAATGGCTAGAATCAAGAAGACAAGAAATGACAAGTGTTAGCGGGGATGTGGCAGAAAGGAAACTTGTGCACTGTTGGTAGGAATATAAGTTGGTGAAATCACTATGGAAAATAGTATGAAAATTCCTCAAATAATTAAAAATAGAAATGCCATATGACCCAACAATTCCATTTCTGAGTATTTCCCTGAAGAAAATAAAAATGCTAATTAAAAATTTTTTCACCCCTGTTTTATTGCAGCATTATTTATAATAGCCAAGATATGGAAACAACCTAAGTGTTCATTGATAGATGAATGGATAAAAAAGATGTGGTATGTGTATGCGTTACATATATACATATACATATACATATACATATATATATACATATATATAACATATAACCATATGTAATATATTCTGATATATAATAGACTATTAATCAGCCATAAAAAATGGAATTTTGCCATTCACAACCAAATAGATACACCTACCGGGCATTATGCTAAGTGAAATAAGTCATACAGAGAAAGATAAATACCATATGATTTCACTTATATTCAGTATCTAAAAAAAAGAAATGAACAAACAAATAAGCAAGCAAAAGCAAAAACAGACTCACAGAGTACAAAATGGTGCTTGCTAGAGGGGAGGTGGTGGGGGGTAACAGGTGAAATAGGTAAAGAGGAGTAAGAGGTATAAAGGTCCTATTATAAAATAAATAAGACACAAGGATGAAGGGGACAATAAAGAGAATATAGTCAATAATAATGTAATAACTTTATATGACGACAGATGGTAACTGCACTTATCGTGGTGAACATTTTATAACGCGTATAATTATCAAGTCACTGCTATACAAGATGGGGCAACTGTGGGTCAGAGAGCTCCAAAGGCAATGGGGTCTTTTATAGCTCACGTTTACCTTCCCAATGGCTAGCAAATGTTTGATAGCGTTTCTTGAGGTGGAACAGACAGGCTCTAAATGACTTAAAATCTCTGTATTTGGGCCATATTTAAACCAACTGGATGTGTAAAATTTTGAGTTTGATGCTAAGGAACTTTGAGCCAATGGCTCCCAGCCTGCTGTGAAGAAGCAAACAATATAGAACACTACATAAAGGGTCATCTTTAGTCCATCCATATACCAGATACGTCACAAAGCATACTCATTTAACAATAGAGATCAGGAATATAAATCAATTAAAGGGATTCAGCATCTTAGGAAAATAAGTGTTTCTGTCAAATGTTTTTAAATGAAGCCATGGTATTTTCAAGGGAAGAAAATATGTTAGTCAACTTTGGGAAACAAAAATATTTTTGTGACGGAAAGAAATACTTCCTGTTTATGATAATGTGAGTGGTCTATCTTCATGGCCTTGGGTTTGTTTTATGTGCTTGATTATATTGAAGCCAAACATTGTTTATTACCATTTTGAGATTTCTGAAAAATTTTCAGAAGACAAATCTGTGGACTGTGGAAATGAACAAATTTATGATTTGTGTTGAAGTTTTGATTTTAACCGGAAAAGTGTAGTTGAAATTAATTCGCTCTTCAGTGTCTCTTCATAATACTGTACATAAGATTAGTCTGTCACAAAATCAAAACACCTGTTCTCTCTCTCTCAAAAATAAACAGTAAAAAAAACAAAATCAAAACACCTGTAAGTTTTAATATATGATTCGATACATATATAAGTTTACACTCAATGAGCAACCACTTTAAAAATAGACTGTCTTTTTTATGTAATGAGATAATTTTCAGTAAGTAGCTTTTTACTTTTACTTGTATTTACTTGTTTGCTATTCTCTGAACTCAGCTCAACTCAATTAATCATATCCATTTGTTTCTAGAAATAAATTTTATTACGTGTTGTAATGGTGAAAAAAATAATTGTAGTGATTTGTACTGAACTTACGAATTTTTGAGACATTTATTAAATATGGTATTTCAGACATTAAAGAGCTGTATTAAAACCTTGTGATAGGGGGCGCCTGGGTGGCTCAGTCGGTTGAGTGTGTAACTTCGGCTCAGGTCATGATCTCACGGTCCGTGAGTTCGAGCCCCACGTCGGGCTCTGTGCTGCCAGCTCAGAGCCTGGAGCCTGCTTCGGATTCTGTGTCTCCCTCTCTCTCTGCCGCTAACCTACTCGCATTCTGTCTCTGTCTCTCTCAAAAATAAATAAACATTAAAAAATAAATTTAAAATAAATAAAAATTTAAAAAAAACACCTTGTGATAGGGTGTTTTTTAAAATAATAATAATGCCATCTTATGTGGGCTACCCATCAAAACGCAGGGGGAGCCATTACATTACATTCGTAGCTGATAATATAGTTTCAAAAATACCGGAAATCTATTGCCTTTACATTAGCACAGATATGGGTTGGAACCAAATGAGAGGAAGTCCTTCAAATATAAATTTAGGGGCATTCCCAAATTGGTGCAGCCGCTCTGGAAAGCAGTGTGGAGGTTCCTCAGAAAATTAAAAATAGACCTACCCTAGGACCCAGCAATAGCACTGCTAGGAATTGACCCAAGGGATACAAGAGTACTGATGCATAGGGGCACTTGTACCCCAATGTTTATAGCAGCACTCTCAACAATAGCCATATTATGGAAAGAGCCTAAATGTCCATCCACTGATGAATGGATAAAGAAATTGTGGTTTATATACACAATGGAATACTACGTGGCAATGAGAAAGAATGAAATATGGCCTTTTGTAGCAACGTGGATGGAACTGGAGAGTGTGATGCTAAGTGAAATAAGCCATACAGAGAAAGACAGATACCATATGGTTTCACTCTTATGTGGATCCTGAGAAACTTAACAGAAACCCATGGGGGAGGGGAAGGAAAAAAAAAAAAAAAAAGAGGTTAGAGTGGGAGAGAGCCAAAGCATAAGAGACTGTTAAAAACTGAGAACAAACTGAGGGTTGATGGGGGTGGGAGGGAGGGGAGGGTGGGTGATTGGTATTGAGGAGGGCACCTTTTGGGATGAGCACTGGGTGTTGTATGGAAACCAATTTGACAATAAATTTAATATATTAAAAAAAAATTAGGGGCATTCCATTTGTCGATATACTGGAAAGGATAATTCTCTCTAATAAAACACCTTGAGTTTCTCTAGAGTCATATTTAGCACATCCCGTCATTTCTAATAAGTAGTTAGAGCCCTGAATCATGGAGACAGCTGAAATTAAGGAATTCTCAAACCTTAAGCAAAAGCAGTTAACCCCAATCAAGTCCGAATAATTAATATCAGTAGCTGGCCGCTGAGCCAGGATGTCATCATGTATTACAGATGATGAGGCTACAGTGAATTAAATCTTGTAGTTGACAAGATTATTTTCCCCATGGTTAGGAAACATATTTCATACCTCATTTTACCTTATTTTGCGTGGCTTTCACCACTGCAGCAATTGGGCCACAGTTGGGGTGTATATAATTAGTATATAAGCATGAGCCGAGGGTGTTTGGCAATTTAAACTTGAGTCATTCCCCAGTGGTGTTCCAAACCAAAGGGAACTCCAGTGGTTGTCAGCAGCTTCCAGGATCAAGTTTAAAATCCTCTCTTCGGCCTAACAGTGCTCTTTTCTGGCTCCTCCAGCTGGCAAGAATTAGTCATGTACGTATACCTAGCCTCATAGGTTTGCTCATCTCTTGGCAGCCTTCGGTTTCAAACTTAAGACTTCTGGAGGTCACGCTTTCTGTTGCTAGGATTTTTATTTGGAAACCTTTTCAAAGCTGATCGTGAGACTACCTCGGATGTTAGGTTATTTTCTGTAAAATTTAGCTATCACTGAAGAGCTTGACATGCAGGCTGACACCCTGAAGTCTGAATCATTTAATGTGGCTGAATCTATTTTTCCAGTTTCAGTAGGGACCACGCTACTACATTCTTCACTTTGTAAACTATAATGGGGGAGCGAATGTCCAGTGAGAATATAATAGCTAATTGGGCAGCTACATACCTTACTTATCTTGTTACCTTCTTTCTTTACAATGATTTTTTTTGTTGTTGGTGGTGATGGTAGTTCTATCATTTTTTTTTTCCCAAAAGCCTTATCAGTACTGTGGACAAGGCGTATCAGTTGTAAAAATTAAACATTTAACCAAGTATGAAGCTTGTCTGGTTATGGGAGCCCTTTAGACGGGCACTCAGTCTGTGTTCAAAGTGCGATTTGAGAGAAATATGTTTAATTTTAAAGCAAATACATGAATAACTTCTCAAGGTCTCAAACATCTGGATAATATAACCCCGTGATTGGATTAAAAATGTTTGCTTTAGAGGAGAAAGGGTGAAGTTCTAGCTTTGTGTGCATAAGGAACTCAAGATAATTAAGAAGACAGAGATTGCTTGCAGTTTGAAGTTTGAGAGGCATATCACTCCCTCACCCCTTAGATCTCCTCTGTTCCTCCCCCTGTCACTTCCATCCCCCCTCAGCCTCCACACCACTCCCAGGCAGTAGCAAATCCTAGCACAGCAGGGCAGTAGAAATTACATAGACTTACTTCTTTAAGAGGCTCATTCACACTGACCCGAGGTAAGCACTCAGGAGCCATGAGAACTGAAAGTAAATACGGGTGTTCTTACAGCCAAATTTAAAAGAATGCAGTGATGGAAAGCATGGGACAGTAAGGAATGATTTCTAACAGAGGGTATTTTTTTCTCTTTCTCGTTTAATACATTAAAATGCCTTAAATCCCATACATGTTCTTTCTATAACATACATAAACTGTGGGTAAAATATATTGAATATATTCATATTAGGCTGGAAACAAACAAAAATTTTACCCTACTGAAATTGAAATCATATTGAACTATAAATAAACGTACATTTCAGGTGTAAGGAAATTATGTATTCAGAACCAAAAGGCAAGTTGTATCTTAAACATATAAATATTAAAGATGACAGCATATGTAAGCAGCTAGGTTATAATTATTTCAGCTCTCCTTTCTAGATAATTTAGGATCAAAGTATTGTTTTGAGTCCTGTACAGACAAGGAACAGCAAGAAAAAATGTGGTCTCATTCTCAAGGTATTCACTTGGAAGATGAACAGGTGGAAAGTTAAATGACAGGAAATATTTAAGTGTGTTCAAGATAAACATGATATTGCTTGACATCACAATGACTCAGTGACAAATAAGCTTCAAGAGAGTGATTCAATAAATGTTCAGAATATCAGAGGTTCATAAGAGTTTACAATGAATGAAAGCATGGTGGGGGCGGGGGGGGGGTAGGTGTTGACCAGCCTTAAAGACGATGAAGATTTATATAGACAGATAGGAGAGGGAGAAAATGCTGGTAATCCGATATCCCACTCTGGCAGCAGAATGTTTTGCTCTATTTTAAACCGAAAAGATACTGCAGATGATCAAATTTTCAAAGCTGGAATTTGTAATGACTAGTTGATTTCATTACACCAGGGCTCCCTGAGAAAAGTAATATATTTTAAATACAAAAGACCTCGATGCAGAGCTTATTACTAGCATTTTACTAGCCAGATGACTTAAAAAAATTTTTTTAACCTTTACTGACCTTCAGTTTCTATGATTGCAATATAGAGATACTAGCACAACTACCCGAGGTGACCTAAAGCTGTCTTGGGTCTCCAGTGAAATGTCAGAGATGAACGTGCACTTGCGTTGTAAACACAACGAAATGGTACGACTTTTTTTTTTTAACTTTTTTTTTTAATGTTTACTTATTTTTGAAAGAGAGAGAAAGAGATAGAGTATGAGTGGGTTAGGAGCAGAGAGAGAGGGAGACACAGAATCCGAAGCAGGCTCCAGGCTCCGAGCTGTCAGCACAGAGCCCAACACGGGGCTCGAACTCATGAACCCTGAGATCATGACCTGAGCCGAAGTCGGATGCTCAACCGACTGAGCCACCCAGGTGCCCCTGTTATGACTTATTTTTAACAGAAATATTTCTGCCTACTTGGTCAGGGAATTGTTGCTACATGTAGTGATGTACAACAATTAAGTTATATAAATACTGAAATATTTTCTTGTTCTTGCTAACACTACTCAGTCTATTTCAAGCAGTAAAGTTATTTGGTCTGTTAGTTGTGTGCATCCACTGCATTTCATAATGGCCAATTTTTCAAAAAGAAAAAGAAAAGAATGACAAGCGAGTCTTCTGCTATTGATATGTCCAACCACAGGGTGTCATTCTAGGAGTACAGATTAGCCTGTCTAGAAGCAATACTCTGGCCGTAGACACCAAACAGCAAAACATATTCAGTATATTGAATAAATGGTGAGAATTCCCAACTCTTGCCCAGATTCAGTACTTAGTTGTTATGCTCAGAAAAGTACAACATTAGATATTTTCCTAGATTTACTTTTTCTTTATTTTTATTTATTTATCTCAAATTATTTGATCTATAGAATAGAACGTGAGGAACTCAAACTCAAATATCTGGAATTGACTCAACCTTGGTGAATTAGTCATTGCTTGCCTTTGGAATAGAGTGAGAGGCATATACAACAGCAATTGCACTCTTACATTCAGATAGAGTTATAAGGAAGAGAAAGAAAGCTAAGAATGATGTTTATAAAGGCATGGTTTCCTTTAAATTTTTTTTTTCCCCATTGGTTTTATCAAACTTTAGACTTCGTTGCACCAGTTCCTAATTCAAGTCAAATCCAGTTATGGTTAATGTAGCTGGTTATGTGATGAATCTGTAAACTCTTTCAGCCCAGAGTTAACACAGATTATGAAAGTACTGTCTTTCCCAAATCAGTTTCAACCTGGCCTAGTGGTCTACATTGTCTTCTCCTTTATTTGATGCAATTCATTCATCTGAAAAAGGGTAGCTTTAACCGTCCTATGGAAGCAGGGTAAAAATGGCTAGAAAGACCCCTGTAATCATTAAAACAGTGACAGATTAGGGTTAATAAAATAAAACGGTGACAGATGAGGGTTCGGATTATTAGCCTGGTACTTTGAATCTCCCTTCTCTGGTCAGTTGAGATGAAAACTCCTTCCTGCTTACTTGGATTGCTTCCCCAACTGATTACTAGGTGTAGAAAACAGACCAAAGTTTTCTTCACTCATTCAGCAGGTTTGTTTGGGGTTTGTTTTTTTTTTTTTTTTTTTTTTTTTGAGATAACTTGCCATAATGGAGAGAAAACTAGACATGATCCTTGTACTCGTTCTGTTAGTCTTTAGTGGGTGAGACATGAATCAAATAACCACACAAGGCATAACTTTACAACGTGGTTAGAACTAAGAAGGGGAAGTGCACCACAGGGCCACAAATGCTCATGTAATTGGGGATTTTACCTAGTCATAGAGCTCAGAAAAGGATATCCTGAGTAAGCCAGGCAGAGCTAGAGTGTGATCAATGAGTAATAGTTACCAGTCAAATAGAAGGTCCGGACAGAAGGCCTGCCAGGAAGACAGCATGGTGAGCTCCAGGAATGGCGCAGGGTCAAGTCCCTGCTCATGGGCTGTGTGACAAATGTAGTACAAGAAGGCTGAGGTGGTAGTCAGTAAGTCATGTCAAGGATTTGCTCTTTCATCTCCGGTCTTCATCCTAAAAGCAAGGAAGCCAGTGGATGTTTCTAAGCAAGAGCGAGTGTAGGGGAGGGGAAAGAGGTGACTGTTTCAGGATCAGATCTGCACCTTGAGAAGGATTATGCAAAAGTGATTCTAGGGAGAATAGGTTGGAGGTAGATATCGGGAACTTAGAAAAAATAAAAGTTAAAAACTGAAATAAAAGGATGGACTTGAGCCATATGGGAAGAAACCCCTTTTCTCTGCAGAGATTCCACATTGAGACAGATCTTTTATTTCGTCTTCTCAATGGCTGGTGAGACACCATCCTATAAAAGAACGTGACTCAAGGGCCTAAACCCTTCAATCAACACCCTAAGGAACATGAACAGAGATTTCCTGACATTACCATCCCATATTTTAATGACCCATGCACATGTTTAGGTATATGTCACCACACACTCCTCCAAAAATTATTAAACCAATTTACACTTTCACAAAAAGTGTATGGAAGTCCCAATGTCACCACATTCTTGATGATTTTGAGCACTGCCAATGTTTCTTATCTTTGCTTACAAAACTTTGTTTAAAAAATCTCATCGTGCTGACATTTCTTCAATTACCAAGGCAACTGAACATGTTTTTCACATGGTTATGGGCTATTTCTGTGAATTTCCCAATTGTGTCATTTGTCCAGTGTTACTGCAGTGTTTGTCTTTTCTGAAAGATTTGTAAGAACTCTAGTCTTTCTGTATTTTGCAATCAATCTTCCTGTTTGTTTGACATGGACAAATTAAGGACCCCTGCTTACCTTCAAACTTTATCTATCTCACAGCTTTTGTTCCTTCAAAATTGTCAATCTCCTTATAAGTTCAGCTAGTTCGTGGCCACTTAGGACACATTATAATCTCTCTGCAAGACTGACAATTTAGCAGATAAAATTATAGGGCACATAATTAAATTTGAATGTCAGACAAGCAACACACAGTTTTTAGTATAAGAACATTCCATGCGATATTCAGGACATACAATACTGGGAAATGATATATTATTTATCTGACATTCAGATTTAATTGACTACATGACATTTTTTTTTTCTGGCAACCTTATCTCCATTTCAATTTCACTTGTCATTATAAGCTGCCTACTTTGCTCTATATTTGTCCATGCAAATTCTAAAGATGAAGAATAATATTATCCTAGACTATCTAAAGGTGGGCAAAGAACTTCTGTAAGGTTAATTTATAAGCTGTAGACCTTCTAAAGAATTGATTGTCTTTCTGTGAGTTGTCTATGACAGCTCAGAAGCTGAGGGATCACTCCCACAAATCAAATGAGGAGTTTCTCTCAGAAAGAAATGGAAAAGTTATAGGCCCCATGATGGTCAAGTTACAAAATATCACCCTCCCATTTGGAGTTTTTTGATAAATCTTTGAGAATAGTTTTTAAATATCAATTGTATTCATTTTGAGCTTCTGCGTTTTAAATATAATCATGTTTGATTGATAAAAGCCCCACTGCTTCACCTATCTCGGTATTTCAGAAATATTATGCATGCTGCGGTAGACTGAATAATGTCCCCTAAAGATTTCCATCCCTACTCTTTAACACCTGTGAATGTGTTACCATACATGCAAAAGGGACTTTGCAAATGTGGTTAGGTAAAAGATCTTGAGAGGAGAAAATTATCCTGGACTATCCAGATGGGCTCAATGCACTCACAAGGATACCCATAAGAGGGAGGCTGTGGAATTAGAATCAGAGAAGGTAATGCAATAATGGAAGCAAAGTTAGAGACAGAGATTAGATGATTCTGTGCGCTTGGCTTTGAAGCTGGAGGGTAAGGTCATAGCCAAGGAATGCAAGCAGTCACTAGAACCTAGAAATAGCAAGGGAATAATTCTCTCTCTCTTTTTTTTAAAGTTTATTTATTTTTGAGAGAGAGAGGGAGACAGAGTGTGAATGGGGGAAGGGGAGAGAAAGAGGGAGACACAGAAGCCGAAACAGGCTCCAGGCCCTGAGCTGTCCACACAGAGCCCAGCACAGAGCCAATGCGGGGCTGGAACCCATGAACCGCAAGATCATGACCTGAGCCAAAGTCAGAGGCTTAACAGACTGAGCCACCCAGGTGCCCAGGAAATAGTTCTTTTCTAGAGCCTCCAGAAGACACCTTGGTTTTAGCTCATAAGACTTATTTTTGTTTCTGACCTCCAGAACTGTAAGATTATAAATGTGCATTGTTTTCAGCCACTAGATTTATGGTCATTTGTTATGGCAGCAGCAGAAACCTAATAGAATATTTTTCAGAACATTTTTGCAGGTTTTTTGAATATCAATACATTTCATTAAATATAAACAAAACAAGATAAAATGAAATCTTCATATTATTCATTTTATTACTTATATTTTTAACCACTGCAGTTTTGCCTATTTAAAGGTAACCATGGATACAAATAGAATTGTCCCAAAAAAACATCCCTAATGCTGTATGCTTTCCCATCATATATCAACTGAAATTCGGCAAACAAATAAATTTTGTTTTGAAGATGCACTTTTTCATTTTTGATTTTCACTACTCAATATTTTGAAATGTTGTAAAATTTGGATTGTATTTCCAGAATAGGTACCCTATATTTAACAATATATGTATATCATATTACTTTTCTATAGATGAATGCATACAGAACAAAATTTATTTGGTTTGAACATATACAAGATTTTTTGAAAATTAAGAAGGGAAAATATTAAAATACTCTATTTTGAAAAAAGTGTCTTTAGTTTCTGACATACAAAGACATTTACCCCTGAATATTCTATTTTAGGAAATTGTTGGATCTTTTCTTTTGTTTCGTATTCATTTACAGTAACATGCTTTAAAAACAGTTTCAGAGGAAAAAATTATATGTAACCTAACTATACTGTTGTGTTCCTAATAAAACAGAAAAATGACATGTTACAAAGAGCCATAATTATAGGGAGTTATAAAAAAATATATCTGAAAAGTTCTAGTGGATTAGTCTTTAAAATGGTCCAGCTGCTGTTGAGTTTGCCTTTAATGTTGGGTTGGATACATTTTTAAGCATAACACATTTGGTCCCAGGCCTATTGTATTTGAACCAAACAATTCAATGTTTATAATATCATATACCTTGGAGCTCTGGAATTAAAAGGAACAAAAAAGCTATTTTTTAACAGCAATCTCTTTCTTTAGATTGTAATTAATTTTACTAGATTTCAAGAACTGCAGATTGGTGCAAATGTTCTTTTTTCCACTTAAGAATGTGTTTCCATTAAAAAAAAATGAATGATTTCTAAGATATTTATTTGGCTAATGAGTTGGTACATTTTTGAATAATATTAATTGATTTCTTATGTAATAAACACTTTGATAACCCATATTAATTCTTGCAATGAGTTTATAAGACACATCTTCATTATACACATAAAGAAAAAGAGGCTTACAGAATTTAACTTGCTCCAAAGGCTGTGATTTTAGCTAATTTATTTTTTTATCTCAGCTGTCAATAATATTCAGAATTACACTTTGGGTGTATAATTTACCCATGGTCCTTAAGCTGATATAAGTGATTATTATGTACAGTTTAAGTTATTAATTTTTTCATCTAGCATAGTATTATCTAATTTAAAGGGCAATATGTCTGTATCAGTCAGATAATATTAGACCATGCTGTGTAACAAATAATTCCTAAAATTTCAGTGGGAATGCTTATTGCTAATTCATGTGCAATCTACCGTGGATGTGTATAATTCTCCAGGGCAACTATCCTCTATTTGTTTAGCATTCCAGCCTGCTCTATGTACAATTTCATGGTTTTTTTTTTCTAATATAAATACACCCTCCACATACACACACACATCCTAAACCACACTGCAAAAAGGGAAATGAAGCACAGAGGGATGGGGAAGATTAATATAAAAAGAGGTTTTATAAGTTTATTTACAGCTGAAAAGGTAAAAGTCAGGAAAAAATGACAAAAATCTGTAGAAGCAAAAATAGTGAACATAAACAGAGATGTGTTGCATAAAAAATGAAATTCCTGTTAAGTTAAACAATATACTTAAGATAAGCAATATAAAAGGTGGTTTTAAGAAGGAACTGACTCTTTGCAAAAGGTTGCTACTAATAAAAGATATGAAGGAGGAGTAAAATTGACTTGAGCAGACTTTGGAATAATGAAGTCTTCAATAACTTCTGAAATATACTAGAACATAGTTAAGCTTGAAAACTGATTTCAGACAGGAGAATCAGGCCTTCAGGAACATGCCCTGTAAAGTTTCTTTTGTCTAGAAAATGTAGGCTTAATAGTCTGTGTTTGACCCAATGTAATTCTTCATTCCTATCTAATTAGCTTTGAGAATGCTGATCTCATTCTTTTTTGTGTTACAACTTCTTTCTTCTCCCTTAGATGTAAGTTTAACAGAAAAATCTGTGAACTGTACAATGTGTTGTTCATATTTACAAGTCTATCTGACTCCCACATACATACACATAATAGGCAAATAGTCTCAAAAAGAATTTAGGAATTTGAAGTTTTAACTCTAGCCCTTCCACAGATTTTTGGACACCATTTACTTTCTTTTCCTTGTTGTTTTCATCTTTTCTCTTCTTGTTATATTTGAAAGACTTTATTTGAAAATATTTTAAAGAATAGTGTAGCACGTTTTGTCGTTATTTCTTATCTCCAGTAATTCCATTCACCTAATGGCTTAGGTTACGCACCTAAAATCAATGCACAGAGAAATTTTACATCAAAGCAGAATGGCCAAGTAGAGAAAAATTATATTTTAGCCTTTATTGAGCAAACAACTCTGCTTGGACTAGGTTCTCAATATATAGGACCACTATTTCTGTTAATTTGTAAAAAAAAAAATTATCTGGTAATGCAGACACAAAAAAGATACAATATGCATATGCTTTTAATACTGTATCGTATCTTAAAACACCAAAGTCAATTCATTCCAAATCTTTTGTCGATATGTCACGGTTTTATTCAGGTACAAGTTTCTGATTGAATAACCAGCAATTTCTAGTTTTATTTTCTTTATATTAGAATAAGAACTTAGGATATTTTTAAAGCAATCTGAGTATAGGCTTCTTCTATATTCCCGCCATCCCCCACCCCGCCCCTAATCTTTCTGGTTGTCATGTCCACTCCTAATTCAGGGGCCATGGGTTTTGTTGATGTTGTTGTTGTTTACCAATTAACCCATATATAATTAAGCAAAATTCTTTAGGTAACCAAACTCCTAAAATACTGTTTTTTATTATGCAACAAAATTTTATTTAAAATCACCCTTATTCAGGGGCGCCTGGGTGGCTCAGTCGGTTGAGCGTCCGACTTCGGCTCAGGTCATGATCTCACAGCTTATGAGTTCGAGCCCCGCGTCGGGCTCTGTGCTGACACCTCAGAGCCTGGAGCCTGCTTCTGCTTCTGTGTCTCTCTCTCTTTCTGCCCCTAACCCACTTGCAGTCTGTCTCTGTCTCTGTCAAAAATAAATAAACATTAAAAAAATTTAAAAAAATAAAATAAAATCACCCTTATTCAAAAAAATGTCTTTGAAACAGTATGTAGGTTCTAATGATTTTCAAGTCAGAAACAAATATGTAACTATTTGAGCCTATTCAGTTATTGTTCCTTTACCTGGACTGTTCTTCTCTCAGAACTCCACAAGGTGTTCCCCCTCACTTCTTCTAGTCTCTGCTACTGACTGAACAGAAAGTCTTCCTTGCCTAGTTTGTCTAAAAGAGCCCCCACATAACTATTTATCCCTTATCTTGAATTACTTCTCTTAGCACTTACTACCTGACGTTCTATTTTTACTTGCATAGTTTCTATGTTTCTCTTCCCACTCTAGAATCAAAGCTCCATGAGTGCTGGTTCTGGCATTTTCTGTTTTCCATTACTGTATCCCAGTGCCTAGACAATTAACTGATTCACAGTAGATGATGAAAAATATCTATTGAATTACTACATGAAATAATCTTAAGCTCCCATTTCTCCTTCATAACAGAATAAGTAATCTAGATACTTCCAAGTAAATGCAGACAAAGTCAGTATGTTGACAATCATTCTGGTTTAAACTTAGTCAAATTCATGGATTCCTCCCTCCTGTCATTTGTCTCCAGGATGCCATTTCAATTCTGGTAATGTGTAAGAGTATGGACTTACATGCTATCACAGCATGGGGGAAGGCACCTTATCCTTCACAATTCTGCCCGGCACCTGCTGAGATGGAAAAATTCCACCTGAAATTTGATCTTGGCACTTTTTTGTGTGTGTGTAAGCTTCAGTTGATGTCTGAGATCTGCCATCATCTTGGACTGACCAGTATTGACTGCCAAGCTCTTAGATCTGCAGACTGCTCCCATGTGTGGAAATAAGGCATAGAGTAGTAGACACAGAAAACCAAAGGAAACTCAGAGTCACAGGAAGGAGGATACTTGCTTAGGCCATCTCGTGAACAGACAAACCAAGTATCTATTTAAAATTTGATGCTCCCATATCATTGTATGGTAAGTCTATGAAGCTGTTTATCCCAGGGCTCCAGGAAGGAATTAGGACACAAACCTTCTCAGTTCTTGGATCTAAAGATTGCTACCATTTCCCACTTTGGCATTTGGCTTCAGATCCCTTCTCAGGAACCCTTAATAACAATGATCCAGTCATATCTTATCCTTCCCCATCAGCCCTTTATCTCCTACACTATGAACATATATTTCTTGCATTCTCTGAAATCGATAGAAATTTTAAGAACTGAGGCCTTCAAGTTTCTAGTGTTAGAATGTAATGACCTTTTGTTTTCTTTTAACATATTCATCTTTTGCTTTTAAACCTTGACAAGACTATTTTCAATAACATGCATTCTAAAAGTACTTAGAAATTCTTGTTTTATCTGGTCAACAACTAGGTCAATGAATGTCACTTTCAACGGATTGGCAGGTCTCTGGGGCAACTTTCTGGGAGAAGGGTCAAGAGGCTTCACAGTTCTCAGAATTTCATCCAAATGTATGAACTACACTAAAATAAAGCACACAACACATACAGTTAAAACAAAAAAAGATCAGGAGGAAAAGAAAAATGGCATACTCAAAATTGGCTTTGCCTGACAATGTTTTAACATAAGAACATACCTAAGACATAATGTATTTGTTGTTTCAGTAATAACATTGGAAAGTAAACATTATCAAGACAACTGAAAAGAACACTCATGATGTGAGGGTCTTTAATGTGTAGCAGAAAAAAAGTATTTATTTTAAAGCATAAACACTATCACCAAGGACAAACAGACATGAAAGAAGAGATGTGGTTGTGAATTCAGAGATCATTGTAGAATGTCAATAATTTGCTCCGAAAGATTCTTAACTATTAGATATGGCTTTGGCCATCAGGAACTTCAGAAAGAGAAAAAAAAAATTCTGATACATTTGCTTCTCAAAACAGACATTTCTAATTTCAATACAGGAAATTATTTGGTCACTATTAAACTTTGAGTTTATAGAAAATGTGGAAGATACAGAAAACTGAAAATCAAACATGTCCCAAAGACAAAGCCACATTAGTATAGTCATTTAATTGTTTGGGTTTTTTTTCTTTCTTTCTTTTTTCTTTCTTTTTTTTTTTTTTTCTTTTAGTTCCTGTAAAGTTCTCTTTGGTCTGTCTGCACACCTGTGGTAGTATTACACACAGAATAATCTATCTTGGATGTTTTGTTCACTTAATATTATAACATGAGACCTCCATATTATTATAAGCCCTCATTAACATTTATTGACTACATAATACTCAAGATTGAAAATCATGGTGTGGCTAAGTTACTGGGGTTGGAAATATATACATTTCAGTGGTATATGTATGAGATTTTTTTTCCCCAAACTTTCTTGCCATTTTTTAGAAATCTTAGAAAACAGTCTTTCTAGAATACAGTCACACCACTTAAAGTCTGAAATTATAAAAGATTCTAAAGCATTAACATCTACCACCAAAACTGTTGAAATCCCATTTGAGATACTGTAAGACCCCAATCACTGCATAGTTATGTACGCTTTCTAATGCCTCAGTGTAGTTCCTTCTGTGTGTTTCCATCTAGCTCCCCAAAATGAAAGACCAGCTATTTCCTTCAAATCTCGAAACAAACTTTCTTTTTAATAAATTGAATAATAATACTATTCTATTACCATCCGTAACGAACAAAACAAATTTAGAAATAACTATTCCATGTTTAGTCATTGCTACAATGCTTCATTCAACTGAGAAAAATGCTTGTGATTTAAGATTTGCCAAACATTTTCAATCCCTCTTCAATGACTTCCATGTAGACAATAGCTGTCTCCAGGATCAGCAGTATATAATCTTGATGAAAGGATTAATTCTAATGTATATTCAAAAATCTTATCACAGCACTATTTCAGAGCCAGAATGCTGGAAATCAGGCCTTTGACAAAGCAAATTCTTTGACAAAGAATGGTCAAATACAGGACTATGTCACAGCTTTTCTCCTCTTCTCTATTAAAATAATCAGATACAGGATTTTAAATAATCATGATGCGTGTTCTTTTGACATAGCATATGGGATTTAGAGCATTTGTTAGTATTGAAGTTATGTTCTAAAGGCATACACTTAAACTTTGTGAATCACGCCAATTTTTGTAATGCTCTTTACATTCCTGTTGTAACAATGAAAATTCTTGCTGAGGTGAACGGATATCTCTTTCTTTTGTGGGGGAGGGAGGTAAGATAAAGTGCACACAAATGCAAATGAGAAACACACTAATGTAGAATGTTTTAGAACATTACTCCACAATTATATGCTCCCTTTAGTAAATAAATCAATGTGGTCCTATAATAATCATGTGCTATGATCCTGGAGTTTATCTCCTTCCAAAAAGTTGACAGCTAGGTCTTTATCCAAAATGATTTTTCCCTGTTTACCAATTGACCTAATAGGCAATTCTGCCTATTAGACCAAGTGGAAGTTTCACAACCCATAATAAGTGACAACTAGGTCCTTCTGGAGGCCCAGCTCCCCTTGCATTGGCCCTATCCCCGTTTAGATCTCAAATGTGATCACAGGCAAACACTGAGTGTATTTAAGCCTCAGGGAGAACATTTGGCTCTATGAAAGGCGGCCAGAAGTGTATGCTGATGCCCCACAGAAGAGATTTCATCCTATTCTTTCCTCTATCCATGATTCAGTCCCTAAATCACTGACCAATATCTGGCCTCAGATACGTGACTCTAGAGGGACATGTGTATCAGTCCTCATGAGAACAGCATGGTCACTCACACTCTTGAGCATCCTTGGACCTCTGAACCTGCCCCTGACGTATGCATTACCAGCTGTACGTTCTTTTAAGTTATTTTTTAAACTTGATTCTGGAGTCTACCCATCTTCAGAGTACGTGCTTTCTAAATACATTCCTGGCCACTGTGTATATGGCTTGAGTTGCTATCGCTGAATCTAGGATTCCCTATATAAAAATGTCAGAAGGGACATTAATAAAAAGTTTTTAAGACTCCACCTTTCTTTCTTTTCTTTCTTAATTACTTATATACCAGTCTGTCATCCTTTATCTGTCTCAGGATTTCACCGGTGACTTCAAGGTATCTTGCCTCTCTGATTTAGACTACAGATTTGTTGTCAGCTTTGGGTACAGCATTCACAGAGATCCTTAGGTATGCCAAGTGATGTTCCTAAATGTGACATGGAAACTTACTACTCATACTATATTCAAAAGAACAGAGAATTCCTATAAACCTATCTGACCTTCCTTCAGAGTTGCAGAGGAAATAAATAAACCTGTATTTTGTCTAATAGATAATTTGACATCAACCCAACCATTGAAACTGTCTCCTTAGGTATCTCTGTTTGGAGAATTCAGATAAAAACCCTCAGTCTCTCATGATAGCAAGAAATGGCCTCTTAGCGTATAAGGTTGTGGTTGTTTTGTGGGACCTTATGGTTGCAGAAGAGATGTTTTCCTTGGAACCATGTGAGACGTTTTGGATCCTCCTGGAATCTGCCATGCAATAGCTGCTGAGGGTGCTCCCTAGACTGGTGACCATTGAGCTGAGAGATGAGTGGTCTTGTCCCAAAAGATTCTACAGGAATCTGCTGCTAACAGCTCTTGTATGACTTACTGTCTGTGTTTTTTATGGCCACTGGTCTGTCAATGGGATAATGTTGCCTGGTTCTCTCCAATGGCGTATCCCACCTTGGCGATTAGTGTTCCTGAAAACACCCGCCAGGTCTATGTTCCTCAATGCCAGATGATTTCCCCACCAGTGGCCTACGTCAGGTTCCCCGGTTTTAAGGATACAATTTTGAGAAAACATTGTCCTGACTCAACAATTCTTTCTGACAAGAACCATCAGTCAGACTCAACATTCCTATGCCTTTCAGAAGCAAGAGAATTCTTGTTCCATTGTTATTATATAGGAAGCAAAACTTCTGTCAGCTTAGCAATAAAATTCTACTGTTTATTTTGCTGTGGCTTCATTTAGTTAATAGAAGGCAGTTTGGAAGGTGGTCTGCTCCTGGAATTCCAAACATAATGTTGGTCTGAAATCTCCTTTATTCTTTCCCACACTTCAATACACTCCTCTTTCCTGGGGCTTAAAACTAGGGAAGACATGTTATCTTTGCTTTGTCTTTTCTCAACAGTTCACTGGAGGCGAGGAAAGAGGGACTAGATTTCATTCTTTCCTAGACTAACACTGTTTCTACTGTATCTGCATTTTCACTGAGTGTCATAGCAGAAGATGCCTGGGGGAGAGAGTAGGATGATCATTTTCTTCTGTGTTGATGTCATAGTTTCAATATCACGTCCCACTGATAGTTTTAAGCAAAGTACAGAAGACACTGTTCATTTACTGTCAGAAGTAAAAATTACTCATTACTAGCTATGCCAAAACTAACAAACAAAAAATACTATAAATTTTGGAAGATTGTTTTTGACGTTCAGATGAAATATACCAAAAAAAAACTAAGCACAACCTGTTAAGGAGTTTATTTATCTAAGGAAATACTTTTGACTTTTCTTGGCAGGCCAAATCTTATCTAAATAAAAACTTTTATACAAGCATTAGTAAGGTATTTTGTAATACATAAAGACAATTGAATGTCCCTACTGTCAAAATCCTCCAGGCTATTCCAAACATTTTTTAATATATTAACATAAAAAATATTGGACTCAAGGGGCACCTGGATTGTTCAGTCGGTTAAGCGTTTGACTTCGGCTCAGGTCATGATCTCGCGGCCTGTGGGTTCAAGCCCCGTGTCGGGCTCTGTGCTGACAGCTCAGAGCCTGGAGCCAGCTTCCGATTCTGTGCCTCCCTCTCTGTCTCCCCTTCCTCCACTTGTTCTCTGTCTCTCTCTTTCAAAAATAATAAATAAAAACATTTATATATATAAACATACATTTATACACACACACATATATATGTGGTTTAAATCATATGTGGTTTAAATCAAAACACACACACACACACATATATATATATATATGGTTTAAATCAAACACTTATTTGATAATTTGAAGAGATGCAAAACAACTTTACCCAAAATATCTGAAACTATCCACACAAAAACCACATCCCCTTTTCATAAAAGGTATATAGTATTCAAATGAGGAGATAATATTCTTTAGTATCTTTTCAACAAAATATCAGCTTGACTTCCTCAATTACAGAAGTTCCACACTTTGAATGATAGCCAGAGATTTCAATAATAATTTCTTACTGTCAAGTACCTTTCAAAAGTTCAGCTAGAGTATAGATATGAAATATTTTAACTTTTTATTTTTTCAGATTCTCTGTGAACCATTAGTGAAATGTATATTTTTTAAACTTTTTTTCTTGAGAGAGAGAGAGAGAGAGAGAGAACATGTGTGCAGGAAAGGGGTGGGGCAGAGGGAGACGGAGAGAGAGAATCTTAAACAGGCTTGATGCTTAGCATGGAGCCCGACATGGGGCTCGATCTCACAAACCCTGAGATCATCAACAACCTGAGACAAAATCAAGAATCGGATGTAACCAACTGAGCCACTCAAGGACCCCGATAAATTTTAAGCTCATAGCAAAATTAAGAGGCAAGTACAGAGATTTCCATATACCTCTGTCTCCACACATGCATAGCCTCCCCCATTTATTGACATCTCCCACCAGAGTGGTACAATTGTTACAAAAGAGAAACCTACAGTCGCACATCTTAATGATTCTAAGTCTACAGTTCACTCTTCGTGTTGTACATTCAGTGGGTTCAGACAAATATATAATGACATGTTATCCATGGTGATAGTATCATACAGAATATTTCATTGCCCCCAAAATCCTCTATGCTGTGCCTGTTCATCCTTCCCACACCACGCTTCTGGAAACCACAGACCTTTTTACTGTCTGCACAGTTTTGCCTTTTCCATAATACTATGGAATCATGCAATCTGTAGCCTTTTAAGATTCACTTCTCTCACTCAGTAGTAAGCATTCAAAGTTCCGCCCTGTCTTTTCATGGCTTGAGAGCTCAATTCTTTTTAATGCTGGATAATGTTCCACTGTCTGGAAATACCAGTGTATCTATCCAGTTACCTCCTGAAGGACATCTTCGTTGCTTCCAAGTTTTGGCAGAGAATCTAAATGAATAAAGCTGCCGTAACATGTTTGCAGGTTTTTGTGTGGACGTCAGTTTTCAACTCCTTTGGGTAAATACCACACATTTGCAGGATGGTACAGTGAGAGTAAGTTTAGTTTTCTAGGTAAGTGCCAAACGCTTCCAAAGTGGCTGTTTTCTACTCCTTTCAAAAGAAAAGTATTGCCGGGAAGAATCTCATGCTTTTGCTGTCACTCTCCTTTCTCCTCCCTGTTTTGATCAGTGAGCAGTCATAGAATATGTGCTATGTACATGTTTCATGTGATTTTGATGAACTTAGGGACTCTTTAGAATTAATATTCAATTCATTAAAAATATAAATTATATTCAAGACTATAGTTTTTCTAAATCATTAAATCCAACCCTAAAGGTTTTTTATACTTTATAAATCTTTTTTCTTTACATTTTATGAATCCAATGAATAAGTAATCACATTCAACAGGGCCTTTAATTAATGATTAATCAACTCTTTAAATTATGTCTATTTATTTCTTATACTCCATACAAAACAAACAAAACCTTTTCAAACATGTAAGCCATTTCTATTAGTCTAACGAATATATATGTATTTTCTATATTTTAATGCTTTTTGTAAAATTGGTTTATGTATAATTTTTTTTCTATAAATTTTTGTTGTTTTAATGTCTTTAATGTTTATTTTTGAGAGAGAGAGACAGAGACAGAGCATGAGCAGGGAAGGGACAGAGAGAGAGACACACACACGGAATCCGAAACAGGCTCCAGGCTCTGAGCTGTCAGCACAGAGACAAATGTGGGACTCAAACCCATGAACCGCGATATCATGACCTGAGCCAAAGTCGAATGTTTACCTGACTGAGCCATCCAGGCGCCCTTATTTAATTGTTTAACGTAATTTCTCAGGTCTAATATTCAAATGTCCAATAACATAGTTTAAATTTAGAGTTAGCAATACTAATATTCTAATTTATTTTAAACAATTCATCATACCAAATACCAGATATGCATGTCATTCCCAAAATTCATGCAAAAGGTGTTTTAATGTTTAATTTACTTCCCCCTTTGAAAAAATATAATTCTTACTTTTCATGGCATTGAAAGACCCATCAAAGTCATAAGTATGCTTATTTGCTTCTCCACTAGAGATGTTTGCTTAGTACATGAGATTTGACTCAGTTGAGAACCCCCACCAACAGATAGAACCCCTTTTCAGTGTATAACAAGGACTCTGACCTTCAGATGGTTCAAAATAGCCATTGTCTAATATTATTCTTACCTTCTCTACCTCATCCTTTCTTCTACTAAAGAATTCTGTAGCCAGAGATGTTAACAGAGGGCTTTATGTTTGGCGCACGATTGCAACTCTTTGGCTCCCTTAATACATTTGAGTGCTTTCTTGTCTGGCTCTAAAAAACACTTTTAATGCCATTCCACTGGATCCTTCATAAGTTCATGTCATACTTTAATAGCCACTTTTAAATTTATTGCCTGATTTAGGTAAGCAGAATTCTGTATTTTGTATTCTTTTCATATTTTCTCTGTCTGGCAGGCCACAAGTTTTATAGACACGGCGTGCCATCAGGTTGGATTCTGCACATCTCTCATGGCCACAGTCATAACGCCAAACTCATGCTGATGATAACAGCACAAAAAGATGAATGAGACCCAGCACTTAGCACATTAAGAATGCCCAGTGCAGCCAGGAGTAGTGGATCCCCCTTGTTTACATGCTGAGTGGTTTTCATTCCTTCTACTTTGCCTTCTAGGCACTCTTAAGATTTTCATGTAAAATGGCTTACTTTATCTTGGATTATCCTAATCCAAATTCCTTACTTTTCTCTACCATTGATGTAATGGATCTCTTATTTTTATGTCTTTTTAACTATAAATTTTCTCTAATCCTTTTGGAAATAAGGGAGTTTTGAAAGAATGGATAAGACATTTTAAAAGTTCATTATTAGCATCTGGTACTGTCCGATGGTATTGAAATCCAATTGAGTAGCTTAGCTATTAAGATATCTTACTCCTCAAATTTTGCTTCTTAATTTTCTTTATTTAAAAAAACATAGCCTTTGGGGCGTCTGGGTGGCTCAGTCAGTTAAGCGTCTGACTTTGGTCATGATCTTAGCGGTTCTTGAGTTCGAGCCTCTGTGCTGACAGCTCAGGGCCTGGAGCCTGCTTCTGATTCTGTGTCTCCCTCTCTCTCTGCCCTTCCCCAACTTCTCTCTTAAAAATAAATAAACACTAAAAAAATAAAATAATAAAATAAAATAAAACAAAATAGCCTTTGAAAGGCAAGTTTTAATATTATTATTTAAACATATTGCTCTCTAGGCAAAATTTTCCTAAGAAGTATATTGCAATATTCTTTTGCAAGGAAAAAAAAGAAAGATTCACAAATTAGACGGGTTTTGAACTATAATTTTTTTAAATGTTTATTTGTTTATTTATTTTGGAGAGAGAGAGAAACAGAGCACAGTCAGGGGAGGGGCAGAGAGAAAGAGATAAACACAGAATCTGAAGCAGGCTCCAGGCTCCGAGCTGTCAACACAGAGCCCAACATGGGGCTCAAACCCATGAACTGTGAGATCATGACCTGGGCTGAAGTCAGACACTTAACCAACTGAGCCACCCAGGTGCCTTGAACTATAATTTAATCACTTTCTTACTCTATGTCATTTGGCAAGTCACTTAAAAGACTCACAGCTTTAGTTTCCTCATCTATAAAATGAGAATAATCAAAGAGCCACTAACATCATTGAGTTATTACAGGAATTAATTGAATTATTGTACATGCGGAAAATAGTAAGCACTCGACAAATGGTAGTGGGTTTATTTATTTATTTAATTTTTTTTTCATCTCCACAAAACACAACCAGAAAAAGCAGTTTCAGTATACTGGGAAGATAATAATAACAAAGTACAATTTTATTTCTATGGTTTTTTTTTTTTTTAATGTTTATTTACTTTTGAGATACAGAGAGAGACACAGTGTGAGCAGGGGAGGGGCAGAGAGAGACACACACACAGAATCTGAAACAGGTTCCAGGCTCCGAGCTGTCAGCCCAGAGCCCGACGTGGGGCTCGAACTCACGGACCGTGAGATCATGACCTCAGCTGAAGTCGGCGCTTAACCGACTGAGCCACCTAGGCTATTAATAAATGCATGGGCTTTTATATTTAATAAAATGCTGGGGTACACTCTATTAGAATGCTCTAATAGAGCGAGAAGGCTGTAGACACTGCAGTGTGGGAGAGTGACCATAAAGGAAATGTAGAGTCCTCAGTGACCAGATGAAGAAGGTTTTAGTGTGACATCCCAAGGAGTTTTGGGTTTCGCACTCTGAGAAATCCACTGACTGATTTAAGAAAATGATGATGTAATTAAATCTGTATTTTGTGCATATCAGACTATTGACAGTGAAGGTCGTGCAATATATGTTAATAATGTCGAATATAGGAACAAGACAGTCAGAAATTCTTTAGAATGGTATCCTCCATGTTAAAGAGAATTTAAGTAAATTATACTAGGAAAAATCTCTCCTCAGTAACATTTAGTTATCTACAGTCATCAACATTTAGTTGTCTACAGTGATCGAACATCATCAGGATGTTCCCCCAGTTAGCAAAATGTACAAATTTCCTTTGAAATGACTCTCAGAACTAACTGGTAGAGATTAAAAGCAAATGTCTCTCTAAAATGTTAAATGGAGGGGCGCCTGGGTGGCTCAGTCGGTTGAGCGTCCCACTTCGGCTCAGGTCATGATCTCGCGGTCCGTGAGTTCGAGCCCCGCGTCAGGCTCTGGGCTGACGGCTCAGAGCCTGGAGCCTGCTTCCGATTCTGTGTCTCCCTCTCTCTCTGCCCCTCCCCCGTTCATGCTCTGTCTCTCTCTGTCTCAAAAATAAATAAATGTTAAAAAAAAAAATTAAAAAATAAATAAATAAAATAAAATGTTAAATGGAAATTGCATGTATGACTAGGAAAGATATACAGAAATGCTTATTCACATTGAACTTTTAAATAGATTAAATATGGGGTTCCTGGATGGTTCAGTCAGTTAAGCACCTGATTCTTGATTTCAGCAAAGGTCATGATCCCAAGCTCGTGGGATCAAGCTCTGCATTGGGCTCTCCACTGATTGTGGGGCCTGATTAAGATTCTCTCCTTCTCCCTCTGCCCCTCCCCCCTCCCAACTGCGTGCATGTTCTCTGTCTCCAAAATACAGTGAAATAAAATAAAATAGATTAAATTAGTTTCCAGATGCAATCCTGCAAACCCTTAATTCCAAGTAGTCTTTATTTCATGTTTTTTGAGCACATAAACTGAAAAACCCTCCACAGCAGACACCCACCGGAGTGTGGAACAAAAGCAATCTTCACCGAATGAATTTTTCAATGACCTGTGAAACAGTTCTTTTTTTCCATCCTTGCCCAGGTTATGCAATGTTGTGAGACTCAGTCCCACCTCTGATCTCTCAAGGCTACAAGGATACATTATGTCCCACACTGAATGTTATTCTTTAGATGAATGTTTGACTTTTGAATTGTTGGAAGCAAACTTGTACAAGGCTTCCATGGCTCAACTACTGAAGAGACAAACACTCATTCTTCAGCCAAATGTTTTCTCAACTCATTTCAGGGGAATTCTGACTCAGTGTAGAAACTGTGAATTGTCTAACTCTCACCTGGCAAGAAGTGATGGCTTCCCAAATGCCATATAATTCCAAGCTCGGATAAAAATAGACACCAATACTCATGAAATTGTCTCCTTGTTAAATAGGACTATAAGTTCACTGAAAGCACTCAGATCTTAATGCAATAAAACTTATGAAGTTAATTTTTTCCATTCATGGATCATTCATAAAAGTAGTCCTACATTTTTCAAACTATTCTAAATATAAGAAAAATAAGTGGCCTTAACTTATTTCTTTGTTCTTTTGCAGTTTGAAGCATGCAGCATATCATATCTCTTCAAAAATTTCTAATTGTACTGAAGTTGAGGCTTTAAAAAGTTAATCTACTTTTGTACAAGTAAATAAAATTAGTGTAACTGAGGTCTTCTAAATCCTCGTAATAGTAAAATCAAAATGAAAGAAAATTACCATGTGATTTGTCGCCACACTTGACTTTTACAGCCCCATCTTATGATAAATAACTGATTCATTCATTACGCAAATGATTATTAAGAACCTATCCCTGTGATAGGTGGTGGGAGAAATTAGCGATATATAAAACTATCCTTATTTTTGAACTCTCTTAACATTATTGGCAAGAATGCGAACTGGTGCCGTCGCTCTGGAAAACAGTATGGAGGTTCCTCAAAAAGTCAAAAATAGAACTACCCTACAATCTAGCAATTGCACTACTAAGTATTTACCCAAAGGATACAAAAATACTGATTCGAAGGGGCACATGCACCCCAATGTTTATAGTAAAGCTACCAATAATAGCCAAATTATGGAAAGAGCCTAAATGTCCATCAACTGATGGAAGATGTGGTATGTATATACAATGGAATATTACTCAGCCATAAAATTAGAATGAAATCTTGTCATTTGCAATGACATGGATGGAGCTAGAGAGTATTATGCTAAGCAAAATAAGTCAGTCAGGGAAAGACAAATATCATATGATTTCACTCATATGTGGAATTTAAGAAGCAAAACAGATGAGCATAGCGGGGGCGGGGGGGAGACAGAGAGAGAGAAAGGCATACCAGAAAACAGATTCTTAACTGCAGAGAACAAACTGAGGGTTGCTGGAGGGCAGGTGAGCTGGTTGCTGAGCGGGCAGGGGTTGGGCTAAATGGGTGAGGGACATTAAGGAGGGCACTTGCTATGATAAGCATTGGGTGTTGTATGTAAATGATGAATCGCCGACTTCTATATCTGAAACTATTTTGACACTGTACATTAAATGGAATGTAAATAAAAACATGAAAAAAAAAACTGTCCCTATTTTCAAAGTAAGTTGCAATTAGGAAAGAGGGATGTGTGTTTGTGCAAACACATGTGCTCACAGGCACTTGTGATTCATTTTACTAAAATCTATTATCAGAAAATAAACTAGATTGGGGAGCCTGGGTAGCTCAGTAGGTTAAGCGTCTGACTTGCGCTTAGATCATGATCTTGCCCTCTGTGAGTTCAAGCCCCACATCGGGCTCTGTGCTGACAGCTCAGAGTCTGGAGCCTGCTTCAGATTCTGTGTCTCCCACTCTCCCTGCCCCTCCTCTGCTCATTCTCTCTCTCCCTTTCTCTCTCTTTCTCTCTCTCTCTCTCTCAAAAATAAATAAATATTAAAATTTTTAAATAAATAAAATTAAAATGAAAAGAAAATGAACTAGATTAAATATCTTTATCCTTCAAATTCTCTGATCAATACAACGTTTCAGAACATCTGGCCCTCACAAAGTTCGGAGGTACAATTTTCTTAAACACATACTCACTACCAAGTTTTGCTTTTCTTCTGGAAATTTTAAATTAAACAAAGTAAAAAAAAATCTAAACAGATTCATAGATCTAAAAGGTGCTATAATATAATCAATAAATACATTGAAAAAGTATCAAATGCCACCAGGGGGGAAAAATCAATTTTCTTTTGTTAGCTAGTTAATGTGGATACTCAGTACAAAACTTGGAAATGAATTAACCTAGTTTTTCCTTATAAATAAACCACTGTGTTTCCCAGGAGAATTTTGCAAACCAGTTAGTATTTTGTGCTTTTGGCAGGCAGATGACTTTTTAGTACAATTTTATAACTTCAACACTATTGAATTACTCTTTTAAAATGATGTTTTCTCTTGTAGCCACTGTGTGCCCTGGGACTGTCATTAAACAGTATCTTTGAGCAACATTTTCCACTTCCATACAGTCTGATACACAGTATTCTTAATTGGTTTTTCTCTGCAAAGGCGACTTTGAAATGCTTTTCAACGCTGATAATTTCCCCTGTGAGCTTCATTTGTAAATCACTTCCTTTGATGACATAACCAATGTGTCTGATTTCATTTCTTAAATGCCACCTATGACTTGCTACCCATCTGCTATTTACTCACGCAATGTAACCATGTATTAAAGAAATGGTAAATACCTGTAAGTCTGAGAAGGCGGTACCTTTGATTTTAGTGTTTAAGGCTACAATTTCCAAAGCTCCACGTGCTACCTAACAACTGTCCCTTAAAATTTGCGTAGTAGCAAGAATTTGAAAGGCAATCAGAGAATTTGGATGGCTGTGCCTAGTTCTGAACAGAGATTTGGGAATTTAAGAAGCGTGGCAATGATGGGAAAGTTGTTTTTTTTTTTTTTTTTTTTTTTTCACGATGATATTACATTAGGAATATACTTACCTGGGGATGACCAGAACATTCCACTGGGCTCAGGTACCAGAACGCCACTGCTTCCCACTAACTCCTGCAACAAAGGCTGGGCATTTCTCCTGTTCCAACTATTTTCTTTTTTCTATCTTTTCTGCCCCACCTGTGTTAAATGTTGGAGGTCAGCACCAGCAATTTCAGTAACTTGAAAGTTGAGATTAATGTTTTGTTTTGTTTTGTTTTAATTTTTTTTAACGTTTATTTATTTTTTGAGACAGAGAGAGACAGAGCATGAACAGGGGAGGGGCAGAGAGAGAGGGAGACGCAGAATCGGAAGCAGGCTCCAGGCTCTGAGCTGTCAGCACAGAGCCCGACGAGGGGCTCGAACTCACAGACCGCGAGATCGTGACCTGAGCCGAAGTCGGACGCTTAACTGACTGAGCCACTCAGGCGCCCCCGAGATTAATGTTTAAACATGGCAGCAAAGATGTTAGCAGTCGTACCCCTTTTGAATATGAAGCATTTCATCATGTACGAAATGACATAGGACACATGCTTTCTATTCACAGATGCTAAAGGATATGTGCTAGAAGCTCTAACTTGTCATCTTTCTCGAGTTCCACAACTCTGCCTCTAAAACAAAAGGCATTTATTGGAAATGGTGCTTACCGTTTTCTAATCAACTAACCTCTGAACAAAGGAGAAAGATGGAGAGGTTGGTTTTTTTTTTATAATTTTTTTTTAAAGTTTGTTTTATTGATTTGGAGAGAGAAAGAACACAGGAGGGGTAGAGAGAGAGAGAGGGAGAGAGAGAGAATCCCAGTCGGGCCTGCACTGCCAGCATGGAGCCCGAGGTGAGGCTTGAACTCATGAACCGTGAGATCATGACCTGAGCAGAAATCAAGAGTCAGTTGCTTAACTGACTGAGCCACCCAGGCTTCCCGAAAGACTGAGGTTTTTATAGTAGAGTCCTGCCCAGCTTTGTTCACTGTCTTTGGCAATTCCACCTTGTCATGTTAGGAAACAAGTTAAAAACAAAACAAAACAAAATAAAATAAAACATGTAATTTGCTCTGAAGCCTCTTCCTGTGAAAACGTTACACACTTTCTTGTTTCGTCAAGAAAACCAAAACTTCCACATTAATTCCAACCCTGTCCGTTAGCACAAACAGCATGAAATCCATATTACTTCAGAAATTTCTAACATCATTTCAATTTTTGAAATGCGTTAACATTGGTATCCCAAGTAATGGATAGCTTTCTTGAAACTGTGTAGCAGATGCATACCTTTACTTTATAAAAATTTGGCAGTGAAATAGAAATTGGAAATTGTTAGTTAGGAGAAGATGTTACCTCAGACATTTTTACCTAGAAATTTTGAATAATTCTACCACGAGCTGTTTCTAACTCCGTTCTCCGAGTACAAGAAATAAAAAGCAAGAAGAGAATAGACAAGCCTACAGAAATGGTACCATTCTTCTTTTCTACCATTTTAAGCTTAACAAGTTGTCACCTACCCTCAAGTTTGCTAATATACATATGGGACCAAGGAGAAAGAAACAAAGAGGAGAAACAGGCATGAGAGAAGGTGATACAAATAACAGCTGTGATAAAGAAAGAAATAAAAAAGATAGTCGGCACAGGGGAAAGCTGGGTTTGTTGCTGGAGTTGGTGGGAAGCAGTTGTGCTCTGATGTCCGACCCCACTGGAATGTTCCGGTCATCCCCAGGTAAGTATATCCTTTATGTGATATCATCCTGAACAGACTTTCCAAATCATCGTCACACTTGTTAAATTTTATTTCTTGAATACCACTGAAATTCAGAAATCCACAAGTATTTTTTTTAAAGATTTAAGAAAGCAATTCATAGAGCCAAATTTACTGCCACGAATTGGATGAAACCTTTGCAGGAACCCGCAACGAATGATCCAAAAATGATTCTACTGTGTTTTGATTCCAAAACCATATACATCTGGCTGACCTAGACTGACCCAGTAATGTTTTTCCTGGCCATCTCTTCAAAGACTACTAGTTACCTTCTGTTGGAGCTATTTCAAAAAAATATTGTCTTCCTCGTCACCCACACATTTCAGTTCCTTTCGTTCCCAAGTGCTGCTGTGAGGTTGGATATTGTCAGTTATAAAACTAAGAGGCTTCTGGCATCATAAACGGATTATCTCTGATTCTTTTTAAAGCTACTAATATAAGATTTGAAGTCAGCCAGCATTTCAAATTCAAAAAACATCTCGTATTCAACTTGTGTTTACGTTCTCAACGGGTTCTTCTTTTCTGCTGTTCTGCCTTTCCCTTGTTCAGTTCAACGCCTATTAGACTTTTTGAAATGCAAGAGATGTTGTAAACATATCCACATGGAAAGTGTCCCCATCTGGTCATCAAGTCAAAACCTTTGGCCAGATATTGGAGATAAAATATAGAATAGATAATAGAGTCAAACTTTATGTGAGCCATTGTGAACAAATTACTGTTGTCTTCCCTTACACTTGCAGTAACATAAACTCAGTCGACCACTTACTTATCCTCTAATTGCTTCTTGTGAGTCGTTAATATTGCCTGAACTATTTTCTGGGCCTTGAAGGCAAGGAGCCTTAGGACCTCTGAGGATTCAACCACAGTATCAGGAAGCTAATGGTTATTTACTAAGTGCCTTCTGAGTGACAGATGATGGCTGGAATATACTTATTTTTGAACAAGTGAAATGACTTCCTAGTGCCAGCCAAATGTCAGCTGGTTCACACGTCTCATTAAAAAACAAGATACCACTGAAACAATGGATTGAAACTGCAGGGCATAGTCTGCAAGAAGCCCAGGCCCTAGAGACTCACAGTGTGATAAGGACATTCCAGAACTTGTGTCTCAGATAGGCTGTGATTTGGATTACTTAGATCTCCTGAAAACTTTCCTTTTGATGTACCATGGAAACTCCAATATAGAATTCAAGTTCTTTACTTGATTCACATATACATAAATGGACAAAGGTTATCCATGAATAAAAGACCTTATTAAAATTTAAAGGGGAAGGTTGCCTGCTTGGCTCAGTTGGTTAAGTCTCCAATTCTTGATTGCCCCTTAGGTCATGATCTCAGGGTTGGGGATTGGGACCACATTGGCTCTGCGCTGGGTGAAGAGCCTGCTTGGAATTCTCTGTCCCTCTCTCTCTGCTTCTACCCTACCCCCCTCCTCTCAAAATATATAAATAAACATTTAAAAAAATTAAAGGGGGTCAAGTTAGACTGCAACAATATAAACCACTTGAAATCTCAAACTCAGTTGCCGTTCTCCCAAAAATCATCAGGTACAGTTTTCACTGATGACATTATATACCAGAACCCTCCAGTCATCTTTTGTTCCTTCCTCTTGCCTTCTATCTCTCCTTCACCCTATTCTTTTATCTGTAGGAATTTCTAAGACTATTCCTTGAGCTACTACTTTATAATATTCTACGATGAAATGCAATTAAGCTCTCCAAACTTCAAGTTAGGCAGTAAATGTCGTGTCCTTAGCGGCATAAGGAATTTGAATAGCACATCTTAGGACAGCTTGAAATAGCAATTTATTTTTCTTTTCTCCTCCAGAATGTTTTCCATTGTCAACAGCAATTGCTGCTAGGGGGAAAAAATGTAGAGGAAATGTTAAATAGCATTTCTTAATGTTGTAGGAGATGACGTCAGATTTAAAGAAAATCTTCAAAATCTCTAGGGAAATGGAGGTAAATTGCCACAAATTCAGAGACATCATAGATGGTGTGATAGTCTTCAGAATAAGTTCATAAGAGAGAAATCTAAAGAGGAGTATAATGTGGCCTTTGCTGTAAGATAAGAGACATGAAAACCAACATTTCCTGAGCACTTACTATGCTAGACACTCTTACCACTAAAAGTAATGAGTAACCAAGGTGTCTGTAAAAGATCAAACTTATGAATCTGAGTAGAGCTGGGATTCAGACAAATTCAGGTCTCACTAAAAAGTAGACAGAATGAGATGTATAACTTTCTTATTGAATAATCACTCGGTGAACTTCTTGAGTTACCAGTTTTACACTATTAAATGTTCTCATCCAACTATTTTATTTAACTTTATCCTGTTGTTATCCATAAAAGATTTGAGGTGGGTTATGACAAAACAGAAAATATCAGAACCATGAAAATTTAGCTAGATGAAAGCAATATTCCCAGAAGTAAACATCTAGAAACATAGACAAAAGGATGCTATACAATTATGAAATGTTAATAGTAAATTACACTAAGCCTCTTGGTCAGAAAACTAATGAAAACTCAATTAGTTATAAAATTCATAACTTGGGGGCTCCTGGGTGGCTCAGTCAGTTGAGCGTCCAACTTCCGCTCAGGTCATGATCTTGTGGTCCTTGGGTTCAAGCCCCACATCAGCTTCTGTGCTGACAGCTCAGAGCCTGGAGCCTGCTTCACTCTCTATATCTCCCTCTACTCTCTGCTCCTCCCCTGCTCACTCTCTGTCTCTGTCTCAAAAATAAATAAACGTTAATTTTTTTAAATGCGCAGCTTGCATAATAAAAAATGAAACAAACACATGAAATAAGTAAATATTTTCTTCCCCTTGTTTTTATGACTTTGTTTATGGTTATTATAGTGGATGGGCTTCTTCAAAAATCTTTGGACAAGTAAAGCAACCTAACAGTTTGTACAGAAGTAACTTATATACTTCATCAAGAATGCAAGTGTACGTCACAGAAATTCAGGGGGAGACATAAAATGTGGCTCAGATACGCAGTTCACTATTGCCGAAGTAATAACAACAAAGTGAATAGGGTGAATAGCCTGACTGTCCATCTTTACAACCACTTTTTTGATAAAAGATGTATATTGGATGATTTGAAGATATAGTGTCTAGCAAGAATTCAAAATGTAGTTATTATCTGTAGCTTATAAGGGTAAAGGCATATGCTTTTTATATGATTGACTACATATGGAAGAATATAATATAAAGTGTTCAAAGTAGTTACCCAGGGGAGGTATAAATACGAGTCTACTTTATTTTGTATTGGTCCATTCTCTTTAACATTTGATGGAAGGGGGTTACTTTGAGCTATACCAGGGCCTGTCCTCAAACCTCATCCTGTTCTGCCTCTTTAAGATTTGTGTCACTCTTCACAAAATGTGTAGTTCTATGCGGTGACAGGTGTTACCTATATCTATTGCGGTGATCATTTCATCATATATACAAACATAGAATCATTATGTTGCATACTTGAAATTTATACAATGTTATTTATCAATTATATCTTGGGGAAAAAAGAAGACATCATCAACACAGGTATCAATTATGTGGATGGCGTGTAACTATATGCTGTAGATGAGCATACTGTATGTGCTACAGCCACATGCTGTAGATACTACAGAGGCATAAAAACTACTTGGCTCAGGGGCGCCTGGGTGGCTCAGTCAGTTAAGTGTCCGACTTTGGCTCAGGTCATGATCTCGCGGTCTGTGGGTTCAAGCCCCCGCGTCGAGCCCTGTGCTGACAGCTCAGAGCCTGGAGCCTGTTTCATATTCTGTGTCTCCCTCTTTCTCTGACCCTCCCCTGTTCATGCTCTCTCTCTGTCTCAAAAATAAATAAATGTTAAAAAAAAAAAAAACTACTTGGCTCAGCTGAATGCGGGCTATAGTTAACAAACAAATCAAGAATAGGTATGAACTTCAAGAAGTGCACATAAATAAGAAAAAAGGGCAATTGTACAAATTAAATATTAGGATGATTCAGCATAAGAACAATATTTACCTTAAAAAAAAAAAAAGGATGGGGAAAAGAAAAAGAAATGTATCGGATTCAGCTGACTGTAAGTTAAAAATGAGTGAGTCATGTTGAACAGTAGTCAAAAATGTTACCATGAAAATCCACTATCTCTAGAACACCCGGAACAAATGAGATGAACATCCCTCTCTGTTTTATACCTTGCAGCTCATAAGTGGAATAGTGACTTCTGTCTGGGAATCTACAATTTAAGGAGGGTAACGAACAACTGGAGAGAGTCCATAGGTAAATAACCACAGTGTGGCCGACCTAAGTGTTTTCTTGATGCAAGAGGGAACCTTCTCATGATCACAACTGCATTTCATGATATAAATTGCCTCTTTGTTCTTCTCTTTCCTCTCTTTTCAGTTTGGTTCCTATCCTCATTACTACACCAATCTCGTTCTTGGTAAGCCCTCCATGTTTCTAAATCTGAAAGATACTTTCCAGAAGTTATTATATTCAGTTTCAAGAGCATTTGGTGTCATCCATTCCCATCTCCTGGATACACCCGCCTTCTTTGTCTTCTGTGAAACCGTATGTCCTTATTTTACCCCAAACTTTCCAACTGCTCTGTATCTGGCACACTGACAATTCTCCCTTAAAAAAAAAAAAAAAATCTATTCTTCAATTTTATGGCTGATTTTTTTAGTCTTCGCTTGTATAACTTGAAAATACATGTTAGGCAAATTTCACAAAACTGGTTTGGCATCTCTCTTTCAGACCTGCGAGCCAGTCTCGCACATCCTCTATAATACTGCGATGGCTGGCTCTCATTTTTGTGGGTTCTCAGTTGCAAAGGAGACCCAAAAAATCCATTTTACCATTAAAAGGCAAAACTGAGAAATTGGGATTGACAATAATCTATATCTTCAATGGGTGAAGACGTAGTCTAACATTTATAGGGTCAATGACTGATAGAATTTCCCCCAGTATGTTCCTCTTTCCTCAGATCAGAGAAAGGAGGTATTTTTTTTCTAAAAGAAGTCTTGCTTCTTTTACTTGTAGTGGGTGTCAGCATAGAATCAGGTAAAAAGTAGAATTATCAAGGTGTGAATTAAAATCACGATAAGCCAACTTTAAAGGATATGTAAAATTTTGTTTTTTTTTTAAATTACTTACTCAATTGTAATATCAATTCAACCTATTTAGGGGAATTTAAATTTACATGTGAAATATTTTTTAAATTATTTTTAATGTATTATTGATTTTTTAAATTTTTTTAACGTTTATTTATTTTTGAGACAGAGAGAGACAAAGCATGAACGGGGGAGGGGCAGAGAGAGAGGGAGACACAGAATCTGAAACAGGCTCCAGGCTCTGAGCTGTCAGCACAGAGCCCCATGCGGGGCTCGAACTCACGGACCGTGAGGTCATGACCCGGGCTGAAGTCGGACGCGCAACCAACCAAGCCACCCAGGCGCCCCATATTATTGATTTTTTGAGAGAGAGAGAGCATCAGTGGGGGAAGGACAGAGAGAGAAGGGGACAGAGGATCCTAAGGGGCCTCTGCACTGGCAGACTGACAGCATCGAGCCCCACATGGGGCTCAAATTCATCACCCGCTTTATCAGGACCTGAGCTGAAGTCAGACGCTCAACCGACTGAGCCACCTAAATGCCCCTACATGTGAAATATTTTGCAAGGACACTGGAAAACTTACAAACTTCGGTTATCATGTAAAATTTATCAGTACAAAAAAAAAAAATTCACCTTCCCATCAACCCCAAGTTTTCATTTTTTCATATTATTAGGTCTTTGTCCATAGGTGCGTACAATTGGCTGGTATTTTACTTCTTTTACTTATATCATTAAAGATCATAATTTATTTAACAAATTTATTCACTCTGAATAGACTAGATTATGCTATGATAACATTCAGCCCCCAAATGTTAACAGGTTATAATCACAGAAGTTTACTTCTCTCTTACTCTGTGACTCCCCCTTGTAGGTTCCATGGGGTACCTCTGCGGGATTTGTTACTTGGACAGGCAGGCTGAGAAATGATCCAGGGGAAGAGAAAGAGAATTTGCACACAGGTTTAAAGCTTCTGCCTGAAAGTGAGCCATGATACTGCCGTCCACATTTACTTATCCCTTCCTAACTTCAAGAACACAAAGAAATATAATTTCACCATGTGCCGGGAAAAAAAGAAGAAAAAAGAAAAAACATGTTTTTTGAACAGTGCTAATAACTATCCCACCTATTTTTAGACACTGAATTTGTTTTCAATCTTCTTACAATTTTAGGGAGTGCTACAATGAGTATTTTCATACGCGCTTTTTTTCTGTTCTTACTTCGTTAGTACAAATTCCCAGTAGTGGGATTACTGGATCGAGAACATGAATATTATGATCCAATACCTACCACCACATCGCTTTCCAATATTGCAGTCAATAAATCTCTCTATTTTATTCACCTAAGAGCCACTTGTTATTCATCCTGGCATCCCTATTGCTAACAATGTCTTAAAGTATAGGTGATTGACTGTTCACTGAGTAAATAAAATAGTCTAGCCTATGATTTCACAAACATCTCTTTGTTTTGAAATATCATGATTTTGTATGAGATGCTAAAATTATTTTTTTTTTCAACGTTTTTTTATTTATTTTTGGGACAGAGAGAGACAGAGCATGAACGGGGGAGGGGCAGAGAGAGGGAGACACAGAATCGGAAACAGGCTCCAGGCTCCGAGCCATCAGCCCAGATGCCTGACGCGGGGCTCGAACTCACGGACCGCGAGATCGTGACCTGGCTGAAGTCGGACGCTTAACCGACTGCGCCACCCAGGCGCCCCGAGATGCTAAAATTATTTTAACCGAGAAAAAATATTTCAGAGAATCCCAATAATTTAGAAATCTATCATTGTTTTATTTACATGTCAGTTAGCAATGCCAGCCACAGATTGTTGATACAGGAGGTTTAATGCAATCGTGTATATATATTATATATATATATTATATATACAACCGTGTATATATAATATATATATATTATATATACATAATATATATATTATGTATATATATGCAACCGTGTATATATAATATATATATATTATATATATACATAATATATATATTATGTATATATATGCAACCGTGTATATATAATATATATATATTATATATATATACATAATATATATATTATGTATATATATAATATATACACATGCTAGCATTTTAGGAACAATAAAATAATACCTAAATTTACCTAGACTTTCTTTGATAGTGACTGAATCATGGTTCTTATTTACATTCCATAGAAACAGACTCTGTTAATTGAAACATTTTGAAAGGAAATTGGATGGCTTACTGAATCACTAGGAAGACTAAAAAACAAAACAAACAACCAAAAAACCCAGGTTCGAACACCAGGCAGAAACCCTTCCAGACAAAATCTGCCCACATGAAGAGCCTAAGTGAGGCCACTTTGCTGGGACTGCTGCTCCCTCGGTTGCTGGTAACTGCTTCTGTTGGCACGTGACGTGGATTCAATTGCCACCCCAATTCTGCTCTGCCTTTGGAAACCAAACATTGATGTCACTGACTCTGCCCTCTGCCCAGGATCCTGTCCTCTGGATTCAAATGGGAACATGCGATTGGTTAAGAAGAAGTCCAGTGTCTCAACAGGTTGCAAGATTGGGGGCATCATGTCTGGGATTTTCAGCTTCTGTAGACAGAGGTGAGACCTGTCCCAGCAAGGTTAACACAGAAAAATATTCCCTAGGCACAGTAAGGGAATCCAGAGGCAGGGAAACACAATTAAATAACAACAAAACCGAACAAATATTTACTACAATGAGCAAATTTAGACGTTTTCTACAATTTCCAGAAACTCATTGAGATTGTTCTGTTCACTTCCTCTCCCCTTTAAATTTTGGGATTTAAAAAGTTTTGCTTTGCTTTGTTTTCTTTCTACAAAGGGAGTATTCATTTCAAATTTTCTTAAATAAGCCACATCCTGCTGCTTTTAGAGTCTCTGGTGCATTTTCTAATATTTTCATTATATTTCTTATAAAATCCATACAGCATTTCTCCAAATGTATTGTGAGTCATTAAAAATACCTCCTTTCTCTGATCTGAAGGAAGAGGAACATACTGGGGGAAATTGCTAATATGACAGGAATGAAGATAAAAAAGAAATAGGCCTTTGTTTCTACAAATTGTCTGGTAGAAATGACAAACAAATAATCCCAATGCAATCATATATGCCATGTATGAGAAATAGGAACAGAATACTGTAGGCACACAAAAAAGACAGTGACCAGTCCTATTCAGAAAAAGTTTCAGAGATGATAGTTGACCTGAGGATTTCTTTTAGCATGAAGTCTATCATGCAAGGCCAGGAATGAGCACTTTCGGAAATTTTGACACACTGATTTCCTTGAGTTTCCTCTGAGATGTCAATTTTATAAAAGAAAATGGTAATTTAATAAAGAACAGTCACTGTACTCAGGGGCATTTCTTGAGTATGAGTTATCTAACGTCAAATAATCTTCTAAGCTTTTGGTACAAACTCATCATTGCCTCAAGTAGCTATTTTTGAAGTAGTGGGAGTTTCTAAAAGGCAAGAGAAAATTCAAAATAGGGGTGTGTATTTTAACATCTGCCCCCTCTAAAGACAAATGAATCCTTAGCTTTACCTGCCTTTTGTATCACTAAAATACTGAGAAGTTTATTTACCGTACAAATATCTTGATGCCATATAAACCACCAAGAGAGAGTTTCAAAAGATCTCAAGGTAGAGTTTATGAAATCACCAATGTTTAGAACTAGAAGTGATCCTCTCTCTGGTCTAAGGCCACCCAAGGTTAAATATTACCACTGTACCAAATCTTCCTTCACTTCCTTCTCGGCTGTCTCTCCCTACTCCCTCTGACTTATCATTGATAATTACTTTGCAGTACAGTTTGGGCTGGGAAACATCGATCTGGTCTAATTACCCCATTTTTCCAGAGAATTCAGTTTCAGAAATTCAAAATGGCGGGCATTAAGTGACTCAAATCTACTTGGTTTCAAAGGCAATGAAGGTGAAAACTATGAACAATATCTCACACTGCGATTAGTTCCAAGTGCAGTGGAGTATTTAGTTGGGAGTTTAATGTAATTAAAGGTTTCTTCGGCAAGCAAAATGAACTCAAACGTATGAATGTTTCGAGAAGGCATTTTCAGCTCAACTTTACAAATAACTAAAAGCTAGTGCTTTCTAACAATGGTATGAATTGTTTTACATGGTGCTGACTTCCTGTATATTTGCTATATTCCTGATTATAACAAATTATGGGGACTGAGGTGGCTTGGAAGTGATCATTTCATTGGACTAAAGATTCTCCTAAAACCCTCTCAAGTCTAGACATGACACCTCCCACTTCTTGATCAGATGACCCAGGGTAGAGTTCCATATTGCCATTGGGGAATTCTTTGATGTGGGGAAAATCACTGATCTGTCCTCACCAGACTGTTATGATGATCATCTGAGGTTGTACATGTAAAATCACAAGGATATTCGTATTCCACTTCACAACTTGCAATTTTTACTATCATTCACCCATAAGTCTATCAAAAATATAATTATTTCAAAATAAATGGCCCTGAACTTAGAACATTTTGACTTTAGGGGCCACTATTAAAAATAACAAGAATATTTGTAAGCAACAATAAGAATAAGAGCAAAAGCATCCCTCATGTTTTTCTTGGAAATGAATTTCCAGGACACAGATTGAGAGATTCTACTTCAACCCCTAGGAGTCTAATTCCCATTGCCTGGATCTAAATCAATGGGTTCTGCTGCACAACTTGTGGAAAACAATGAGATGACAGAATGTTTATCATAAAGTTTTACTGCACTGAGTTATTTTGAGTTAGTGTAGGTACAGCCACAAGCACAAATGGGTACTATTATGCATGGCACTCTACTTTGTTGAAGGGGTAGGAACTTCTAATTGTATATAAATATCACCCTGTCCTTTAGGGTGATATTTATAGGTGGAACAGAACAAGAAAGGGGATTTCTGACTCTTTTAAATACAGAAATAGGGAAGAAAAAGAGAGCGAAAAAGACAGAGAGGGAGGAAGATAGGGAAGGGCAGGGATGAAGAAAGGAGTGGGAAGGGAGAGGGAAAAAAGAGAGGGAAGGAGGAAGGCCAGGAGGGAGGAGAGGAGGGAGAAGCCAGGTAGAAGAGGAGGGAGAGGGAAGGGAGGGGGGCAGACGGGGGCAGGGAGCAGGGGAAGGAGAGGGAGAGGGAAACATTTAACAGCAGAGAGAACATGGATTCTTTTTCATAATATGAAACTCAGTGTTTATTTTTCTCTAGTGTGCAATAACGGAACACAGCGTGTAAGGATTAGCTCAAATTGACTTGAAGGTACGGTCTCTTTATGAAAGATCTTTCAAAAGAAAAACATGATGTGTTCTGGCACTAGGAAGACAGTGCCAGGAAGCACATCAGCAATTTACTTTCCAAGTAGGAAATATTCATTAGATCTAAATACCAAGTTGTTTGCAGAACATGTTCAAGCAACAGCTTGTTCCTAACACTGCTGAACATTGTTTCTGTCTGGTCTTACATCAGGGATTGCTTAAAATATGGTCTTTCAGCTTTATCCCTGATAGATATTAGCTCAATGGACGGATATGCACAGTGCGATGAAGCTTGGTAACTTGACTTCTAAGAATAGGACCCAGGAAAACCATAGGCAGAAAAATCTAAACAATTTATTTAATTACAAACTTTTATTTAGTTGTGGAAAAATAAATAAAAGTCTTGATGAAACTAAAAAAATACATTAAAATATTATATTAAAATTGCATTTTATGAAAGAGGAGGAAAGGATAACTTATTTTTAGAAAATGGCTGGATCAGATTTCTTGTTTGAAGAAAAAGTAAGAAAATAAAAACTGAAAAAAATGAATTGAGTCAAACTTACAGAGGAAATATTTAGAAATCTCACTACTGTAAAATGAGACAAAATACCTATACTCTAGCTAAATGATTCACAATTAGTTATCTATTACAGTAAAAGTCAATTTCTAAGAGTCAACAATATCCCTCATCCTCACAACCACACATCCACATCTTTCCAGGGTGTTATCCATGGAAAACCACATACCTCAAAAATCAAGAACTCAGAATTATGCTTCCTGCTTTATAATACCCAAAGGCATGATTATCTAATAGAGAAGAAACCACACCCTGTTTATGTGCTGTACTGTTCACTTGAGACATATTTCCACTCTGATTTCTCCTACAGTTGTCAGAACAAAAAAAAATAAAATTAAATTAACACAATATTACATAATTTATAAGGAAAGGAAAGTGACAGGTTTGCATCTTATGGGAAATAGAAGATTTGCCTTATAGGAAAACAAATGTAAAATTAAATAAAATGATAAATTATTATTTAAATAATAAAATACAATTCAAATTAATATACTACATAAGTAACTAAAGGATAGGAATACTGGTAATATTATAATATTAAATTAGAGGCACCTGGGTGGTCCGGTCCGTTGGGTGTGAGACTCTTGCTCAGATCTGATCTCACAGGTCATGAATTCGAGCTCCACGTGGGACTTTGCACTGACAACACAGAGGCTGCTTTGGATTCTCTGTCTTGCTCTCTCTCTCTCTTCCCCTTCTCCGTTCTTCCATCCCCCTTCCTTCTACTCTGGAAAAAGACAGCCAAATACAATACGAACAGTCCACATAGATTCACATAGGTGGTGCCATGTTCACATACACCACCATCAAGTGGGCCTCAAGGGAGGAGTGGGTGGGTCGATTCTGGGTGTGTATAAACTCCCATTGTCCAGAACATGCCTTAAATTCAGTCTTTCTCGTGTATTCTTAGCGTTATTGTCACTCCATCCCCGAGTGTCCCCTCTTACAGTTTGAAACAAGATAAATAGTAATAACAATTGCATAAATTTGCCTAAGTCATTCATTAATTGATTCACAGAAAAAAAAAATCTGTTGACCACCTACTCTGTGCCAGATACTGCTCTATATGCATTGTACTCATCAGTGGAAAGAACAGACAAAGATGTCTGCTCTCATGGAACTTACATTCCGGAAAAAGTCCACAATAAACAATAAACAAAGAAAAGGAGCAAATTATAGAGTACGTTAGAAAGTTATGTTACTGAAAAAAAAAAAAAAAGAAAGAAAAGAGCAAAAGTAGTCAAGACTAAAATTAAGAGTTCTTGGGGTGTGGACACGTTTGTAATTCCGGTGGTGAGTTTAGGACAATCATCTTTAAGCAGGCAGTCATTAAGTAAGTAACACTTAAGGTTAACGGTTATTCACATGAATTAATGGTGGAAGAGCATTTTAGGCAGGGAAAATAGTATAATAGTCCTAAGGCGATCATTGTACAGAATGTGGCTTTTACTATGAGGATAAGAAGAAACTGTTGCAGGGTTTTAAGTAGGGGAGGGACAGGATTTCTATTTTAAAATTATAACTCTGGCAGCTGTAATGTTACTCTAGAGGGCAAAGGTAGAGGATGACAAACTGGAAGCTATTAAGTAAAACAGATAAAAAGTAACGTCTTAAACTCGAGAGGTAGAAATGGAGAGGGTGAGAAATGGCTAGATTCCAGGAAATAAGCGGTCACAGAAAAAACTGTATGAATGTTCTTGCTTGGTACCATAAAGAGGACCCTCACAGACACAAACTGAAGTCTAGTTACCAAATAATTCTATTTCCCTCTTCAATAGCGTGAATGTACTTGGGAAAATCAGAACCAAGTTTATTTGCGCTCTGTCCTGATCTTAACTGTTAAAATTTCTGAAAAAAAAACCAGAAATTATTTTTTTTAAATCAGAACATGGGGTGTTTCTCCATTTCAACAAATTTTCCAGTAGATACCATATAGCAGAACAATGCTATTCAGGAGTTATTGTAGCAGAACAATGCTATTCAGGAGATAAAAGGAAAAATCAGAAGTAGTCCCTATATGTCTTCAGCAGAGAAAAAAAGTCATTTAAACAAGCAAGGACAACAGAGCAATGTCATCATTGTGCTAGAAGTTTGAGGAAGATAAATTAGATCTCTAAACGGGGTGGTTAATGATTAGGGGCAGGTGAAAGGAGTATTTAAAAGTGGTTTTTGGATATGATATCCTTGAAAAGAACTTTGAGAGAGGAATAATATTTGTCACAGTGATCAGTGTATTTCAGATGGAATGGAAATATGAACAAAACACATCTAGGAAAATACTTTAGGACAAGTGTTAGGTAGTTTGGTGTGATTGAAGCATGGAATTGTTGGAGGACAATTCTCCATAAGTCTCAAATATTTCTGTGAATCATGCAAAAATACCCCATCAACTGCTCTTTTGTTCCAAACTATATTTTTAAGGATTCTTCTATAACAAACAACCTTGGAAGCTAGAGATAATGTCTAATATCTAGAGATAATGACTGCTTAAAGAGCAAAGGGTAGGTTTATGAATAACCTTAGAAGATAAAAAGATAATGTCTCCTTGGTAAGCATGTTTATATTCAGTATAAAAGATTCAAATTCCCCAAGTTCAGCATTCCTCAGCTATGCTTCAAGCCTACTCAGTGTGTAGAATTCACTTGGACCACTCCAAGTGTCCCCACAGAAATTAGGAGGAGAAAGGAAATCTATGCATACTTGAAACTAATACTATTTACTATGTCATGAGTTCTGATAAAGCCTTTTGTATCACTGTAAAGTTAGGGGACAGACCACATGAGCATCATCACTTCTAATACCCACTACAAAATTTAAGAGTCCCTAAGACCACTCTCAGTTTTGATAATTTGCTAAAAGTACTCATGGAACTCACTGAAAGCTATTATACTCACAATTGTGGCTTACTACAACAAAAGGATACAGATTAAAATCACCCAAGGGAAAAGATACACGAGGCAGAGTCCAAAAGAGTCCCAAACATAGAGCCTTCAGTTGCCTTCCCCTGTGGAGTCATGTGACTATCCACCCCTCCCAATAATGATGCATGATAATACACACTGAGTAGTCCCAACTAGGGAAACTTACCTGGGCCTTGATATCCAGATTCTTTAAAGGAGCTCTGTCTTATAGATAGGGTTGACTGCTCATGTGATCAACCTTAGACTCCAGCCTTTTCAGAGATCTAGCTATGCAACAAGACCAGAAATCCCCATTATAAATCATGCTGCCACACTATCTAGCATAGCTCAAGTCTCCCTGGTAAACAAACAAACAAAAAAACACTTTTTTCAAGTAATACATTTCAAGGGCTTAGAGATTACCCCCAGGAACTGAGGGGGAAAACTAGATCTCTCTTTGGGCAAGGTTAAATTCTTTACTACACACTCTACCCCCAGAGGTCTTGTGTTTTCTGCCAACATCCATTGAATTGTGGTAGGCTAACCTGTTAGTTTGCAATTAGGGCAAACTCTATGATCTTACACAGTTCTTGACAGGAAAGTGAAGAGGGATACCCTGAACAATATGCTTAGAAAAGGAGGTAAAGAGGGATCACATCACAGATTCCTCTTATGCTTTCCTGAGAGGTTAAACTTTATTCTTTAGCCAATGAAGATTCTATTTTTGTAAAGACACAGTCTACATTAAAATATGATTTTCTTAAACATCACTCAACACGCCATATATAAAGGTGAAGATGGCAAGTGGTTGGACTGATTCAAGTTTAAGAGTTTTAAGAAAAAAATGTTCTGGAAATCTAGAGGGTAAAAGAATTAGAGATGTTGACAATTAAAGAGATTGAATCAATGATTTAGACTGTATCACCTGAATCAAAGGGTCATGAAAGGAAGCCTACTGACGATAGTGGAGAAAAGTGGAGTGAAGATAGGGGAGAGAGTGGAGAAAGGTCCAGGGAAATAGGAAACAAAGAACAGGTGTCAAAGGAGTAAAGGCAGGAGATCTGGAATGACAGTAGAATACTATGAAAGATTGATGTATTAGAGTTTAAAACTTCATAAATTATCAGTTGAACTCTCAACAAGTTTCAGGATCTACTACAAGTATGGGTTAAGATTGACTATGCACAAAATTTTATTTATTTATTTATTTATTTATTTATTTATTTATTTATTTAATGTTTATTCATTTTTGACAGACAGAACATGAGCCAAGGAGGGGCAGAGAGAGAGGGAGACACAGAATCTGAAGCAAGTTCCAGGCTCTGAGCTGTCAGCACAGAGCCTGACGTGGGGCTCAAACTCATGAACCACAAGATCATGACCTGAGCCGGACTTGAACCCTCAACCAACCGAGCCACCCAGGTGCCCCTTAGACTCAAAAAGCACAGTAAATTTGGAAGTACAATAACTCATACACAAATACATTAAAGTCACTGAAATGGATGTGAATCTTATGAGAAAGGGAAAGAACATATGCTAGAAACCAAAAATGAATGGGGACAGTGAAGTTGGTAAATGATGACCAAGATGGGCTAGAAGTGTAATATTTAGTGATAAGAGCCTGAAGGAAGGAAGAGTGGAAAAATACGTATCAGAATTCTTAGTGGAGAGCTAGAAGAATACCCATATTTCCCCTTTGTGGTATGAAGTTTCAACACCCCTGACTTGCGTGGGCTTCGAGCTAAAGTCCTGGAAATCAGATGATCTCTAGGCTTTAAAGTAGAAAAAGAGTGGGTGGGGGAGGGACTATTGAGCATTCTCAGAAACTGAAGACCCAGAACTATTTGCTAACAGTGAACGTAACATAAAAAGAATAATAATCATCAATGGTGTGAAGGTTAATTTTACGTGTTAACTTGGCTGGGCCAGCGGGAGAGGAGTGGAGGGCTCAGATATGTGAGTAGACATTCAAGATGTATTTATGAGGGTAGTTTTAAATGAGATTAACATTTGAGTTGGATTAGAATAAAGCAGATTTCCCTTCCTAATATACACCTCCTCTACTCTATTGAGGGCTTGATAGGACCAAAGGCTCAGTAAAGGAGAATTCCCTCTCTCTGACCATTTTCAGCTGGGACATCAGTCATCTCCTGCCTTTGGATTCAGACTTGGATTGGAACTACACCTTCAGCTGTCCTAGATTTCCAGCTTACAAGTGCATATCATGGTACTTCTCAGCCTCCATAACGACGTGAGCTGATACCTTATAAGAAAGCATGATATTATTATAAGGTGATTTATTTATTGTATATAATAAAATATGTCATAATCATATATAACATAATTTCTTATAATTATTTATTACATAAAATAATCATATTATGTTGTAATATGATTTTTTATTACTTACAATATGATTAATCACAAAGAATCGGCATATATATACATACATATAATATATATATACATTCTATATGTATATATATAATATATATACATATAATATATATATACATTCTCTCTCTATATATATATAATACATATATATATATATATATATATATATATATAATTTCCTATTGGTTCTGTTCCGCTGGAGAACCCAGACCCAATACATATGGCGAAAGGTTGTCAATGGAATGAACAGTGAAACAGACGTTGGAGAAAGTAGTACAGTAATGAACATGAGTACCCAAAAATGAGGGGCATAATGGGAACGGCTTTTTGCTGTTTCCAAACTCACAAACCACAAATTCTCCACTGCAGAATAAGGTCTTCTAAATTATCCAAGTGTAATCTTTGCCAAGTGATCAAAGTTTAAACTTTAGTACTTTCAAAGGGAAAGTACGAAGCCTTCTGCTTCGGAATTGCTGAAAGGATGAGCCGGTTTCCTACATGCTGTCTCCTAGCAAAGTTACCTGACAGTCTTGACTGTCTTAAACATCAATAGTGGAAATCATAGTAGCCTGGGCTGAGAGGGCCACATATCTCCTGAGGTCAATGGGAGAGAAATGTGTTCTTTAAAATGGAATTGCTGCTTATAATGAGCAGTAAATAAGCCATAGAGATTTAAGACACAGCATAATGAATATAGAGAATGACGCTGTGCTGTGACTACGTGTAATGCAATTGATGTCGCTACAATGGTAAATGTATTACAGTCTTATAAAGGTATCAAAAGAACACTCTGTACACCTTAAACTTACACAATGTCACATGAAAAATGTATTCAGTAAAAAATAAATTAAAAAAAGTAAAATGGAATCACTGTGATTAGAAACACAGATGCAGTTTGATTTATCCACCCAGAATAAGCAGAAATCGAGGTTAAGGACATTAAGTGGGGAAATAGAGATTAAGATGAGAAACCATTTTCCTAAGTGGGCTGTTTCCAAGGAAACTGAACAATACATCTTTCTAAAACCTTTTGAGTTTTCCTTCTATTTCTACTTCTAGTTGAGAGCCATAGTGTGATTCTTTGAATTCTACAACAGTGCTATTCACACATGAAGAAGTGTGATCCCCAGGGAGGTCGGGGCGTCACCAAAAACACACAGTTGAACATCAGGCTAACAACTAAGTGGCATTGCTTCGTTTTCAATTAACAAATTGTCTCTCAGGACTTGACATTTCTCATTACATTAAGAGGTTCCAGTATGGCCTGTCAGGGAGTGAAAAGAGCAAAGAGAAGGTTTAAGAACGAACATTTAATGGAGTTCTTAACCTTTCTTGTGCCATGAACCTCCCATGTATCCTACAATCTCCTTATCAGGATAATGCATAAAAACACAGAAGATTATAAAAGAATTCAAATACATTGAAATATAGTAATCAAAACTATTTTTAAATTTTGATGTTCTAATATGCATGCTTCTTTAAAAAGGCATTAAATAATAAGATATCAGGATGGATCTAATAACTACCCTAATTTTTTTTTTTATTTAAAAAAAAATTTTTTTAACGTTTATTTATTTTTGAGACAGAGAGAGACAGAGCATGAACAGGGGAGGGGCAGAGAGAGAGAGGGAGACACAGAATCTGAAACAGGCTCCAGGCTCTGAGCTGTCAGCACAGAGCCTGACGCGGGGCTCAAACTCATGGACCGTGAGATCATGACCTGAGCCGAAGTCGGACGCTTAACCGACCGAGCCACCCAGGCACCCCATAACTGCCCTAATTTTAAAGTAGTGGTCAATATGAGATATTTTGACACATCAGCAATAGCTATAATGTGATATGGAAATATCTTTGCCTTCTGTCGGTGAAAAAAAACACAAGACCTACTAATACTACTTGGTTGTTTGTGCAATTTCTTTGACCTATATTTATGATTCTAATAAATTATCAATTTTATTAGAGGTCAGAAAAAGCATAGATAGAATTTTTTCTGTGCAACACATTTGCCGCTTGAATTCTTTTCACTGACACCTAAGAAGTTAAAAAAAAAAAAACTGAATGAAACTTTTCTGTGCCAGCCGCTATACTATAGGGAATACAAAAATGATTGGGAGCAGATCTTGGTTTCAGCCGTGTGGAAATATAGGAAAGTAACCTAGACCAAAAAGAATGTAAATAATAAGGAATAAGACCACTGTCTTGAAAAATGTTTTAAATATATAGTATATGGCCCAGAGATTCTATTTAGATATGTATTTAGTACATACCTGATATTCAGGTATGTACTTTCATATGTGTGTACCAGGGACAATTATTTTATTATAATATTCCTAGTAAAAGTATAAAACTGTAAACAACCTAGTAACCTATAAATAAATTTAAAAATTATATAAAATGAGATTTATTAATAACATGAAATATTAAAAAGCAGTTAAATGATATAATATTGGCTATAATAGTGACATGGGCATCAACCAATGTCAATGGTCACAGCTTCACTTGCTTCTCCATCCATGGAAGTCCAAACATGAGTACTAATAGCTATGGAACCCATAGGGAAATTTCTAAGACATAAATTGAGAGGGGGAAACAGCAAGCACATGGAAGATATACATAGTTTTGATTCATTTATGTAACTAAAAAAAAAAATCACACTCAAACAATGCCAATTATTTCTTATGGAACACACACAGAAATCAAAATGGAAGAGTATGCACTGACTTAAGACAGACTGAAAGGAGGAGGTTAAGAATGGAGTGGAAAATGGTCTTTGGCCATGTCTGTAACACACATAACAAAATATTGCTAAGTGTATATTCTGGGATGTGGGTATATGTATGCCTGTTATAAGATATGCAGGGTAGATGAAAAGGAACAATATCAAAAGTCTGATGATTAAAGCAATAAGGATAAAGAAAATAAAAAGAAAGTCTTCCTGCTGAAACTTCTCAATGGTAGGTTGAATCCATAACACGAAAAGCTGATGCCACTGGCAGCTGGGATTTGCCAAACACTTGCCAAAAATGTGGTCAGTAAAGGTGCTAAGCGTTCAATCTTCTAGTGTACCATCCCGATTAAAAATTAAAAAATTGCACGTAAAGGATAATAATAGCTTTTTGAAAAAGTGAGTTATTATAACATTCACGGGCCTTTTTGATCCTTTAATTCACTCAAAATCCCGGGGTGTTATTTTACAGATCAGGGTATTTCGGTCAGGTATGTTTGATGACTTGCCAAAGCTCACACAGAAGATACGAGGAGGCAATAAGATGTGAACCGCAGCGGGGTTTCAGGGCACAAGCTCCCAGACGCCCCTCAGCGGACGTACATGCACCACAATGCTGATGTAAATGAAGACAAATCTTTACATTCCTGGGCCATGAGTCTTTTTCCAGTGAAATATTGATTGTCTATCGCATGATACATTCTACCACAAGAAGTTTTATGTATAAGTGTCATTCCTGAATCCTTGAAAAATACGTTTGAAAAACTACTATTTGCAAAATGCTATAGGAAATACTGAGATAAATAAAGCCTGGTGTCTTGAGCTGAAGGAGATTATAATCAAGTAGAGAAGCCAGCATACAAACAGTTAATAGCATAATGTGTTTTAACCAATTGATTGGAAATCTGTCAATATGACAAGATGAATTTCAAAGTAATTTATTATTGAGATATAATTGACATAAAATTTAAGATGAAGAAAAAAAACTTTTCTGTAGAAAATGACAAGACCCAATACTGTGAGAGGGAAATATTATGATATATAACTATAAAAACTAAATAATAGTTATCTAATAATTCTTCCTCCAAAATGGGGTTACCTAGAAACCTACATTTTTTTTTTTTTTAGAGAATAAGTGGTCATAGCAGGATCATGTAATATATAAACCACATGCATTTTGATTTAACCAAGCAACTTTGTCAAATTAACCCTAATGGTTAGTGGAGTTTCAGATGTCACAGCCAGTCAGAAGGGGTGGCCTTCTTTTAGCACTGTCTATGACATCCAGTTTCTGAAATGAAAACAAACAAAACCCCCTAAGTATATATACTCCCCCCACTAAATAATTCAGATTCAAGTAAATAAGTAAATATATTCCCCAAAAATATGACACTCAAATGTATATAGGTGGTTTGAAAAGTTAGTGTCACTGAGAGTTAAAATATTGGAATTTTCTCTAGAAGAATCACACAGTGGTTTTTCCTAGGACTGTGGTTTCCTAAATGATATAACTGCAATCAAAAAATATTTTAAAATATTATGTTTAAATATGCATTTTAGAATAGTGCACTCAACGGGTGCATGGGTGGCTCAGTCGGTTAAGCACCCGACTTCAGCTCAGGTCATGATCTCATGGTTTGTGAGTTCTAGCCCCGCTTTAGGCTCTGTGCTGACAGCTCAAAGCCTGGAGCCTGCTTTGGATTCTGTGTCTCATTCTCTCTCTCTCTCTCTGCCCCTCCTCCACTTGTGCTCTGTGTCTCCAAATAAATAAATAAGTAAATAAATAAATGTAAAAAAAAATTTAAATAGTGCACTCAAATGTTTAAAAAAGAAGTACTAAAATTACATTTCCCAAAGAATTTTTAGAGGGGAGTCTGCAGGTCCTTATCTAAGATGTTTGCACATTTATGTCACTGCATTTATGTGTGTATGCTAATTTTCAAAGATTTTTTTAAAGATTATTTATTTTTGAGAGCGTGAGAGAGAAACAGAGCACGAGCGGGGGAAGGGCAGAGAGCAAGGGAGACACAGAATCGGAAGTAGGCTCCAGGCTCTGAGCAGTCAGCACAGAGCCTGACATGGGGCTTGACTCATTGACCGCGATATCATCATCTGAGCTGAAGTCAGCCGCCTAACGGACTGAGCCACCTAGGTGCCCCTGTGTATTCTAAATTTCGAACTAAGGAATCAGACAGCTTGATGGTTACCCATCCTCAAGCTCGGCCTCCATGGCTATGAATATAAAAACAGTGACTATGACTGCTTTGATTGAATCAAAGGTGAAGTTTTTCTTTTGTTTCATTTACTTTTCTTATCTTTTAGAGAATGGCGAATCTCACATTTCTTTCATGTTTTATTTGGGGATACCTGGTGTTCACTGATAGGCTTTGATAGAAAAACCCATTAAAAACAGTGAAGTTTTTCTGCCTTCCAGAAATAATCTCTATTCCACGGAAAGTAGGTCAAACCACACTATTATACAATTTCTTCTTTTGTTTATTTGCAAATTTATTCAACAACAATTACATGAGTACCTACTATTTGCAATGTCATGAGTGGTTTACAAATAAGTGAAAAATAACTACAGTCCTCATGGAAGGTTTTCACATTTCTGATATGGTTTACTCCTTTCGTTCATGACTATTGGTTTTTCTAAGATAATTAATAACTGCTCTTATAAAATTGAGGTTATTATTAACCCTTACATCCATGCAACAAATATCACTTCAGCCTGGTAAATTCAGGTAAAACAGTGAAATCAACATTCATTCTTAAAATAGAATCATATTGTTATCTTTAAAGTTCTTAGATATTTTCATGCTCCAAACTATGTCTGCTTATTTCCATCCCACTTCTAATGCCCTCAGGAAATAGCTTTTCAACATCTGAAGCTAACCAAGTTTAAATTCTTCCTCAAGGGAATTTATAAATTTTTCTGACGTTTCTTCCACCAAAGTTTCTAGATTAAAAAAAAAAAAAAAAAAAAAAAGAACATTATAAGAAAAGTGTGTGCTGTGGCTAAACAATGCAGGCAAGGAATGTGTTGATTCCTTTTAACCAAATATGTTTATTGTAGAATTTCCCATACCCTTTAACATGCTAATGGATATTGATACTCCAAAGAAAATGTATAGAATACATTATTTCATCAAATTATTTGACTTTGGAAGCCTTTATTCAAAGTCTTACAAGGGTTAGTTTTCTGAGAAATACATTTGAGGGGAAAAAAGAGTTGGTGCTGGCACTTAGGGAGAAAAATAATGATCTCTAAGAGCAAGCGTGGGCTCTTAAGAAGTCGTTTCAGTTAATCCATTTCCAGTTTTAGAGTGGTACTGAGCTGATATGCCCAGGAGTGCAGTAGAGAGAAAATATCTGAATTTCAGCAAGGCATTTCATCATGAGAGCAGGAAATATGGGCTAACTGACAGTTTACTTACTTGGGAACACATCAGATTAAATTAATTAACAAAAATAATGATCATGTATCGTGTTCAGTTGGATTTTCGCCTCTGATATTCCTACTCAGTCCAACTTTTTAACCCACAGTCTTCATGAGGACATAGATGTAGTCTCACTGAATCTTCAGGAAAAGAGAATGGACAGCTGATGTACTAGTTCAGGGTTGATAAAACTTTTTCTATAACTAATAAGGTAGTAAATAGTTTACATTCTGTGGGCTGTAGAGTGGTCTTTGTTAAAGCTATTTAACTCTGCTGAGTGTCACTTATAGCATAAAAACAGCTATAGAAACATTGAAGAAGAAGAAGAAGAAGAAGAAGAAGAAGAAGAAGAAGAAGAAGAAGAAGAAGGAGAAGGAGAGGAAGGAGAAGAAGAAGGAGAAGAAGAAGGAGAAGAAGAAGAAGGAGAAGAAGAAGGAGAAGAAGAAGGAGAAGAAGAAGGAGAAGAAGAAGGAGAAGAAGAAGAAGAAGAAGAAGAAGAAGAAGTAAGAGGAAGGGGAGGAAGAGGAGGAGGAGGAGGAGAAGCAGAGGAGAAGGGAGGGGGAGGGGGAGAACAACAACAATGACAGCAACGTGGTTCTCTTACAATGAAACATTATCTACAGAAAAGGCACTGACCTGGATTTGGCTCATAGGCTAAAGTTTGATGACTCTTTTATTAATAGAGATAGAGCAAAAATACTCAACAGTCTGATACAATTAGCTAATTCTATGTAATTGGAATTTAATAGATATAATATTTGCATTCCAAGTCAACAGTTCAATTTCATAAGTATTAGAAGATAAAGACATGGTTTCACAGTACATGTTTAAGTTGATCAACACCTCAGAGTTCCTCTATTTAATATACTTACCAAGATAGACAGTGCTATGTCTGTAGCAGTTTCCAGAGACCACTAAATAAAACTTTGCCTGGGTTAAACCACACTTGGAGTTTTGCATCAACTTCTAGAAACTTCCACTTGAAAAACGCCTTGCAAACAGGAGAGATGTAGGAGCATGGCTGGTGTAGTGGGACAAATGAGACAATGTTGTAAGAGGAATAGGTTCAAAGATAGGAGCTACTGAACCGACAGAACAGAAGACTTCAATGACACAGCGGAGAATGTCTTCAGACACACTAAAAGCTGCTTACGAAAGGTGGATCAGATTTCCCCTCAAGTGTTCCTAAAGTCAAAATTGAAATTATTACATGGTATAAAATTAAGGCAAACTTAGGTTGAACAAAAGGAAGAAATAAGCTACTTTGGCAGGCAGTTCTCCCTGTGGTGGAAATCAGCAGGTTTTGAAGAAGTTCCTCCCACCATTGTTGAAACATTACAGAGATTCCGTTACTAACTAGGACCCTGAGCACTCTCTCAATACGCTCTGACTTTATTACCTGGTAAGACTTAAGTTATCCACTTTCTTAATCATAAAAGTGTTTGCCATGTTTTTTAACTAAATTGCAATTTCTAGATGGAATGAACGCTACTAAAATCCTCCATTAACAACGTTTAGAATATTTCTATTACCTGACTTGTACCTGTTACCTTTCCAGTGCAACGTTTAATCAGGTTTCAAAGGAAGTGTTTCTGACACAGCCTGAAAAACAAAGTATTTGGACATTAACTTTGGTATTTACAACAGTTTACAGTACCCCTGTGATTGAGTGAGACCAGGGTGTCTCATATTTAAAATGGCTTCAGTATTTAAAATGCAATGTAACTTTTTAAAAAGCAAACTATGTGGAAGATGTGTATCTTTGAAGTGTGATGTGTAAATGATGATGGTATCTCATCATCAACTTTCAATCAAGCTGAGCTACAAACAATAGCATTGATTATAATAAGACTTTGTACTGACCTTGTCTTTCAGGTACATTCTGTAGCAGTGTTCTTTGCAATATCTACCAGAGCACCTTACTATAATTTGAAAGACTGTATAACTTTTTATTAAAATTCAAGTTATTATTATTTGATACAATAATCATTTATGCACAAGTTAGCTGCCCTTAGTTAGTATTTTTACAGTTTCTCTTTCCTTCACTCCTGCCATATCTTCCTCTTTCCTCACTGCAAAATACTGCAAAGTTTAGAAAGTGTTTCCTTTCAGGATTTCCAGTTTAAATTATGAATTAGTTTTAACTAATGCATTCAGAGATATTAGGATATTAGACTTGAAAAAACTTCACAAAAAAGGCCCAGAAGGGGAGCGCCTGGGTGACTCAGTCCATTTAGCTTCCAACTTTAGCTCAGGTCATGATCTCATCCTCCTGAGTTCAAGCACTCTACCCTCCCCGCACCCCCAACCGTCAGGCTCTGTGCTGACAGCTCAGAGCCTGGAGCCTACTTTGGATTCTGTGTCTCCTTCTCTCTCTCTCTCCGCCCCTCCCCATTCACGCTCTGTTTCTCTCACTCTCAAAACTAAATAAATAGTAATTTAAAAAAAGTCAAGAAGATTACTTTTAAGCTAAAAGAAATTTTTTTCTCCTAAATGTTAACTGAGGAACTATCCCACTGAAAGAAGTTTACAAGGTATGTATTTTGTTGTTGATCTCTAAATGAGAGTCAGTCGACAAGAAGACGTGAAATGAATTTGCATATTTCTTAACTGTTTCCATTTAAAGTTCCATCTGGCTTGTAAATGGCATGGGGAGAATTATACCTTTTATTTATTTATTTATTTATTTTACTTTTTTATGTTTATTTATTTTTGAGAGAGAGAGCACAAGCAGAGTCAGAGAGAGAGGGAGACACAGGATCCAAAGCAGGCTCCAGGCTCTGAGCTGTCAGCACAGAGCCTGATGCAGGGCTCAAACTGTGAGATCATGACCTGAGCTGAAGTCGATGCTTAACTGACTGAGCCACCCAGGTGCCCCGAGAATTATACCTTTTAATGGTCTGAGGAATTTTTTTTTTCTTTTTTCTTACTAACATGCTAGAATGTGTCAGTGGGCTATATTCAGAGACACAGAATTAAATGCAAAATGGTATTACTCTTGCTGTCCAAAGAAGAGTTCAGGAAGTTCACAGAAGTAAAAAAAAAGAAAATGTGGTTGCATTATCTTTTAATCTATTTCTCTATATAGTCACTAAGAAATAAAACTATTTAAAACAACATTGCCAATGTTTTGAATAATGCAGGGAACATAAAACTGAATGGTCATTGCGTGGATGTTGTCTGACTGCTTATTCCACTTTTAGATCATAGCTTGTTCTTCATGTCTTATTATTATTAATTTATATGTAGGCTGTATCATTGATCTGCACGGTATACAATTTATTTAAAGGGAACTTTCCATATTGAGTATAATGTATCATTTATAGGCAAAATAGAAATGTTTTCAGTAGAATTTTTATTATTTCTACAGTAACGTCAAAAAGGTGTATTTCGGTATAATTAAAAATTATGCCCCATTATAAACAATCTTTTGATAATCTTATGTAGTAAAATTCATTTATTGCCATTTTTTTTGGTACAGACTTTTTTGGGGGACTGTTGTCAGGTAGATGTTAATAAAGGTAATTTTATCAAAGTGTTTGTTGGACAAATATGATCAAGAACGTTGATATATTTCCTTCTTAAATATTCACAGTGACATTGAAGCCATACAGTAAAGAAACATGTTTAACTTTGCTTTCCCATAAGTCTCAGGTTCATTTAGGGGTAAACATTATTAAGAGTGTTCAGTTTAGAAGAAAAAACTGATGTACAAAGTTCTTTTTTTGTGAGACGCTGAATTAATGTACTGAGATATTTTGTATTAGGGTCAGTAATGATAGCTGCTCTAATAAGCCACCCTAAGATTACAGGGGCTTAGCTTGTTAAACGTTTATTTCTTATTAGCATAAAATCCAAAGTTAATGACCTTAATCCAATGTCTCTCTTAGGTAGCTCTCCCCTCAAGAAGTGTATCAGATATTTGGTGTCTGTCCATCTCCAACATCTTAAGAGACCTTTGCTTTCAAGCCTAGCTGACTGAAGAGAGAACATACCATAACAAAAAAAGGAAGAAAGAAAGAAAGAAAGAAAGAAAGAAAGAAAGAAAAAGAATATCTTAGCTATATGCTAGATTCTGCGTAAAATGCAGGAGTTCACTCATTCATTCATTCAAAAATATTTTTTGAAGGGCGCCTAGGTGGCTCAGTCAGTTAAGCGTCTGACTGTTAATTTCAGCTTAGGTCATGATCTCACAGTTTGGAGTATCAAGCCCTGTGTTGGGCTCTGTACTGACAGTGCAGAGCCTGCTTGGGATTCTCTCTCTCCCTCTCTCTCTTCCCCTCCCCCCCTCTTTCCCTCCCCCACTCATGTTTTTTTCCTCTGTCTCAAAATAAATATTTATATATTCATATATATACATATATACATATATACACATATATATGGTATATATGGTGTGTGTGTAGATATATATATATGGTGCGTATATTTAATACATATTTAATATATATATTCTATACATATTATATATACATAGAATATATATTTCTTTTTTGAGCATCTACTGTGCACCAGGCCCTTACAGAGAAAGGAATAGAAAGGCAAAAATCCTTGACCGCGTGGACCTTACCTTCCACTGAGCAGAGACAGACAATAAGTAAATATGTAAAACCTTTGGTACATCTGATGGTGATAAGTATGGTGAATAATAATTTCTATGTGCAGAGAAGCAGATAGGGATTCCAAGGGCGAGAGCGATGAGTTAACATTTTAGGCAGAGAGGCCAGGGAAGTATTTGAAGGAGCTAAGTCAGATGGTCATAATCTCAGACAGAGGAAATAATCAAGGGAGTAGCCCCTAGAGGTTTGAATGTGTCTGCTGGGAATGAAGAACTACAAGAAAGCCAAAGCGGTTGTCACGGGGTAGCGGTGGAGGAAATAAAATAAAGGGATGGGAGGAAGGAATGGTCAGAGTGGGGTGATGAAATGGTGCTATAGAGAGGCTCAGAGAAGGGGTAGGTCAGGGAGGGGGAGAGTGGAGGAAGGATGTGAACCAGGTCTGGAGGACATGTAGGATGCAGACACTCAGAAGAAATCAGGGTATTGTACACAGGTATACAGGTGAATGAGGGTGGAAAGTTGGGAGTGCAGCATGTGCTCTGGACCTGAAATTATAGAAATTATAGAATGTGGGGACAGGTTTCACACCTAGCTCTTAGTTTCTACAAGGACAAGGCAGGAGAGTGGCACAGCCCTGCCCATGATGTCGTGCATTTCATGTGTGCCAATGTTGCAAGTGCTAAAGAAAGATAGGATTCCCACTGAAACAGATATTCAGAGACCTCGCAACTTTTTTGCCAGATGTGAGTGTGTGAATCGCCGTTTCTCATCATGGTTTGGGTAGAGACAGGAGTCTGGTCTCTATGACACATTGGACGCAGGATGTGTTATGGCTGTGCCTGGAAACATAGGAGTATGTCATTTTTCCCCTTGTAAAATGTGCCAGAATTCTATCACATTGTTCCACCTAGATACAAGGACGACCAAGAAATATAGAATATTGTCTGTTAAGATGTTGGAGAGAACGGGATATTTTTAAACACTAACAAAAATTGTTTGTTTTGATCCTTTATATGAGGGCTCAGTTGGTCATTATGTTCAAGTTTGAATGTTGTCTTTGAAAAGTGCAAGAGTGACAAAACATTTGCAACTCAAAGGTCAAGAAACAAAATTATTTTTAGGTCTGATTTAATATGCTTTCTTAGCAAATTTTAAGACACTGTGTGTGTGTGTGTGTGTGTGTGTGTGTGTGTGTGTAGCAATTCCAGAAGTCCAAATTAGAAAACCTTCTTAGTAAAATTAACAAAGTTTCTTAGTAAAATCTGACACATCTAATAGCATTTCCTTACAAGTATCTGATAAATCATAACAGTTTCAATCATAGCAGTTAACTGATTTTCAAAGAAAAAATAATCATACTGAGTATATACAACTTAAATTGATAGTTACGATATATTATAAGGTTTTACACGTGTAAAGTTGTATAGTATATGGATATACATATACATAGACAACATATTTAAATGGATAATCATAAATATACTAATTGCTTTAATATTACTAATATGTGACTTCTTCCATTCAAAGAATTAAATAAGTACAAAAAGAGCATATCTGCAGAATAAACTGAAACGAAAATTATTTTTGAATGGGATGCCTGGGTGGCTGAGTCAGTTAAGCATCCGACTTCAGCTCAGGTCATGATCTCACAGCTTGTGAGTTCAAGCCTCATGATGGGCTCTGTGCTGACAGCTCAGAGCCTGGAGCCTGCTTTGGATTCTGTGTCTCCCTCTCTTTCTTCCCCTCCCCTGCTTGTACTCTGTCTCTCTCTTTCTCTCTCTCAAAAATAAGTAAACATTAAAAAAATTTTTAAAAATTACGTTTGAAATCTTGGCCACAGTTACCAAACAAAAATACAAAACAAAATAAAACAAAAACAAAACAAAACAAAAAACAAAAAAACCCCAGAAATTTTATTTAAGATACAATTAATCTTTTCAATAAAGAAAAAATTACTTGATTATTTCTATTTTGAGCATAGTCAGAAGTCTGTAACCACAATTAAGCAGGAAATTAATAATGATTGAAGAAGTTCCACTTAGATTAAGGACAATTCAGGAATATAGAATGTTGTCAGTTAAGAAGTTGAAGAGAACTGTATATTTTTTAACATTAACAAAAATTATTTGCTTATCTTATATCTTCAGTTTAGTCCTAGATCGATGCTTCTTATAACACCCTTGAAAACCTTTCACACAAATCCTTAACCTCATCCAGATCTTATCAATCTCAGCAGGACCATATGCCCTATTTTACTGAGATTGAGATCTCCTGTATTGGGCCATCAACTGGAGAAGAAAAAATACCCATTAATACACACACACACACACACACACACACACACACACACACACACACGACCCTTCACAGCCACTTCTTTTTCTGAAAAAGAAAAAATGCTTTGATATACAGTTCAGCTACCTACACTCTAGATCTCTCCCTCTTTAAGTACTTTGCTATTCAGTTGTACTCTTTCTCACATCTTCTAACTCTGTGGTGTTCTTTACTACTGTCTTCCCATGGGCAGAGGTATCCTCATTTGATGAATGCGTCTTTACAATCCTTCAACTCTGCTGTTCCTTCAAGCTGCCGCTTAGCGTCTTTTGTTCTCAGTAGTCCAATCTCTTGCAACGTATCCACATCAAATACCGCTGGCACCACAACACCGACTCTTTCCATTCTCTTCCTGTGGTCTCTCTTCTCTTCTGCTTATCTACTGAAACTCTTCTTACTAAGGTGCCCATGGCCTTCTCATCTCCAAGGCCAAAGAGCTTTTCCCAGTTCTTTTCATCTTTGTTGTCTACGGATTCATTTTGCGCCTGTGTGACAGACTCATTTTTTTCCTCTCATAACATCTTCTTACCTCTTTTTTTAATTGCTCTGCAATTCCACTTTATTTCTCCGCACCCCCGTGTAAACATATTTCTCACGGTTTGCTCTCTGAATAGGCATGTCTTCCCCTCAATACTCTGTCAGCTTCCTCATCTGTGTTCATGGGTAGATGAACAATCTCGTCTAAGGAAATGACTCCCTCATGCATATGCCCAGTCCCAGTGTCCTCTTTCGCAAGCCCAAGGCCTGTGGTTACAACAGTGTTAGGCATCATCTGTTGGATGCCTCCCTTGCAACCACGAAGCTAGTATGAGCAAAGAAAACTGCCCTTTCTCCCTCAGAGCTAACTCCTTCTTCTGACCTGTCTATTTCTTTCAAAGATGCCTCTATTTGCCCATGTACCCAGGCACAGAACTTTGATCATTTATGACATTTAGGGTCATATTCACACAAATGAAAAGCCTGTAAAGTCCGTGTCCATAATGCCTTTCACTCCCACTTGAACCACAGTGTTTATTGCAAATCCTCATAAATTGCTTTCTTGCCTACAGGTCTTCCAGCTCTAATCCACTGAAAATGCCAATGTCCAATTATTATTTTTGTTTTAAGTTACCAGGTCTCATTTTAAGGACACTCAATTTTCTCTTTGGGTCCATGTAATCAAATATTAAAGTCCTCAACAAGGTGGCCTCTACCTCCTTTCCCTGCCTTATATCCCACTTAGCCCCTATGAATATTCAATAATCCAGCTATGTGAAGCTGCAAATATGTCCCTATCATTTTCTTCTTTTGAGACATTACTCACGCTTCATCCATTCTCAGGAATCCTGCTACCTCTTTCTCCCTCCTTGACATCATGTCAATTCTACTTATCCCTAAAGAACACCAGTTCAAATTTCACCTCCTTCAGATTTGTCTTTTCTAATCCTCTCAACCATTGAAAACCCTTACATAATGGCAGTTAGTTTATTCCAACTGTTTTTCAGACACAATGTCCTAACTACATATAAGTGCTTATATAACTATTTTTCTATTTGTGCTTCTGGCATTAAATAAAAAACCCTGAACATAGTAGTGATTCAGTAAATTCTTGGTGAATTTATAAAACTTTTACTTTGTTCACTCAAGTTTTGATATCCAAATCTGGAATTTAGATAATAAAGACATTTAAATAGTTTCAGAAACTATGGGTAACAAAATTGATATATTTAATTAAGCAAGCACTGAAAACTTTCTCAATAAACTTAAATCGCATGCAAATTGTTTAAAAGTCAAAGACGGAATCTAATGAGCAAAATTAATTGAAAGATTCTATGAAAAAGTATAAATATCGGAAAGGCAAAAGATGCTATAACATTAAAAAAAAGTGTAAAAGTGAGAAAAAACACTTTTTTCTTTTTAAATGTTACTGGAAATGTGCTGGCCCAAGTTTCTCAATATTACCAAGAGAGAAACTAAACATTAAAGACATGTAAATGTCCTCTTTCTGCTTTAATTTATTTTCTTTTATAGGCCTTTTATTAGACTTGTTGCCAAGAAAACCTGTGCTGTTTAGGGGTCAGGAATTTATTTAGAATCTTAAAACTTTATAACTAATCTTAGATGAATTCCCCAAATAATATTCATGACTAAACTCCCAGACTGGAATAAAAATATCATGTCTCAGTTCAAAGTTCTGGAAGCTCCAATGGTTGAAGGATCTTAGATACGAATACTCATGAGAAGTTGATGGGGATATAGATGAGCAAGTAATGATAGAATCTCTAAAGGTTTCCTTCCAAAAATGTTGATGCATGTGAAAAAAAAATGGTTTTGGTTTTCCTTAAAAATATCTGGGCTTTGGGGGAGCTTGGGTGGCTCATTCAGTTAAACATTCGACTTCAGCTCAAGTCATGATACCACAGTGTGTGGGTTCAAGCCTCGCGTGGGGCTCTGGGCTGACAGCTCAGAGCCTGGAGCCTGCTTTAGATTCTGTGTCTCCCTCTCCCTCTACCCCTTCCCCGCTTCTGCACTGTCTCTCTCTCTTTCAAAAATAAATAAACATTAAAAGAAATTTTAAAAAGGGGCACCTGGGTGGCTCGGTCGGTTAAGGGTCTGACTTCAGCTCAGGTCATGATCTTACTGTTCCTGAGTTCGAGCGCTGCGTTGGGCCCTGTGGTTACAGCCCGGAGCCAGGATTCTGCTTCGGATTCTGTGTCTCCCTCTCTCTCTGCCCCTTCCCCACTTAGGCTTTGTCTCTCTTGCTCTCTCAAAAATAAATAAACATTTATAAAATTTTTAAAAATTAAAAAAACACATTTGGGCTTGAGGATGAGCCTGGGTGGCTCAGTGGGTTTAGTGTCGGGCTGTTGATTTCGGCTCAGGTTGTGATCTCACGGTTCCCAGGATAGAGCCCTGCATGGGGCTCTGTGCTGATAGCACAGAGCCTGCTTGGGATTCTCTCTCTCTGCCCCTCCCCAGCTTTCTCTCTCTTGCTCGCTCTCTCTCTCTCTCAAAATAAATAAATAAACATTTAAAAAATATATTTAGGTTTGAATAATTCATCGTTGTACTCGCAAGGCCCTGCCTCACAATACATGCTTATTTGATGAGAGATGACTCCCAGCTGAATATTGTAAAGTTACTGCTCAAAAGTGACAGGAGCAATTCAATTGCAATAATAGCACTCTTTCAAAGTTAAAGCAAAAACGAATGCTCTGAATGATACTATGGAATCTATTATAACAATTATTCTTGGAGCTCTAAACTAGGTTAGAAATTCAGTCCCTATGTAAAAATAAAAGATTTTCACAGTCATAGATAATATTACAGTAAAACATTCTTGAAAAAAATTGGAACACACCGGTCTCCTGAAGCAGAGAAACCTCTGGTTCTCACTGCACTTGTATTAGGCAAAGCAACCAAAGTTTTAAAGCGATCCTGGAATCTGAAATTCAAGGGGGTTAGCAAAACTCAGAAGGATTTAGCCCTTGAATCACCTATTTCTTCCCATAAATGGTCCAAGGTGTTTCCATCTCATTTCATTGCTTTTAAAGAAAAAATAAATAGTTCTTGTTTGTTTTTCTATTTTAAAGATATTTCAAACAAAATATGAGAGTTCTCTTCAAGGTTCGTTTTATTTTCCTTGATTTTTAAGTTTATGAATATTTTTAACCTTTAGACACATTCCCAGAACCTTCTTTTTCTTCCACTGAAAAGAAAAAGGAAGGAAAAAAAGCAAAGAATATTTTCTATCATGGCCTTTGTTCCCCTCAACTCACACACAATGGAGGACTGTCAGAATTTATATGATGCACAATTGCAGCACGGATTTTCAAATTTAAACTTTTGAAAGCCTTTTCTCTAAAATGGATTTTTAAAGGTCTCCAATATTTTCTTTGATGGACTGAAAAAATAAAAGCAAACATTTGTAACTAATAGCTAATTCTCTTTTCTTCTTTCTGAAATCTAGCTGCTAATTCAGGATTCAGGAACTGTACAAAATATGGTATGCAGGGAATTAAAGATCAGAACATTCCATACGTAATGATCCAACAAATACTTCTTTCTCAGGGCTAAAACAGCTCATTTATAAATTGCCTGTTTTTTAAAGACTGGCTGAACCAAGAATTTGATCTATCAGTTTTGAAACATGCCCTGAAGCGCAAACACAATAAGAGAAGATCTCAGCACAAGGAATGAGGTCTTTGGTGCACCTGGCAGGGTGCCTGATGGAAGCTTCAAAGAGTGAAGGAAGCTGCTTTCAGGTTGCAGAGAGGATGAGATGACTTAATACAGCCATTTTCTAAGCTTTTAAAAAATCTTTCACCAAAGTTCTAAAGACTTCCATGATTTTCGCAGGTGCCTGAAGCCCGGGAGAAAATTTTTAATTGATTTTAGTTAAATCCTTGAATGCTCTATGAGCAAAATCAAGAAAATCTGACAAAATGGTTTTTCTTCCTTTTTCTGCCTTTCTGTATCTTCAGTGAATGTGATTTTTGCACCCAGCTTGTATAGATGTCTTAACCCAGATCATCTCTTTCTGGGTGGAATAAAAATAATTTCTTGGATTCTCATTGAAAACAAAATCTGGAATTCTTAAGATAAAAACTGCACCTCAAACAAATGAAGGGAAAAACATAAATTTTTGTATTCATTAAAGAAATCCTTAGAAATAAATAAGTGATATATCTTCTATAAAGTAGAGCAGGGATGCTGTCAACTCTTGGCCACTTAAGGTCATTACAATTTTATATGTTCCACACACATGGAGACCTTGCCTCCCTTTGCAGTCCACTAGCTAGTACGTTGGCCGGGCTCTAAGATCTGTTGTGGTCATCCTGAAAACATGTCATTTTATGAGATCATGTAAGCTTTACACACACACACACACACACACACACACACACACACACACACGCAAATAATGATAACCATGCTAGAATGGCACAAGTCATACAAAAAGCCAAGCAGCACCATATGCATCCGCTGCAGCCAGGAAAGAAATCAGAATTTTTAAATCTAAGAATGTAATTCTGTATCTTCAATTGATAATTACAAAACTCTGTGGATTTCCAATTTCTGCTGCTCACACAAGTCCACTACATTTTTCTCTCTTCATTGAAATGACAGTGTGTGCTTGCTCCTTTACTTAGCCTGTAGCCCCGTACAATCGTCTTTCCCCTGTAGTTCAGCAAATCTGATATCTAAAATGTAATCAAGTGTCTTTTCTTCGTTCTTATACTCCATCTGATGGGGTGACAAATCCCTTCCTTTCTACATGTTTTCCACACCTTTTGTGGACTTTCACCATACTGTATTCTCACGCCCTGCATCCTGATTTTTTTCTTATTCTCTTCAAACATTCCCAAGGTTTTGGTGTTTTTGTTTTGTTTTGTCTGTTTGCTTATTGCTCTCTATTTCCTTGGCTACCTCTATACTATCTTCTTATGAATCTTAATACTGTCATCTTTCATAAGCCAATGGCCTCGAAAACTTCAATGTGTCAATGCAGGTGACCATCATATTTACATATCTTCTAATCTCTTTCTTGAGCTTCGGCTTTGCTCTTATAACTGCATGCTACAGAGATAGCCCTGGATGTTTCATAGAAAATCAAACTTAACATGTCTAAAAGGATATCTGAAAGGATATCCTCTTAACCAGAAATTCCTCCTCACTTGTCATGTCGGCAATTGGCACTGATATTCTGTCAAGCCCCAAGGCTATGCATTGTCTTACCTCCCGTTCCTTGCTCATACTCTTCCATGATTCTCCCAGTCAGAACTGAGCCACTGACCTCCTAAGATTTTTTTTGAATATTTTTGTAATGCTTATCAAGTTTTGATTTATTATACCTTTGGTTTAATCTTCCATACCCTACTATGCTAAAAACTCCTTAATTCAATAGCATGTCTTCCTAACATAGCTCTATTCCCAGGATTCAGATTATGTCTGAATAAATGAATTAAATAATTAAGTTAATTTTGTTTACTCAGAAAGCCACTCATAGAAGGAATAATTGATTTTGAGCCAATTTCCATAATTTTGAGCTAATTTCCATACATAGCTTTTTCTAAAATATTTATGACCATATAGAGATCCTGCAGTTGGAATTAGCTGTGGGAAAAGGTGGAGTATTCACATTCCCTAAGATTCACTCCAGGGCACAAACCAGGTAAAAGGTAAGATTTTGAATGCTAACAGATTTGCTGACCCAGGTCAAGGAGATGAATCTGTGCTGTTGGTCACAAAATTGACTTTAAGGAAAAGATACTAATCCTTGCTGAGTTCTCTGAATGCTGAAAACCCATATTTCAACACAACAGCTACCAGTCAGGATTCTTCACATCTAATCTTTGGGTCTTTCTTCTCTGCATTTTACATGGTGATGATGACATATTCTTTGTCCAAAAGAAAAATAAACAGCTAAATCAATGTCTTTATGAAAGGGATTAGGAGCATAATTATACAGCAGTATGGAGAGTAAAGGATAGATTCTGCCATCTCATTGTATAGGTGAGAAAGGTACAAAGACTAAACTCGGAATTCAGGGAGGAATGAAGGCTCTTAATGGAACTGACATGACTTGAAGGGGCAATTATTTACATGAGTAAATCTAAAAGGCAAGTACAAGTTCACAAAGCACTTCAAAATAACAGCACTATATGGCAATGTGCTGAACACTTGAAGATAATATTTTAATGAAACAAAAAATCATTTTGTTTTCCAGATTGTAAATTACCTCTGTTACATATTTCTAATTTGAGAGTGTCCTACTGCTTCCCAATTATTTTCCCAATATTAGCCACTAGTACAAAGGGTTGTGTATTCACATTATTGAACATTAACTTTGATCTTCATAAGCAACAAAGATGTCTGTTTCGTGTGTGTGTGTGTGTGTGGTATATATATATATATATATATATATATATATAGCATGATAGCAGATGTGAAATTTGAAGGAAGACAAAACATCTGAAATACTGTTTCCATGGCAACAGTTTATTAAAAAAAATGGATACAGAAACTTAGTAAGTTGAGACAATTCTAAATTCAAAGGAAGGGTGTTCAGTTTTAACATCTAAAAAATAAAACAAAAAAATTTTTCCGTATAAATTATTCTTTGACAAAAATAAGGGAAAGCTTGTTGTCAAGGTTACACATAGTGACCTATAGCAGAAATGTCCTAATTCCTACTTAGAAAAATAAATTTAATTCATTTTGAAATCTGTCTACCTCTCACCAGATGGTCTGGAGCCTAATAATTTTATGTCCAATGGGCATAGACATTTTCACTATAAATTTAGATTTCAAAAATCAAGTCACATTCTTCTTTTTTTTGACAAATCTTTTTTTTTTTAATTTTTAAATTGTTTTATTTTTTTATTTTTAAAAATTTACATCCAAATTAGTTAGCATCTAGTGCAACAATGATTTCAGGAGTAGATTCCTTAGTGCCCCTTACCCATTTAGCCCATCCCCCCTTCCACAACCCCTCTGGCAAACCTGTTTGTTCTCCATATTTATGAGTCTCTTATGCTTTGTCCCCCTCCCTGTTTTTATATTATTTTTGTTTCCCTTCCCTGATGTTCATCTGTTTCCTCTCTTAAAGTCCTCATATGAGCGAAGTCATATGATTTTTGTCTTTCTCTGACTAATTTCACTTAGCATAATACCCTCTAGTTCCATCCACGTAGTCGCAAATAGCAAGATTTCATTCTTTTTGATTGCCGAGTAATACTCCATTGTATATATATACCATTTCTTCTTTATCTATTCATCCATCAATGGACATTTGGGCTCTTTCCATACTTTGGCTATTGTTGATAGTGCTGCTATAAATATGGGGGTGCATGTGTCCCTTCGAAACAGCACACCTGTATCCCGTGGCTAAATGCCTAGTAATTGCTAGGTCATAGGGTAGTTGTATTTTTAGTTTTTTGAGGAACCTCCATACTGTTTTCCAGAGTGGCTGCATAAGCTTGCATTCCCACCAACAATGCAAAAGAGATCCTCTTTCTCTGCATCCTCACCAACATCTGTTGTTGCCTGAGTTATTCATGTTAGCCATTCTGACAGGTGTAAGGTGGTATCTCATTGTAGTTTTGATTTGTATTTCCCTGATGATGAGTGATGTTGAGCATTTTTTCATGTGTCGGTTGGCCATCTGGATGTCTTCTTTGAAGAAGTGTCTATTCGTGTCTTATACCCATTTCTTCATTGGATTATTTGTTTTTTGGGTGTTGAGTTTGAGAAGTTCTTTATAGATTTTGGATACTAACCTTTTATCTGCTATGTCATTTGAAAATATATTCTCCCATTCTTTTGGTTGCCTTTTAGTTTTGCTGATTGTTTCCTTCACTGTGCAGAAGGTTTTATTTTGATGAGGTCCCAGTAGTTCATTTTTGCTTTTGTTTCCCTTGCTTCTGGAGATGTGTTGAGTAAGAAGTTGCTGCAGCCATGATCAAAGAGGTTTTTGCCTACTTTCTCCTCAAGGATTTTGATGGCTTCCTGTCTTACGTTGAGGTCTTTCATCCATTTTGAGTTTATTTTTGTGTATGGTGTAAGAAAGTGGTCCAGGTTCATTCTTCTGCATGTCGCTGTCCAGTTTTCCCAGCAACACTTGCTGAAGAGACTGTTTTTATCCCACTGGATATTCTTTCCTGCTTTGTCAAAAATTAGTTGGCCATACGTTTGTGGGTCCATTTCTGGGTTCTCTATTCTGTTCTATTGATCTGAGTGTCTGTTCTTGTGCCAGTATCATACCGTCTTGATGATTACAACTTTGTAGTATAGCTTGAAGTCCGGGATTGTGAGGTCTCCTGCTTTGGTTGTCTTTTTCAAGATCACTTTGGCTATTCGGGGTCTTTTCTGGTTCCATACAAATTTTAAGATTATTTGTTCTAGCTCTGTGAGGAATGCTGGTGCTACTTTGTTAGGGATTACATTGAATATGTAGATTGCCTTGGGTAGTATCGACATTTTAACAATATTTGTTCTTCCTATCCAGGAGGATGGAATCTTTTTCCATTTTGTGTGTGTGTGTGTGTGTGTGTGTGTGTGTGTGTGTGTATGTGTATGTGTGTGTGTGTCTTCCTCAATTTCTTTCATAAGTTTTCTATAGTTTTCAGCATATAGATTTTTTGCCTCTTTGGTTAGATTTATACCTAGGTATTTTATAGTTTCTTTGTGCAACTGTAAATGGGATCGATTCCTTGATTTCTCTTTCTGTTGCTTCATTGTTGGTGTATAGGGATGCAACCGATTTCTGTGTGTTGATTTTATATCCTGCAACTTTGCTGAATTCATGAATCAATTCTAGCAGTTTTTTGGTGGAATCTTTTGGATTTTTCATATAGAGTATCATGTCATCTGTGAAGAGTGAAAGTATGACTTCCTCCTGGCCAATTTGGATGCCTTTTATTTCTTTGTGTTATCTGATTGCAGAGGCTAAGACTTCCAATACTATGTTGAACAACAGTGGCAAGAGTGGATATCCCTGTCTTGTTCCTGACCTTAGGGAGAAAGCTGTCAGTTTTTCTGCATTGAGGATGATATTAGTGTTGGTTTGTTCCTGTATAGCTTTTATGATCTCGAGGTATGCTTATTCTATCCCAACTTTCTTGAGGGTTTTTATCAAGAAAGGCTGCTGTATTTTGTCAAATGCTTTCTCTGCATCTATTGAGAGGATCATATTATTCTAGTCCTTTCTTTTATTGATGTGATGAATCATATTAATTGTTCTGAGGATATTGAACCAGCCCTGCGTGCCAGGTGTAAATCCCGCTTGGTCGTGGTGAATAATTTTTTTTTAACGTATTGTTGGATCTGGTTGGCTAATATCTTGTTGAGGATTTTTGCATCCATGTTTATCAGGAAAATTGGTCTATAGTTCTCCTTCTTTGTGGGGTCTCTGTCTGGTTTTGGAATCAAGGTAATGCTGGCTTCATAGAAAGAGTTTGGAAGTTTTCCTTCCATTTCTATTTTTTGGAACAGCTTCAAGAGAATAGGTGTTAACTCTTCCTTAAATGTTTGGTAGAATTCCGCTGAAAAGCCATCTGGCCCTGGACTCTGGTTTTTTGGGAGATTTTTGATTACTAATTCAATTTCCTTACTGGTTATGGGTCTGTTCAAATTTTCTATTTCTTCCTGTTCAGTTTTGATAGTTTATATGTTTCTAGGAATTTGTCCATTTCTTCCAGATTCTCCATTTTATTGGCATATAATTGCTCATAATATTCTCATATTATTGTTTTTATTTCTGCTGTATTGGTTGTGATTTCTCCTTTTTCATTCTTGATTTTATTTATTTGGGTCCTTTTCTTTTTCTTTTTGATCAGACTGCCTAGTGGTTTATAAATTTTGTTATTCTTTCAAAGAACCAGCTTATAGTTTCATTGATCCATTCTACTGTTTTTTGGGTTTTGGTAGCATTAATTTCTGTTCTAATCTTTATTAAATCCTGTCTTCTCCTGGTTTTGGGTTTTATTTGCTGTTCTTTTTCTAGCTCCTTAAGGCATAAGGTTAGGTTGTATATCTGAGATCTGTCTTCCTTCTTTAGGAAGGCCTGGATTGCTATATACTTCCCTCTTATGACCATCTTTGCTGTGTCCCAGAGATTTGGGTTGTGGTATGATCATTTTCATTGACTCCCGTATACTTTTTAATTTCCTCTTTAACTGCTTGGTTAGCCCATTCATTCTTTAGTAGGATGTTCTTCAGTCTACAAGTATTTGTTACCATTCCAAATTTTTTCTTGTGGTTGATTTTGAGTTTCATAGCATTGTGGTCTGAAAATATGCACGGTATGATCTCACTCTTTTTGTACTTACTTACGGCTGATTTGTGTCTCCGTACATAGTCTATTCTGGAGATTGTTCCATGAACACTGGAGAGGAATATATATTCTGGTTCTCTAGGATGAAATGTTCTGAAGATATCTGTTAAGTTGATCTGGTCCAGTGTGTCGTTCAAAGCCATTGTTTCCTTGTTGATTTTTTGATTAGATGATCTGTCCATTGCTGTGAGTGGGGTGTTGAAGTCTCCTACTATTATGGTATTACTGTTGATGAGTTTCTTTATGTTCGTGATTCATTGATTTATATATTTGGGTGCTCTCACATTTGGTTCATAAATGTTTACAATTGTTAGGTATTCTTGGTGGATAGACTTCTTTGATTATGATATAATGCCCTTATTCATCTCTTGATACAGTCTTTATTTTAAAGTCTAGATTGTCTGGTATAAGTATGGCTACTCCGGCTTTCTTTTGTTGACCATTAGCATGATAGATGGTTCTCCAACCACTTATTTTCAATCTGAAGGTGTCTTTAGGTCTAAAGTGGGTCTCTTGTAAACAGCATATGAATGGATCTTGTTTTCTTATCCATTATGTTACCCTATGTCTTTTGTTTGGAACATTGAGTCCATTGATGTTTAGAGTGAGTACCGAAAGATATGAATTTATTGCCATTATGATGCTTGTAGAGTTGGAGTTTCTGGTGGTGTTCTCTGGTCCTTTCTAATCTTTGTTGTGTTTGGTATTTATTTATTTATTTATTTATTTATATTTTTTCATCTTTTCTCAGAGAAAAAAGATCTTCTTCTCTTTTTTCATCTTTTCTTCAGAGAGTCCCCCTTAAAATTTCTTGCATGGCTGGTTTAGTGGTCACAAACTCCTTTAATTTTTGTTTGTCTGGGAAACTTTTTAAATTTTTTTTAATGTTTATTTATTTTTGACAGAGAGAGAGACAGAGCATGAGTGGGGGAGGGGCAGAGAGAGAGGGAGACACAGAATCTGAACCAGGTTCCAGGCTCCGAGCTGTCAGCACAGAGCCTGACGCAGGGCTCGGACTCACAGACCGCGAGATCATGACCTGAGCCAAAGTTGAACACTTAACTAACTGAGCCACCCAGGCACCCCTGTCCGGGAAACTTTTTATCTCTCCTTCTATTTTGAATGACAGCCTTGCTGGATAAAGCATTCTTCTTGGCTGCATACTTTTCTGTTTCTGCACATTGAATATATCCTCCCACTCCTTTCTGGCCTGCCAAGTTTCTGTGGATAGGTCTTCTGCAAACCTGATCTGTCTTCCCTTGTAGGTTAGGGACTTTTCTTCCCTTGCTGCTTTCATGATTCTCTCCTTGCCTGAGCATTTTGTGAATTTGACTATGATATGCCATGTTGATGGTTGGTTTTTGTTGAATCTAATGAGGGTCCTCTGTGCTTCCTGGGTTTTGATGTCTGTGCCTTTCCCCAGGTTAGGAAAGTTTCCCGCTATGATTTGCTCACATAACCCTTCTACCCCTATTTCTCTCTCTTCCTCTTCTGGGACCCCTATGATTCTGATGTTGTTCCTTTTTAATGAGTCACTGATTTCTCTAATTATTAAATTGTCCTCTTTTGCCTTCATCTCCCTCTTTTTTTCTGCTTCATTATTCTCTATAAGTTTGTCTGCTCTATCGCTGATTCTGTGTTCTACCTCATCCATCCTTGCCGCCGCTGCATCCATCCGTGATTGAAGCTCAGTTATAGCATCTTTTATTTCATTCTGGCTATTTTTTACTTCTTTTATCTCTGCAGAAAGGGAATCTAATCTATTTTCGACTCCAGCTAGTATTCTTATTATCGTGATTCTAAATTCTGGTTCAGACCTCTTGCTTGTATCTCTGTTGGTTAAATCCTTGGCTGTCGTTTCTTCGTGCTCTTTCTTTTGGGGTGAATTCCTTCGTTTTGTCATTTTGAAGGGAGAAAGGAATTAATGAGGTAGGAAAATGAAAATTAAAAAAATGAAAATTAAAAAAATGAAAATTAAAAAATTAACACACACACACAAAACAAATCTCATAAATGATGCTAGATCCTAGGTGTGTCTTGGTCTTGGTGTTGAAAGAAAAAAAATGGGGGAAAAAAAGGAAATCGTTTGAGAATCTGAAAAAATGAATACACTGAAGTAGACGAAAAGATGATGGGAGTTAAATAGAATTCGAAAAAAAATTACACAAAAGTAAAGACTATAGTAGGAAAACAATTAAAGAAAATATTTTTAATCAAAATTAAAAATAAAAATGAATTTTTTCTCTTTTTGTATTCAAGGAAAAGAAAAGAAACAAAAAAGAGAAAAAAGAGGAAAAAAAGAAATTGTTTGAAAATTTGAAAAAGTGAATACACTGTAGTAGTCTAAAATAAAATGATGGGAGTAACATAGAATTTGAAAAAAATTACATCAAAGCAAAAACTGTAAGCTTTGCGCAGTGGCAGTATCATAGCCAATGAGGTTTATCTGAGGCACGATTATTGCTAATTGAAAAGCAAAAACCATAGTAAAAAAAAATGAAAGAAACATATTTTTAATAGAAGTTGAAAGTAAAAATAAAGTTTTTCACTTTCTGCATTCAAGAAAAAGAAACATAAAAGAGAAAAAAGAAAAAGAGAAAACAAGGAAATCGTTTAAAAATTTGAAAAGGTGAATACACTGAAGTAGACTAAAATAGAAAAATGGAAGTAAGATAGAAATTGAAAAAATTTACACAAAAGTAAAAAATACAGTAAAAAATAAAGAAAAATATTTTTAATAAAAATTGAAAATAAAAATGAATTTTTTTCTCTTTCTGTATTCAAGAGAAAGAAGAGTGTAAAAGAGAAAAAAATTTAAAAAAAGAAAGAAAATTTAATAGATGGACCTGCTAACAGATTGACATAGGACTGAGATTAGTTTGTTTTCCCCTAGAAGTCAGACTATGTAGCGCTTTATATTCCATAAACTAAGTAGGTGGTGAGACTTGGGTTCTTAAAGAGAGAGGTTGGCCCAGTTGGGAGGGGCTCAGTGTAACAGCTCTGTTCTCCACTAGATGGCGCTGGTAGCCTACCGGGGTGGATTGTTGCAGAGCCTGTAGGTTCATACACTCTGTGTACGCGTGGAAGTGGTGAAAATGGCGTCACCCAGCTACCCAGTCTCTAGTATGGGAACCGTTCTCTCCGATCAGCAATCACACACCTGTCCTCCATCTTCAGCTTTCGTCCACTTCCTGCTTTTTCACTGTCCATGACCAAGCCCCAGGCAGTACCTCTCTCCTGAGTTTTGTCTCAGATGCGGCTGTTTTCCCCAGCCCCTTACTTCCAAAGGACTGTGGCTTTGATCTGTTCCGCCCCTCTGTGGGAGGGTCTTACTGAGCAATGGCCAAATGTTGGCTGCACCCAGGAATGCTTGCTGGACCCTGTTGCTATCGGTGCCCCGAGACTGCGGCCAGATGTCAACCCGCCCCAGAAAAAGTTCGCGAGATAGTGTAGCAGCAGCTTTTCAGAGATTATGGAAAATCACAACACACATCTGGCACCAGGATTCACCCCTTAACGACCTTGCCCCAGCACCAGCAAAGGTGGCAGTTTTCTGGGGTCTGCTGGGACCAGGTGGCTTCAACAGTCTCCACCAAATGTCCTTCCAGCAATGGAACCGCTGTTCCCCGTGTGGCCCGAGAACCTCCCGGACCCCACTCTGTTCCTGGAGATTCGCCTTCCCACGAGAGCACCACCAGGTATCGAGCTGCGGAGTTGCAGCCTTTGCGCTCCCCTTGTTTACAGTCTTAATGGAATTTAAACCCTCTCCTTTCTCCTTTCTCCCTTTTTAGTTTAGTCCCTGCGGCTGTTTCCAATTTTCCACTTTCTCTGCAGCTGCTTTTGGGGGGGGGGTGCTTTTCCCATGTTCTCCCCCGCCCCTTCCAGTCTCTGTCCTCTCTCTGCCGGCAAAAGCAGGTCCCTGCCTGCCGCCGGCTTCTCTATCCCCAAGTTCACCCCTCTGCGCCACATACCTGCTGAATTCTGTGGTTCAGGTTGTGTATATTGTTGTGTTAATCCTCTCATCAGTTTTCTAGGTGTGTAAGATGGTTTAGTGTTGGTCTGGCTGTATTTCATGGATGCAAGACATACAAAAAACTTCCATGCTGTTCCGCCATCTTGGCTCCTCCCCCCAAGCCATTCTTACATTATAATCTTAAAACAAAAATTAATGTTTTGGTCATTGAATGTACAAGGCATCGAATTAGATAATGAAGCAGATACAGAGATAAGCATTTCTAACCTAGTAAGGAAGAAAAGCCAAAATTACAAATAATATGGCACAACTCAAAAAGTATCAAGGAATGTAAAAAAAGCCCAAGCAAGGTACAGTACATGATTACACAAATTGCTCTGGACTGGTAATCAAGACTAATCAGTTTTCATGGAAGCAATTGCAGTTAATCTAAACCTCAGCAAATATGATGAATTTGGAGAGGTAAAGATACAGATAAGTATATTTTGAGGATGATGTTATAACAAAAGGTAAAAAAAAAAAAAAAAAAAGAAATGTGGCACCTTTGAAAAAAAATTATTCAATTGGGATTAAATAATAGAAAGTAATACAGACAAGAATTAAGCCTTGAAAATTGTAGATATGCAATAAATCTTGTTTAAACTGAATAATTACTTTGAGTCTAATTGAAATGAATTAATTGTTAGAATAGAGCTTATCCATGGAGGTCTTGAAAGTCAAATTGTAGCTTTTAGGATTTACTCTGTTGGAAAATAATTTACTTATTCAGTACATATTTATTAATTTCTTTTTAAAATTGAGCATTTCAAAAGTTTCTAGGAATTTAAAGATAAACATGATAATTCTTGAGTTTGGGGAAGTCATTGCCTGGTTACCCTGGCCCAAGGTTAATGAAGGGGGCCTAATGGAGTGCTGCCAGACATAATTTTAAAGGATCAGTGAGACTTAGACTAAGAGGGGAAGAAATAGAATTCCAGGGAGAGGTGACTTATGGCCTAAAGATACAGAAGCTAGAAACTGCCCAGCGTGTTTTAGGGTGGTCCTGGTTTTCCCCGGACTTTCCCAATTTTATCACTGAAAATTCTGTGTCCTGGGAACCCCCTCAGTCTTGGACAAACTGAGATGGTTGGGAGGAATGGACAAGAAGAAGGCTACAATTTTAATAAGGTATAATATGAAAATGAGGCAGGGAGTGGGCAAATATAATACTGCAGAACTACCCGTATGCTGGATCATGGAGAGTTTTGATTCAAGACTAAACGTCTAGGGCTGCATCCCAAGGGGCCATTGATGAGTTCTAAACAGAAAAATGGCATGGTTTTATCTACTCATAAGATAAAACAGTCATCAGTAAGAAGGCTACTGACACATACCCCCAGCAAGAAATAAAGACAACTGAGCATATTAGTGGCAGAGAGCATAGAAAGGGAAAAAGTAGAAACCTTTGGGGAATAAAATATATAAAGCTTGATTGATTAGAGATGGAAGATGATGTCATTCGTTCATTCATACATTCATTCAAACCTACTCGTGTAGCAGAATTAGATGATAAATACTATTCTAGGAAGTGAGGATATACAGCAAGGAGCAAAACAAATATGTAGCTATACATGTTCGATTGGGGATGCCATTTCATCAATGTGGAGTGCAAAAGGAAGAGCTAGTTGTCGAAATAAGATGCGAACCCAGTTTGATGCATTGGTTGTCATACCTGAAGAGTCGCATGAAAAAATTTCTGTACTAGTCAGTCATACTTTACAAAGATCACTCTAGCCACAGTGAATAAAATAGATTTTGTGGGACAAATTAAGGAAATAAATAGAGAAAAGTAAGGAGGTAGAGCCCTATTCATGAATACTGAGACCATGGCGTACAGAAATTTGGTAGGGAAGTAGAAGAGGGAATGCATATGAAAGACATCACAGAAGCTCTTTGGACTTAATACTTATTGGGGACCACATGGACTATGCCCACTACTGGGCGTAGTGATGGAAAAGAGAACTCAGAAGGAGGGCTTTGGAAGATAACTAGAGAGAATTTTAACACATTGCTTGCAGAGATTCTCAGGGTCATTCACAGATGCTCTGATGATGTTCAACAGACAGTTAAAAATACAAAGTTGGACATTAAGGAGATGTTAGCTTGTTAAATACAAGGCGACCTTAGATACGCAGTAAAACCTTGGATTGCAAAGTACCTTGTTCTGCAAAGTGCTCCGTAAGATGAGCAAACACTTCTAATACATTTTAGCTTGATAAACGAGCAATGTCTTACAATATGAGTAGTACTAGCTCATGACACCCAACATCACATGATCACAACTGAGCCACTTTGAGCCAGTGATTCTTCTCTTTCTTTCTCTCTCTCTCTCTTTCAATCTTTGTCTCTCTCTGTCTCTGTCTCTGTCACACACACACACACACACACACACACACACACACACACTGGATTGTGGGCGATCATCTCCCATGCTCAGGTGCTCAGTCTCAGGCCATGGTGTTTGGCAGAAATCAGTGATTTTTCAGAACTTTGGAAGGTGCCCACAGCATTTTTTTTTTTTGTCACTGCAAAGCACCTGCAGACAGTCTTTTGCTTTTCTATGCAAAAGTAAGCTTAAGAATGTTTTGCTTCATTCTAGGTCAGGCTGCTTGCATATAGATCCTTTCCTTTGCTGCCTTATTACCAGTTACATTAAATACAGTATATGACAAGAGTTTATTAATACTGTAGTCAACATTTGTACAAGCCTATATAAGGGCGCCCATACAGAAAAAGATTTTATTGAGCCATTGGTAACAGTGATTCCGTTATGATAGTGAAAGTCGTCCTACACAATAACCCTCCTCTCTCTTGTCTCCCTCAGAGAAAATCTCAGCCACGAAGGTTTTCAAAGGTAAGTGTGGGTTCATTTGTTTAGTTTTCTTTGTATTTTATATTTTTTAATTATTTTGTACTATAGTTCAGTACTGCAATCACTTTCATTATTTTTTATGGGGAAATTCACTTTGATATACAAGTGCTTTGAATTACAAGCATGTTTCCAGAACAAATTATACTTGCAAACCAAGGTTTTACTCTATACCCAAAACCATCAGCGTGAACTCTTGCCACTGCTGGAAAGAGAATAGAGGAAAAATAAGAGGAAAAATAAGGATTGAAACTTAAGAACTGTCCAAGAACCAACAGAAAGGTAAAATCTGTGAATAAGATAACAGAAGATAAGTCAGGAAAGAATGACAAAGTCATGGAAGTCATAAAGAATATCCCAATCGAAATTTTCATTGTAATATTACTATGTATCATTTATGACACTAAGAATTGGATTTTAATAGGTATGATTATTTGACTTAGAATCCTAAGTTAATTTCTTTCTGTCCTGTCTCACTTATATCTGCTTAATCACCAAATATTTTAGATATACCTTTGAAATAAAGCTTCATCAAATGTGATTGGATATATACATCCTAATACATATAGTTTGTGGACATATATTTTTATCAAAAATGGTTTGAAAACTAGTTTTTCTAAACAAAGAAAATTCTAAAATTTTTACCAGAAAATTCAGAAAATATGAGTTTTCATTAATTCAGCTTATGAATATGAATTTTCAACCAAACTAGCTTAAGAGTATAACTGGTATACTCTTAAAACAAGAATGGATAACTGAGTTTTTAATTAAAACCAATTCTAAACATGAATTTGCATCAAATAAAACCTAGCAGAAATTCAGTTTCTTAATTACAAGATTGAATATGTTTCTTTTCAAAAACTTATAAAAATGTTTTTCACTAAACTAGCCTAGTTTATTTTATTTTATTAAAAAAACCTTAATGTTTATTTATTTTTGAAAGAGAGACAGAGTGTGAGTGAGAGAGAGGCAGAAAAGAGACACAGAATCCAAAGCAGACTCCAGGCTCCAAGTTGTCAGCACAGAGCGCAGGTGGGGCTCGAACTCACGAACTGTGAGATCATGACCTGAGTGGAAGTGGGATGCTTAATTGACTGAGCCACCCAGGTGCCCCTAGCCTAGTTCATTTTAAAGACTAACAGTTCTCTAGGAGAAAAGAAGTAGAAGAATAGGAGTTCACATTAAAACAAGCTTTTAAATAGGACTCTTCACCCATACGAGCTTAAAAATGGCACTTTTCCCAAATCTTATTGAATATAAATTGACATCAAAATGAATTTGCTAATGGGGCACATGGGTGGCTCTGTCAGTTAAGCATCTGGCTCAGGTCATGATCTTGCAGCTCCTGGGTTTGAGCCCCACATTGGGCTCTGTACTGACAGCTCAGAGCCTGGAGCCTCATTCAGATTCTGTGTCTCCCTCTCTCTGCCCCTCCCCACTCACACTCTCTCTCTCTTTCAAAAATAAATAAACATTAAAAAAAATTAAATGGGTGCCTGGGTGGCTCAGTTGGTTAAGTGCCTGACATTGGCTCTGGTCATGATCTCATGGGTTCAAGAGTTTGAGCCCCAGGTTGGGCTCTGTACTAATAGCTCAGAGCCTGGAGTCTGCCTCAGATTCTGTGTCTCCTTCTCTCTCTGCCTCTCCCCTGCTTATGCTCTGTCTCTCTCTAAAATATAAACAAATATTTTAAAAACTTAATAAAAAATAAAAAAAGTTAATGAACTAGCTAACATGATTTTTCCTCAAATAGTTTAAAAATACAACTTAAAAACATAACAACTCAAATCAGATTTGCAATATTATTCTAATTTACCTCTCTTATTCCAATTTATAGTCTAAATATCACTTCAATTTCTAAAAATAAGGCCTGGGAGGAGGAGGACTAACCATTTTATGGGTACAGACTTTCTGCTTGGGATGATAAAAATGTTCTGGAAATAGCTGGTGGTGATAGTTACAAAACATTGTTAATATATTTAATGACACTAAATTGTACAGTTAAGAATGGTTCAAATGATAAGAAAGAGACAGCGGAAGGGAAGAAAAAAGAAAAAAAAAGAAAAATTAAGCATATCCTCTGTCTGGGAGGACATATGTATATGGGAACCATATACATATATATGTATGTATATACATACTACATACTCAAGCTCTCCAGCAATATTAACAAAGCCTTTCTTAATCTGGCCTGAGACTTTTTTTCTTTTTCCTGATCTCTGTAGGGTTTTGTTTTAGCAGCATCAAGCTGTCCATAGCTTCTCCACATAATAGTTCCTTCTCACCTCCTCACCTAAGGACTTGCTGTCCTTTTTCTTGGAGTGCACACAAACGCACACACAAACGCACATACACACACTGTCACTCACACAGTGTGTGTGCCTTGGCAGCTTCTATTCATCCTGTAAGTCTCAGCTGCAGTGACAATTTTGCCTGGTCTTGCTCCTTCCCAGGCAGAGGCGATTTCCCTTCTGTTGTCCCCCCATAACTCTTTGATCAAACGCCAACCACTGAACGTTTCCCATTGCTATGAAATCACTGATTTAGGTGAACATAGACTGGGGAGACAGACTGTAATTTTTTAAATGTCCAATATACATATGACTGGTATTACTAAGTGCTCAATAAACACTTCTTGAATGAACGTATCCATTGTTTTCCCTTCCTATTCTGTGTTTATTGTCACATACTACTCTGTCATGCGGGACTCAAAATGCATCTGATATACCTGATAACCTCTTTCTTTGACAACTCCTTAGAATGTATTGGTTTAATTTCTCATTATGTTTTCATTATGTTATTCTGATAAGGTGTTTCTCAGTTCCTTCATGTGTTTTATATTTTGTCACCTCAACAAGGTGAGGTCTTCTGAAGGCAAGGATTTGTTTTGCCTTTTGCATGTGTAGCCTCAAACGTGAACCTCTCGTGCCTTTCATTCCCACTTGGTAAACATCTATGAGTTGCAAAAATACTCAAATAAAAGCATCATAAATTAAATTTTTTATACATTAAAATTTTCATAAATTAAATTTTTCACAAACTTTTCATAAATTTTTATTTGCCTTGTACAAGTAAGTCGATGGTTTATCCTTAAGGTTGTATTTTAGGCTATTCACTTCTAAAACAAATAGGAACTGTGCTCATAGATTCATAGCTATTTTCTGATGAATACCACAGTAACCATGATAATATTCTCATGTTAGCCTAGCCCTTTTAGACTTCTTTACACCTTTAGATGTCTCTGTTTACACCTCTGTCTTTACACCTTTAGATGCACTAAACTAGAGGGGAAAACAGTAAATTTTAGCCTATGTATGAAATTACCTTTTATATATTTATTTATTTAACCAATAAGTGACTTATTCATTCTTTTTTTTGAGAAACATGAGTTTCTACTACGTGCCAAGTACTATTTTAGTCACTAATGAATGACCTACAGCAACAAACGAAATCAAGTTCCTGATAACATAGAGCTTACATTCTTGAGAGTAGACAGGAAATAATCAGACAAAAAGGACACATATATAATGTAAGGTGATAATAAATGCTAAGAAGAAACATAAAATAGGGTGAGGGAAAATAAAATATAAAGAGAAGGTAAGGTATTGAAGTTACATTGAAGTTATGCACTGAAGGCCTCAGATGAGACATTTGCACAGAGATCTAAGGAGGTGAGGGAGTCAGGCATGTGTAGACCTGGAAAAAGGAGCCCCAACAGTGAGAATACAAAAAAGACTTGACAGAAGCACATGCTTGGAGTATTTATAAAACAGCTTGATAACAAGGAGTAGAAGTGAATGGGGCAGAACAGGCAAGGGGGGGAGCAGAGGATTTTGGGATCAGAAAGGTCTTGGAAGGGCAAGGGCAATAGAGAATTCCACTAGACCCCATAGGCCACAATAAGAATTTGGAATTTACTTTGGGTGAGATAGAATGTCAGTGGACAGTTTTGAGCACAGGAGTGCCATGATCTGACCTATGTCGTATAATGACTCTCTGGCTTCAGGGATGCCTGGGTGGTTCAGTCACTTAAGTGTCTGACTTCGGCTCAGGTCATGATCTCCCAGTTCATGAGTTCGAGTCCTGCATCGGGCTCCCTGCTGTCAGCACAGAGCCCATTTTGGATCCTCTGCCCTCCTCGCTCTCTGCCCCTCCCCAGTTCACTCTGTCTCTCAAATAAACATTTAAAAATATATATTAAAAAAAAAATAACAAGTCTCTGGCTTCAGGGTGCCAGAAAGACTGCACAGGGCATATATAGAAGCAGGGAAATTCGTGAGAAGGTTTTCAAGAGTTTAGGTGAGGAAAATGGGGCCTTAGAACAGGGTGGTTACTACTGGAGTCTGCTGACACTCCAAAAACAAAAAGAAACAAAAAGTAGAAAGCTGAAAAGATTTGATGAATTATACACACGTCCAATAGAAAGAGAGGAGTTTAAGGATGACTCCAAGATTTATGGCCTGAGAAAATGGAAGAATGAGTTTGCAGAATTACAAAAGGAGCCATTTTGTAGGAAGTTTTTAAGTGTTACAGATGTTAAGCCTGAGAAAGCTGTTATACATCCAGGTGAGAATGTCACACAGGGAGCTGGATATGAGGGACTTCCCCTAACTCCTTTTTGCCTTTCCAGAATTAAGCTCATGTACCCTCCTATAAAATTATCAGCATATTGATGGGACTGAGTATTGTTCAATAAGAGCCTGTAGCTGGATGGCTATTATGAGAATATTCTATAGAAAGCTATGTTTAGAAATAAAATGTCATTATCTCATCCACTTTGGGGAGACATTTTCTAACAGATTGTTGTTCGCTTCCGTTTTTGAGGCAAACTCTTTTCTGAGAGCCAAAATATCGACTAAAACATCTTTATGAACTAGAAATGCAGATTAATCCCCTTCAGAGATAGGAGAATTTATGTTGTGTTCCTGAGTGCCAGATGTAAGACGGGCACACTTTGCATGTCAACAAGGATTACTGTCATTGAACTTGGTATTTATGCTCCGACTTGCTCTGTGAGCAGCCCTCAAAGGGAAAACCCTTAATGCCACAGAGCTACTGCTCAGATGGTGTAAGCTTCCTGGAAATTCAGATGAGACTAGGCCCTGGACGTCCCTCCTAATCCCTTTATTCCAGGCTAAGAGAGTATTTTGTAGAAACTGCTCATGAGGTCCATGACTTCTGTGACTATGCTTATCCAACTTATGTTTCTTGGAGTGCTTTTGTTTGAATTGGAGAACATTTTTGGACGTGAGCTACCCCTCTTTGTATAGCTCGACACTGCTGTGGTTTGTCTTCCATTTGCACTCTTGCTGTCAGCAGTTACGTCAGAGGGCTGGAAGCTCTAAGGCAATGGGCTTCTGAAGCATTCCTCTACATTCTATGTTCACAACTGCTCTGCTTCCACTTGACACAGTGCTTATGTTGTTCTCATGGTTTCATTCATGCCTCTCATATGAATGACCTAGCTGCTATAGCCGTTTTCAATAAAACAGGGGAGCCTATGAGGCGCCTGGGCGGCTCAGTCGGTAAAGCGTCTGACTTTGGCTCAGATCATGATCTCACAGTTCGTGAGTTCGAGCCCCACGCCGGGCTCTGTGCTGACAGCTCGGAGCCTGGAACGTGCTTCAGATTCTGTGTCTCCCTCTCTCTCTCTGCCCCTCCCCCGCTCACACTCCGTCTCTCTCTCTCTCTCTCTCAAAAATAAACATCAAAAAATTAAAAATAAATAAATAAAAATAAAAACTAAAATAGGGGAGTCTATAGAAGGCACATCATCAGGCCAACTTGCTACTTTAATTCTTTTGAGGCCATTAAAATAAAAAAAATGTCTGGAGGTCAAAGGAAATCAACAAGAATTCAATGGTGATGCATACATACATACATACACACATACATACAATGCATGCTACTATATCTCTTCTATTTTCCTTTCACTTAAAAACAAAGGAAAGGTTACAACTTGGCAGTCTCTGTGAATCCACTGCAACAACTGAATCACTCTCTGAAGAGCCATAGAGTCTCATTGAAGAAGTACCGCTTGTCATAGATTGATTTGTGGCCCCCCAAAAGATCTGTTGAAGTCCCACCGCCCATCCCTTGTGAATGAAACCTTATTTGAAAATAGGGTTCTTGCCTGTGTAATCAAGGTAAGTTGCCATCCTCCTGGATTAGAGTGGGCCTTAAATCTCAGATTTGGTGTCCTTATAAGAAGACTCTGCGAAGACAGAGGCAGAGATTGAGTGATTCAGCTGCAGTCTACGGAATTCCAAGCATTGCCGGCAGCCACCAGAAGCTAGGACAGAAGCATGGACCGCTTTCCCCTTACAGTCAACTTTGCCAACATCTTGACCCTTCACCTTGAGAACTGGGAGAATAGATTTCTGTCGTCTTAAGCGGCCCACTTTGTGGTGCTTTGTTATGGCAGCCCTAGGACACTAAAGGCAAAAAAGGAAATGATGAGGCACCTGGGTGGCTCAGTCCCTTAAGTGTCCAACTTCAGCTCAGGTCGCAATCTCTCAGTTTGTGAGTTTGAGCCTCGTGTAGGGCTCTGTGCTGATGGCTCAGAACCTGGAGCCTGCTTCAGATTCTGTGTCTCCCTCTCTCACTGCCCTTCCCATGCTTGCAGTCTGTCTGTCCCTCTCTCTCTCTCTCTCTCTCTCTCTCTCTCTCTCAAAAACAAACATTTCAAAACTAAAAAACAAAAAGAAAATTGCTGTCTCTTTTTTATTTCCTCTTCACTTGAAAATGAAGAAAAGGAAGTGAAAGCTTGTTACTGTCTGTGTCTCCCACGCAACTGAACCACTTCCCTGAGAGTCAAGGAGTCCTGTTTGAAAAACATGGCTGCGGTCAAATGTTTCCATTTCCTTAGCTGACTGTACTGGGGAACAATCAGTCGCTTTGACGTCACTGTTCCTTGAAGGTGCCTTGCTTCATGCCTTTGCAATTGAAATGACCATGCACAAGGATGCTTCCTTTCTTCACCCTCCTCAATCCTTTTTTTTTGTTGACGAATCAACCTAACTATCATCTGCTCTGAGACATTTTTTCCTTCTGCCAGCCTCCTCTCCTCCACATACTCCCCACCCACCACACGCATGCACTTTATATGGATGCCCCACTGCCCTACTGCAATTCTGTGTGTTCTATATTGAACAGGCTGACCCTGAAGAAGCCTGCTACACACATACCTCCCCCTACTGCACGTTGCCCAGTCTTTTTGTGGCCAAATTCTGAACCATGTGGCCATAATGGGCTTTTATTTAACCCAGTCTTATAATTAGACGAGAAGTGGGCAGAGGGCCCAAGGGCAGCAAAGCATAGGTCTTTGATATTCTCAATGTGAATATATTTAGATGAGACTATTAGACTCTGTTTACAGTATTTTTTAAATTTTTTTAACTTTTATTCCTTTTTTTTTTTTTTTTTTTTTTTTTTGAGAGACAGAGACAGAGCGTGAGTGGGGGAGGAACAGAGAGAGGGAGACACAGAATCCGAAGCAGGCTCCAGGCTCTGAACTGAGAGCACAGAGCCCGACGCAGGGCTCGAACTCACAAACTGTGAGATCATGACCTGAGCCGAAGTCAGGAGCTCAACCGACTGAGCCACCCAGGCGCCCCTCTAGTTTTAAATATAAGAAACTTGGAGAGAAGGACTTTGATGGGCCACAATAAGCCAGTTTTGACGAAGCAGAAACAAGAAGTGTATTTTAGGATAGAGGGAATAAACAGATAAACAGGTAAGAAGCAAAACCAAAGGTGCATAGTTAGAGGGGAGAGATGGGGTTGGAGGAGGCAACCCAATGAAATTCAAGTTCTGGGAGACGTGCTTGACAGTAAGCGGCAGGTACCTGAAGTAGCTGAGGCCAGGCTTTCTTCCTCACACACGTCAGTGTCTGTCTAAAGTTCCAGAAATGCTTCATACGTAGCTCTTATCCTACACTACTGCAGACCTACTTGTCAGTATCTCCCAGAAAGCTATTACCTTGGTGAGAAAGGAACCTCAATCATTCCGACACTATCCCTCTACCTACTAAGCTCTCAATAAACCATTGGTGACTGTACCAAGACTGACGCAAAAACGTCAGGACAGACTAGAAGCTTCAAGTATATCTGCCTGCATCAACAAATTTTCAGAGTAAGAAAAGCACTGGTTGAATGCTAAGGACACGCCTAACCATAAAGCATTGAGCTGTGTCTAGCTTATACTGGAATGTTTGGACTCCCTTTCCCGATCCAGCAGACCCAATATTTACCCATTCCAGCTGAACCTTTGGCTGCCTCTCACACCTGCTGTGCTCTTTCCACACCACAGCCTCTGCGCTAGCTCAGGGCACTATTTTAGTCCATGTGAATTACCATTATCTCCTCCTTCCAAGTGTTCCTGCCTCAGCTATGACCCACTCCAGTGGGTCATTTTTCATGCTGCTACCAGAAGATCCTAAAATACAGTCTGATTATTTCACTCCAGTGCATAGAATCTTACAAAGCCCCCCCCCCCCACACACTTGTGTGATACAATCCGAATTCTTTTACATTGCACACAAGGTCCTTTATGATCTGACACTTATTCTCTTCAGCCTGTGTCTTGTCTTATCCCTTCTTCCCCTCCACCTCCTCTACTCCACCACTAATTCTTTCAATTCCTTGAATAGACCATGTCCTCTCAATTCCAGGCCTCCAAGCATGCCAACTCCTTGATCTGGAACTCTCTCCACCACAAACTCCATTGGCCCTTAAATGCATCCACACTACCTCTTATCTGAGTCATGTGGACTCATTCTTTGAACATCAGTTCAGAAATGACTTTCTTGATTATCTCAACGATCACTCCCTTTATTCCTAAACTTAGGCTGGGCTTTACTTCTGTACGATTCTGTACCCCCCGTATTTACGTTATTATATTTGGCTACATCACTCACCCACAATAACGTAAACTTTTTGCGGCCAAGGACATCACATAGTATCCAACTGTGTTATCTGCAGCATCTAATGCAAAGCACAGGCCCACAGCAAACACTCACTGAGTATTTTTTTCATCGAATAAAGTAGATGACAGGAATTTATTTCTGTAGAAAGCAAGAGAGGTATGAATCCTGGTAGAAGACATGATAAACAGACAACTGTTAAGGATTTGGAGGGGTTTTTTTTGGCAACACAGAAAACCAAGTAATATTTCACGTGTGAGTTTGCCTCCAAGGGTAGAAGTGGCACGGAGAGGGAGAATGAGGCAGAAGGATCTTTGTTCCATAGGTCTAATCTAGCTGCGGGCCTATTTGCCTTAGTCTGTGTGTTAGTAAATGGACTGTACCTAAAGGAAGACCCTGCAGTGATTCAAAGTTCAGATCCAAATACAAATGAAGAAAAGCAATGTCTTCTATTAGCAGTATGGCAAAGGTCCACGTCCATAACTACCTTTGCCCAAACACTACAGTGTAGTAATTAATTGAAGGACAATTCAATTACCAATAATTCATGACCTTGCCACGTTCTGGAATAAGGTGGGTAAGCATTCACAAGAAGATTCTATATGAAGACTTAAACTATCTTACTTTTCCCACAGTCTATGCCATTATATATTTAAAACCCATCCACCTTATCTAAAATTGCCATAATAGCACCTAATCTTGCAAAAAGACAGAACACACACACAAATAATCTCATTTGATACTACTAACAAGGCTTCCAATAGAAAGGGCAAGTATTCATATTAATCTTCATTTTCGGGTTTGAGACCAAGGTTAATGTAAATATTATCCTATCATTAGAGCTGAGATTTATTGAGCCTCTACTCTGTTCTTTGCCGGCAGTATCTTAATAATCACAACAATCCAATCACTCAGTACTATTATTATCCTATATGGTGGATGGAAAAAAAAAAAAAAAACCCTCTCAAATTTAGAACAGTTAAGTCATCTGCCAGGGTCACACAGCCAGTTGAGGGGTGTGTTGAAATTCAGACCTCGTGCCACATTCTCGTCTGAGGCTGTCTTTCCCAATTGCTGAGAATTTATCAGTAGTCTGTGATTCTGCTGGTTTTGTTTTTTTCACCACCTCACCTACACTCTGTCATACAACTCAAAATAGAAATAATCTTTTGCATTGTAATTGCTTTTCACAGGAGTAAACCCTCGCTTTTTCAATTTTCCGTACTAAGATTTCATCCCACTTCTACCTTCCCTTTCTGCTCCCCCTCCTCCTCTTTTAAGATTACAAGAAGAAAAGCCTGTTCATGCTTTTGCTAGGTCAGTTCTAAGAATAACTGTAGATAAATCCAAGGTCTATTTTTACAGCTAAATTATAATATCAATGTCTGTACTCCTTTTCGTGCTTCAAAAGTATCGTGTGGTGGCCATACAGATAGCAGTCTTCTCATCCAAGAAGAGGTTCTTGGAGACAAAGACTAATACTGTCTTCACTCCAACTGGTGAAATTGTTTTCCTTATTCTCTTCAGAATGTAAGGAAGTATCGGTCGCCCCTGTGTGCTTAGGAAAGAACAATAAATTGCTGATTTATTAGAATTTTCATTTTCAAAGTGAAGCCTGAAACACCTTGGCACACATTTTTATGCTGTCTTCTTATTTTCTAAACAAGATTAATTGTTCTTAAATGCTCTATTAGGATAATTAGATTAAGTGGTGTCTATTTGTGTTCATTTTTATCGACAAATTTATAAGACTGATTAAAGTTCAACTACAAAGTAAAACATGCATTATTATCATATTATGTGACTAGAATATGACGCCCATAAATGTCAAACTGATATTTCAGCTCATTGTGAATTATTCCAGTCTTCTGATAACAGGAAGATTTTAACTTTGTCGTTCTTTACAGCTATGTTAATTTAATACTAAGAGTAGTTGCCACCATAGAATGTGACTAATGTGTTTACATTAGAAACCAAATCATTTTATAATGTCATAAGTACTGCGGTTATACATATTTGATTACTCAATAGTAAACAGTCACTGTATGTATTTAGACTAAACCAATATTACAAGGGAGACACCCTTGAGTAAGTCCTAATAGAGGAAAATTGTATTTCCCTAAAAAAGAGGAACCAAATATGAGAGGGAAGCTAGCCTTTCCACTTGCCCTTAGGTCTTTTTTTTTTTTTATGGTTACAAAAATAAACAAAACATATAACATAGGATCAACCTCTTAACAAATTTTCAAATGCGGAGTACAGTATTATTAACCATGGGCACACTGTTGTACAGAAGATCTCTACAACTTTTTCATCTTGCATGACTGAAATTTTATACCCATTGTACAGTAATTCCCTCCTGTAATCATGGCAACTACCCTTCTACTTTCTGTTGCAGAGTTTGACGACTTTACATATGCCATATAAGTAGAATCAGGAAGATTTGTCCTTCTGTGAACGGCTTATTTCACATAATGTGCTCAAGTGGAAATCACGTTGATTTCCTTCTTTGTTAACAATGAATCATATTCTCTTCTATGAATATTCCACATTCTTTTTCCATTCATCTGATATTTATGTTGTTTCAACCTCATGACTGAGTGAATAACGCTGCAATTAACATAACTTTGAGATCCTGTTTTCTATTCTTTTGGGTAAATAGTTAGAAGTGGTATTGCTGGATTATAAAATAAGTATATTTTTAGTTTCTTAAGGAAATGTGATATTGTTTTCTATATAAGCCAATAATGCATAAGGATTCCAATTTCTCCAACTCCTTTTGTTTGTTTGTTTGTTTGTTTGCCTTTTATAATCGTCTTTCTAACTGGTGTGAGGTAAATCGCTCATTGTGGTTTTGAATTGCATTTCAATGGTGATTAGTGATCTTGAGCATCTTTCCATATACCTGTTGGCCATTTATGTCTTTTTTGGAGAAGTGTCTATTTAAGTCCTTTGTCCATTTTTTAATCGGTTTTTGTTGTTGTTGTTGTTTTGTTTGAATACAAACTTGTAGGAATTCCTTGTACAGTTTGATATTAACTCCTAATCAGAGATTCAGATACATGGTTTGTAAAGGTTTTATCCCATTCCATAGGTTGTCTTTTCACTCTGTAGATGGTTTCCTTTGCTGCCTAGAAACTTTTTAATTTATGTTCTTATTGTCAATTTTTGCTTTAGCTGGCTGTGTTTCTGATATCATATCCAAGAAATCATTATCAAGACCAAGTCATGAAAATTTTCCCTTATGTTTTCTTCTAGGAGATTTATAGTTTCCAGTGTTAATGTTTAAGTCTTTAAGCCATTTTAAAGTTGACTTTTGCGTATAATGTGTAGTAACATTCTAATTTCATTCTTTTGCACATAGATGTCCAACCTTTCCAACACCATTTGTTGAAGTGACTATTTTCCCCATTGTGTATCTCCGCCCCATTAGTAAACATCATTTAAACCCATATGCATAAGTTCTTTCTTTTTTTTTTTTTTTTCTGGGCTTTTCAGTCCGTTTCATTGTTCTATATATCTGCCTTTATGCCAATAGCATATTGTTTTGATTCCCTTAGCTTTATAATGTGTTTTGAAGTCAGGAATCCATTTTTTTCATCTTTCAAAATATTGTTGGGACACCTGGGTGGCTTAGTCGGCTTAGCGTCCGACTTCAGCTCAGGTCATGTTCTCGTGGTCTGTGGGTTCAAGCCCTGCATGGCCTCTGTGTTGATAGCTCAGAGCCTGGAGTCTGCTTCAGATTCTGTGTCTCCCTCTCTCTCTGCACCTCTCCTGCTCGTACTCTGTCTCTCTCTCAAAAACGAATAAACACTAAAAACAAAAATTAAAAAAAAAAGATTCTTTAAGCTATTTGGAGTCATTTGTGGTTTCATGTGAATTTTAGGATTGCTTTTTCTATTTCTGTAAAAATTTCCATTAGGAATTTAATATAAATTGCATTGTATAGGTATATTATTTTGGGTAGTATGAACATTTTAGCAGTACTAAGCCTTTCAATCCATGAACGTGAGATGTCTTTGCATTTAGTTGTGACTTCTTTCATTATTTTTGGTGATGTTTTGCAGTTTTCATTCTATAATTATTTCACCTCCTTAGTTAAGTTTATTCCTAAGTATTTTATTATGTTTGATGGCATTGTAAATGTTTTGCTTTTTAATATCTTCTTCAGACTGTTTGGTTTGGGCATATAGAAATGTGACTAATTTTTGTGTGCTGATTCTGTATCTTGTAACTTTGCTGGGTTAATTTATTAGTTCTAATAGTTTTTGACGGAATCTTTAGGGTTTTTTATATAAAAGATCATATCTGCAAACAGAAGATAATTTTACTTTTTACTTTCCAATGTGTAAGCCTTTTTTATTTCTTTTTCTTGTTGAAATGCTCTCACTAAGACTTCCAGGACTATGTTGAATAGAGGTGGTAAGAGTAGGCATCCTTGCTTTGTTCCTGATCTTGTAGGAATAGCTTTTAGTTTTTCAGCACTAAGTATAATGTCAGCTGTGGGCTTTTTGTATATGACCTCTATTATGTTGAGGTAATTTCCATCTATTCCTGGTTTGCTGAGTGTTTTTATCATGAAAGGGTGTTGAATTTTGTCAAGTGCTTTTTCCACGTCTATTAAAATTACCATGTGATTTTTTATCCTTCATTATGTTCATGTGGTGTATCACACTGATTGATTTTCACATGTTGAACCATCTTTGCATTATAGGGATAAATCACAATGTATCACGTTGTATGATCTTATCAATGTGCTCTTGAAATCAGTTTGCTAATTTTTTTTAAATATGAAATTTATTGTCAAATTGGTTTCCATACAACACCCAGTACTCATCCCAACAGGTGCCCTCCTCAATACCCATCGCCCACCCTCCCTTCCCTCCCACCCCCATCAACCCTCAGTTTATTCTCAGTTTTTAAGATTCTTTTATGTTTTGGCTCCCTCCCTCTCTCTTTTTTTTTTCCTTCCCCTCCCCCATGGTCTTCTGTTAAGTTTCTCAGGATCCACATAAGAGTGAAAACATATATATGGTATCTGTCTTTCTCTGTAGGACTTATTTCACTTAGCATAACACTCCAGTTCCATCCACATTGCTACAAAAGGCCAGTGTGCTAAAATTCTGATTAAGATTTTGCATCTATTTCATCAGAGATATTGAACTGAAGTTTTCTTGTAGTGTCTGTCTAGTTTTAGTATAAGGGTAATTTTGACCTTATAAAATGAGTTTGGAAGCATTCCATTCTCTTCAATTTTTTGTAAGAGTTTGAAAATGATTGTTGTTAATTCTTCTTTAAATGTTTGGTAGAATTCTCCAATAAAACCATCTAGTCACAAAATTTTCTTTGTTGGGACATTTTGGTTACAGGTTCAATTTCCTAACTGGTTATACATCTATTCAGATTTTCTGTTTTTTTATGATTCAGTCTCAATAGGTATGTTTCTAGGAATTTATCCTTTTCTCTAGGTTCTCTAATTATTCATAATCGTTTCTTATAATTACTTCTGTGACATCAGTTATGTCTCCTCTTTCATTTTTTATTTTAGATTAGTCTTCTCACTTGTTTTCTCAGTTAGTCTAGCTAAAGATTTCTCAATTTTGTTGAGCTTCTCAAAAACAAACTCTAATTTTGCTGATTTTTTTTCTGTTTTTCTATTTTCTATTTTTTTCATCTCTTCCTTGATCTTTATTATTTCCTTCCTTCTATTAACTTTGGGCTTAATTTGTCCTTCTTTTTCCAGTTTCCAGAGGCATACAGTAAAATTGTTTATTTTAGATCTTTTCATGATTTTTAACGTGTGAACTTCCCTCTTGGCACTGCTTGTCTTACATTCAATAAGTTTTAGTATTTTGCATTTTCACCTTTATTTGTTGAAGATATTTTCTAATTTCCTCTGTGATTTCTTCTTTGACCCATTGGGAGTGTGGTGTTTCATATTTACATATATAGAGATTTTCTACTTTTTCTTCTGTGATTGATTTCTGATTTCATTCTATTGTGGTCAGAAAAGTCAGTTGGCATGATTTTAGACTTCTTAAATTTGTTAAGACTTGTTTTGTGATCTTACATGTGATCCGTCCTTCAGAATGTTTCCTGTGCACTTGATACAAATGTTAACCATGTTGCTGTTGAGTGTAATGTTCCCTGTATGTCTTTTTTTGTGACAGTCCTGTGTTTCCATATTGATCCTCAGTATGGATCTTCTAATCATTCTTGAAAATGAGGTATTGAAGTCTCCTACTAATATTATGTTGCTGTCTATTTCTCCTTTCAGTTGTGTCAATGTTTGTTTCATATATTTAGGTGCTATCATGTGTATCAAATATATACATATATAGATTTGTAATCATCATTATCTCCTAGAATTGACACTTTTATTATTATATAATGTTGGTCTTTGTCTCTTGTGACCATTTTGACTTAAAGTCCATTTTGTCCTTATATCTAAATGGAGTCTTTTGTAGAAAACATGTAATTGGATATTTTTTTTTCTTTTTTTAATTCATTCAGCTACTCTGCCTTTTTATTGGGGAGCTTAATTCATTTACTCGTTATGTAGTTTTCAATAATAGACTTACTATTGCTGTGTTGCTGTTTTCTACCAATCCAATAATTTCTTTGTTCCTCCTTTCTTCTCTTGCCATTTTCCTTTATGTTTTGTTTATTTTACTGGCATGCTTTGATTCCCTTCTCATTTTCATTTGTGTACGTTCTATAAGTAATTCCTTTGTGGTTACCATGGGGCTTATATTTTAAAAACTTGTAGTTATGACAATCTATTTTGAGCTGATAACTTCAACTGCATACAAAAAATAACACTTTTTCTTCTCGCCACACACACTGAGATTATCTATCAATGCCACAAATTACATCTTTTATTGGATTATCTATTAACATCATTTATAATTATTTTTATACTTTTATCTTTAACTTCTATATCTAATTAAAAAGTTTTACCCACCACTATTACAGTATTACAACATTCTGTATTTGTCTATATATTTACCTTTACTAGTGAGCTTTATACTTTCATATGTTTTCATGTTTGCTGTTTATCATCTTTCCATTTCAACTTGAAAGGCTCTTTAGCATTTCTTGTAAGCCAGGCCTAGAATTGATGAACGCTCTCAGGTTTTGTTCATCTAGGAAAGTCTTTATCTACTTTAATTTTTAAAGAACATCTTTAAGTCTCGAGAACACATAAAGATAGTTAGATTTCCTATAGTAACATAAAAGAATACATTTATTCTTTGGCTATCAACATATTGTTATAATAAACTTTATTTCTTTTCTATTTTTTTCCAAGTTTCCTTAATAACTGTATAAGGTATTATTATATTTCCTAATACATTGGCTCTTTCAAATAAATGTATCATTGCAATAATCATATCCTGTTAGTTAAGTAAAAACTCACTTACCTTTATATTAGATATCACTATATCAGATTAAATAAATGACTAAACTCTGCCCTTCCCACTTCCATTCTCTTATTCTGACCCATCATTTGTTCGAGTCTTAATAGAGACCACAACTAAAGGATCCTATGGCAGGTTTGGAGTAGACTTTAGGATAGGGTAGTGAGGTAAAAGTACAGAATGTACTTACAACAAAAAATAAAAAGAAGTGTCGTTTATATGAAATTCAAATTTAACTTGGTGTCCTTTATTTTTATTGCTCTATGGCAGATTTACTTCTGGAAAGCTCTTGACATTTAGCTCACCCCTTGAGAATTAAGAGCAACAAGGACCAAAAACAACTCAGCTATTTCTTAGTGAAGCTGTGAGATACTCCCACTGGAACAAAATCTGAGGCTAAAGTAAGATTTATAATAAAACAGGCATCATTGTAAATTTACAATGTGCCAGACACAATGCTTAGCTTTCAATGTGAATTTCAGTACATAATCCTTCCAACCACTCTGTTTTAAAGGTGGCAAAATCTTGATTTAGAGAGGCTAATTTGCCAAAAGCTACACTTCTAGGAAGTGAGACAACCAGGATTCTAAACCAGCCGATACTACCCGAAGCTTTAGGGCTTACTCAAAGTGGTATACTGGAAGCAAAAAGTTCAATGTCCTGAGAATGTGTGTGTGTGAGTGTGTGTGTGTGTGTAATTATAACATCGTATATATAATATAGTCAGAGCTAAAGGGAATATAGTACTTATGATACTTTCTATCAATCTTCATTTAAATAACACTTAATGACACTAAATAAATTTTAAAAACACTCACTAAGCACCTCTATGCCAGGCAGTGTTCTACATAAAAAAACATAAAGTAGTAAGCAAGACCAATGCAATCCCCACTATTTAAAGTATACAAAAAAATACGTCATATTTTGGAAGACAAATCAACAGCAGTTGTGAATAAAAGATATAAATAATAAAAATTCCCTTTTAAGAGATAAACATGTTTATCATTTCTGAGTTTGGAACTGTTTAGGTCACAAGAAAATGTAAATCTGCACATTCTTGGAGAACTTTCACAGAAATATGAACAAAATGAATTTCTTGAGTATGACTTCATGAATACAAAGAATGGAAGACTTTCCACTCTACCTATTACAATATTTCATAATCTGTGGGGTCTTATTACATGATTTGAAATAAACATTTATTGAAAGTTTGTATACATTTTTAAATAAATCAACACTTCTTTAAATTAAATTGAGAGGACACGCTAGTAAATTAGAGAATAGTTAGTACTTAATTTCATTGCTCAACTGGTTCTCATATACCATACTCTATGAAAGAATGATTTCTAAACGTTTTGAATTTCATCGGGCCAGGTAATATTCCTCTTTACACCCATAAGTGGAATGATTCTGTCGTATTGCCCAAATTACGATACCTCTGAGATTGAAAGGAGGAGCCATCAAATATGCCTGGAGGGCAGGAGGAACCAGGATTGGCACCAAGATGCCTTGTGGGCAGCCCATTCGTCTCTATCTCTGCAACTTGAATGATTACCTCGACATTTTGCTGTGATTAGCGCCAGTGACTTTTTCCTTGGTGGAAAAACAAGACAGCATGGTACCAAAGGTATTATATTAGTATTTGTCACAGCAGGTTTATGGTGCCATTAGCTGTGATCAGAGCTAAAAATACAGCAAAAGTGAAAATCCTTCCGTGCAGTAATAAACATGTATCTTTCTCAGTGGCGACAGACATAAAGTACATCTTCTGGTTCAAATGATGAGATAAAGAAGGTGAAAACTGGTTGTTGTTGAATAGTTAATAATCAAATATGTAAAAGTTGTCCTCTGTTATCACTGCTGACCTCACTCCTTTTATCTGCACATTTATTTGTGCAGCGGCTTTAATGCCTGGAAATCCCTCAGTAGAAATGTTTCTGCCTTGATAGCTGCTTCTTACTAGGCTATTTCTCTCTCTTTGTCTTGCTTGAGTTTAATGTTGTCAACTCGATTACATTTTCCTCATAGTTATATGGAAATAGGTTGTGAGAGTAATGACTGTTAATTAACATTGGAACCGCATATCCTAACTCTTTTTTTTTTTTAATTTTTTTAACATTTATTTATTTTTGAGACAGAGAGACAGAGCATGAACAGGGGAGGGGCAGAGAGAGAGGGAGACACAGAATCTGAAATGGGCTCCAGGCTCTGAGCTGTCAGCACAGAGCCTGACGCGGGGCTCGAACTCACGAACCATGAGATCATGACCTGAGCCGAAGTTGGACGCTTAACCGACTGAGCCACCCAGGCACCCCATATCCTAACTCTTAAAAGACACATTGGCGCACTGTTCTGAAAATAATAAAAGTACCTCAAGTTTGACTTCTACCTTTGAAATTGCCTTTCTTCTCTTTTACTAGGAATTCTATAGAAATTATAATTTTCCCCCGTATATAAACCTACAGTCATGTACACATATCCTAAAGTAAGACTTCACTTTAAATTTCAAAAAACTACCATACACAAGAATGCCCACAATGCTTATTTAAGAACGCAATTTTTCTTTTTAAAAAGTAATATTATGCTGTATTTGATAAAGCCTATTCCATTCTACCCAGCAACATAATAAACCCAAGAGAAGTAAAAATGATTGCCAGATATGTACACTGTTATCTCCTTTACTTTCTGCTTATTAGTAGAGTTTTTCACAAGAGTGTTGGGAGAATGGGATAAAGCATAAGTCATATACAAAGAACAATTTAAAATTAAATTCACAGTTCATTAAATTAGTTGGAATTTAAGTCTCCATATTTTATCTTCTAAATACTCATTCCATAACCATCAGTTGTTTCTATGCCCATAAACATTTAAAAGCCAGTGGACTTGCTACAAATTTCCCCCTCTAGTAATAGTTACTGAGCAATTTTTTTTTAATATTTCAAAAAACATATTGGAAATCTGCAAAGATTCAAGAGGTATTTTGATCAGATTAAACTTTGGAAAAAGACACACATAGGAAAAACTAGCCATATTTAAATATAATCTCTTTCTAAAGACACTGAAAGTATTTAGGAACTTAGAAAACAAATAAGTGGCACCTCCACTATGTCTGCAACGTGAGTAGCCATTCTTATTGTTTTTATATCAATAGGAAAATAGAAATAGGAGATGAAAGAGAGAGGTGGGACAGTGAAATAAGGTGATGAATAAAAATATTGCACAGAGAACCCAGAACCATAGTTAGAGCTACACCGTTCTATACTACATGAAAAATTCTAGCATTAAATATTAAGTGCATTAAATATAATTTTAGCATTAAATGTAAAAATAGCAAAATAATTCTGCATGCAAAATTATAGGAAGCTTAGTAATGTTCATGTTTTTCACTGAACCAAAATGTGTTTCTACTCTCATCTATGAAAAAAATAATAATTTTTTTTCAAACCCTAAAAAGTGAACCAGAAGTATTCAGTTAAAACCACCACATTTTAAAATAGTTGCATTTTTTTCCTCTGGAACATCACAAGGATTACAGTTTTGAAAATCATTTCCGGGTGACCAACAACCACAATGAAAAGAGAGAATGTGAAAATTAAATGGTTAATTTAGTCAACAGCTGAAGAATACAGTGTTCTGTAGACAGGAGACTTCCCAAGGGAAAGAGTGGGGTTAAGGAGTCAATTTTAGAGCACTCACTTCCCCTGATGAACTTTCCTAAAACTGATGCACTTGAGATCTAATTTGCTATGAGTCTATTTTCCAACCCACTGTCAAAAAATCGCCCATCTCTCTCTCTTACTACAGAAAGAATGTTTACACCTCTCACCCCTCTAACTATGTTGCATTCCCCAAAGATCTAAAAATCTCTAGGTCATCAAATAAAGAGAAAATTTGCAATACTGCTGACAACAAAGTCTACTTTAATCAAAGCAGTATAAAACTCTTCCAGTCAATTTCATTGAGAGTGGTATTTCCAATAATATTGCCTTTCATTTTTAATAAAAATCAAAGCAATGTGTACTTACTAATAATTCTAATTATAATTCAATCATTTAAGAGTTTCAGTCTTTTTATCAAAAGAAGTCAATTATTTTATTTTATTTTATTTTATTTTATTTTATTTTATTTTAGAGAGAGAGCACACAAGGTGGGGGAGAGGGGCAGAAGGAGAGTGAGGGAGGGAGAGAGAGAGAGGGAAAGAGAGAGAATCTTAAGCAGGCTCCACACTAGTGCAGAGCCAGGCTCAAGGCTTGATTCCATGACCCTGAGATCATGACTTGAGTTGAAATCAAGAGTTGGACACTCAAATGGCTGAGCCACTCAAGGCGCCTCAGGAGTAAATTCTTTTAAAATTTCAAAATAAATCTACAATTTTTGTTGCAAGGAAATTACAATAAGGTGATTGATAAAATACTCTCAGCCACAAAAGAAATCTATATTACATTAAAACAAAAGTCCATTAAGAAGTGTAATGTAATATGACCTCAAGGGAACAAAGAACCAATTTAAATTTCCCAGCTGTTACTGAAGAGCTTTCTATGTATTTTTAACATGGATGTTAGTGAGTATCAATCATTGTGATTCTTAGACTTCATTGGATACATTTATAAAAAAAGCTTTATCAGATTTATGTTAAAACTTCAATATTTATAATACAGTGTAAATCATATCTATGCATTTTTAAAATATAATAAGAAATTTTAGGGGTCAACCTAAAAGCGTGCAAAAGAAGACATATATTTTCTTTTTTTTTTTTTTAACGTTTATTTATTTTTGAGACAGAGAGAGACAGAGCATGAACGGGTGAGGGGCAGAGAGAGAGGGAGACCGGAAGCAGGCTCCAGGCTCTGAGCCATCAGCCCAGAGCCCGATGCGGGGCTCGAACTCACTCACGGACCGCGAGATGGTGACCTGAGCTGAAGTCGGACGCTTAACCGACAGCCTCCCAGGCGCCCCGAAGACATATATTTTCAAAATACTATTAGGCAATGCCCAAGCAAAAATAAAGCATGAAGACCACTACTAGAAGCAATGTCTTGCTCAATATGATCACATAAACTATCCAAATAACATAAATCTTCAAAATAGATTCGGGACGGCACATTGAGTTTTACTTTATCAATTAGCATAATAAGGTAATTGCCAGTTTTTCCAGGAGTTTTCTGTGTTTTCAAAGACTGAGAAAATTCAGGATGAACATACATACAAAAGCCCAAGCCCACAATTCACAGAGATAACCCCTGAATTTTCACCTCTACTTCTTACATGTGAAATTTGCCAAATATCGTAATTAATGTGTTTTCCACCTGAGGAAATTCTCTCCTAAGACATTGAATTTACACATGAAAGATCAATTTATTCAGACATCCAGTATTTTACCCATTAGCTATGAACATGAGAAACATGTAGAGGGTATTTACTTTGATGATGCAAAGGAATAATGATACAAAAAACAATTCAGTTTTCTCAAAATAGTTCTTGGAACTTAAGGTAAACTTTAACAACTCTTAAAATTATCAAAATTGGACTGATAGCTTTGCTTTATATGTCTTAAGGAAGATAAAAGTAAATTATTTGAAAATGTGATATTTTAGGCATGTCAATTCATAAAAAAAATTATTTGTAAATGGTATGTGACAATTTTATTAAAATTTTCTACTAAATATTTCAGAATCAGGGGCGTCCGGGTGGCTCAGTAGGTTAAGTGTCAGACTTCAGCTTAGGTCATGATCTCATGATTCGTGACTTCGGGCTCTGCATCGGACTCTGTGCTGACAGCTCAGAGCCTGGAGCCTGTTTCAGATTCTGTGTCTCCCTCTCTCTCTGCCCCTCCCCTGCTCACACTATGTCTCTCTCTCTGTCTCTCTCTCTCTGTCTCTCTCTCAAAAAATAAATACACACTATAATAAATAAATAAATAAATAAATAAATAAATATTTCAGAAGCTAGTATTATAATAGCTGGCTCTATTGTCTTTGCACATCTAATGTTTTCATCCACCAATCCATTCTTTTCTTGGGAAAGGAAATCACAAAGGGAAGGGTATCACTCCCCTACTGAAAACACTTGATAGTTTCTACTAAATCCCAGATCTTTACTGTAGCCCTAGGAACCTGCATGATCTGGTGGCACATCTCTTCTAGTTCTGTTGTGATGCCTCTTGCTTACCATGTTCCAGTCTGGTTTCCTTTCAGCTCAAATAACTAATATCCTAGAGTCACAAACACCTTCTGGCACATTGAATGTCTTTCCCCATCACTACCACCACCCCTATTCCTCACTTATTTGCTCCTACTGAATCTTTCATTGTAGCTCAATAATTATCTCCTGAAAAAGTCTCTCTGATCATTCTCTTTCATAACATTCTGTTATTTCTTTTATCACACTTACCACAATTTATGATCACACACATAGTCAATGGCATGTTTGTTTGCTTGTTTGTTTGTTTTGTAATGTTTATTTTTGAGAGAAAGAGACAGAGTGTGAGCTGGGGAGGGGCAGAGAGAGAGGGAGACACAGAATCCGAAGCAGGCTCCAGGCTCCGAGCTGTCAGCACAGAGCCTGATGTGGGGCTGGAACTCACAAACCATGAGATCATGACCTGAGCTAAAGTTGGACACTTAACCTACTGTGCCACCCAGGTGCCCCTTCAATTGTGTATTTGTATTTATCTGTGTCTCATGAATGGACCAAGATCAATCTGCTTGGCATGTACCCAGGATCTTAGCACAGTATCTGACATGTGGTAAGTGAAAACTAGTGAGTGAATTATATAGCTCCACGGGAACAGAAAATATCAACTACCTAGATTAAATATATTTATGTATACATCATCCTTATACATATTTATAATTATTATTAAACAACTAACTAAAAAACTGAATACAAAAACACAATGACCAAAACATACAAAAAGTAACCTGCCACCTGGGAGTTCTTCTGCACTTAATCTTATAATCATTTAACAACAGTCAGAGATCAGAGGTTTGCTGGACATATATATACACTTACCAAAGGAATTTTCAGCAGCCTTCAAATTCACCCACACCAACTAAGGTTTGTTTGAAGCACATTTATCCTACCCACGAGATTTGTTTTCTGATTGGTCTTCCTTTCTTCTCTCCAATTCACCTAACTTGCTATGGCAGGATTTGTTGTCTTCAAACACTTTCTAAAAAGGTATTCTTTCCCTAGTCACATTTTTTCAATTACATTTTATTTCCAATGGCAGGAAATTCTAAACCTCAGAAAGACAAGTAGCAATTCCCTTGATAATGTTGGGTACTCCCATTTACCATTTGTATTTAACTACAGAAAAACTTGGTATCTAAAAAAATAATAATCCTGAGACATACTTTAGCATTAACTGTCTTAAAATTTGAAATTTAGCAAGAGTGAACTAACTTAGGAAGCATTTTTCTACTGGGGCGAGTGGATGGCTCAGTCTATTAAATGTCCAAGTCTTGATTTTGGCTCAGATCATGACCTCAAGGTCATGGGATTAAGCCCCACATCAGGCTCTTTGCTGAGTGTGCAGACTGCTTACGATTCTCTCTCTCCCTCTGCCCCAACCTCCACTTGAGCGCTTGAGCTGTCTCTCTCTCTGTCAAAAACAAAAACAAAAACAAAGAAAGAAAAAAGAAAGTATTCTTCTACAGCCAAAATTTAAGAAGAAGATGACTGTTGATAAAGCAAAGTGTTTATTACACAATAATTCTTATTTTTTCAAAGATTTTCCAAACAAAGATACAAATAGGATGGTTTTGAAATCAATATACTTATTGTTCATGAGAATGTGCTTCCATACATGATTAAAGAAGAAGAAAACTGGTAATACTTTTCTTAGAACAAAATGCGTTTCCTATTCAAAAATCATAGCAGAGGAGATGGCTATTCACAAGGTATCTCCTCAAACTTATCAAAAAAATAGAGATAAAATTATTTAAAGCATAAAAAGTAAGCTATTTAGACTTGCCTTATTACTATCTTTTCTCTATTCACCTGACCACACTGTAAGGTAAAAAAGCACTTTTTACTTTTGAAAGTACTTTTCTGAGCTGGAAAATTTACATAAAACTAAACATGACAGCACAGAAATACTTTGTTTTTTAATTTTTTTAATTTTTTTAAATGTTTATTTATTTTTGAGAGAGACAGAGTGTGAGCAGGGGAGGGGCAGAGAGAGAGAGGGAGATACGAATTCCAAAGCAGGCTCCAGGCTCTGAGCTGTCAGCGCAGAGCCCGATGCAGGGCTCGAACCCACAGACCGCGAGATCATGACCTGAGCCGAAGGCAGCTGCTGAACTAACTGACTGAGCCACCCAGGTGCCCTGAAGGAATGTTTTTTAAAGATACACGCTAAAAAAATAAAATTTTTCATGTTTATTGAAATTATCCACACTTTAGATGTTAACTTTTACTTTTTGAGTAAGACAAATCAATGTTCTTTTCTAATTCGTATTAAAATGATCCTGTAAGCTTATGTGAAATTTCTTATAAATGTATATATTTACTTAATGATCGGATATGCCTACTTCATATTTAAAATATGTTCATGTTTAATATTAATACATCAATTAACATTAATATATTCTACGCAGTTTTCTAAACGGCAGCATTAATTCTAGTGTTCTGTAATTGTGTGAAGTGAAGGCCAAAACTGCACTTTGGTTTATTTTGCATTGGAGCTATAGTCATTGGCTAGATTTCCCAGGCACTTCCCAATCAGCCTCCCTTTCCCGCGTGACTCTATGACTCACTCATGCCCAACTGCACCATTTCTTCACTACCTCATCTATTGTTTTTTCTGGAGTTCCTTGTCTAATAATGCTGTTTCCTTCCTCTCCCTAAACAGTGCCTAACTCCTCCAGTTCTGCTTGATCTCCTTCTTCCCAGGAGTTCAGAATTAAGTTTGAAACCATTATTTAATATGTAGAAAGGGAGCTTCCTGAGGGCAGAGAGCTTTGTCGCTTCTGTCACTACCCTACCTCCAGAGTCTTGGCCACTTCCCGGCATATTAAATGCACTCAGTACACATTTGTTGCACAAGTAAATAGAACTGACAATAAATTAGCTGGCTCGTATCATAAGCAGTTCAAGCTTGCTTTGTTAGCCTCTCTGAATACATCACAACTTCCTCCTGTGACATGCCAACATTTAACAAATTTGGATCTGCAAGTCTGGTGCTTTCTCCTCAAAGCTCTAGTCTTACAAATGGACAACCTGCAGATGAATGGAATACTCAATGTCAAGGTGCCCTGTGGACCAGTTAGGTTTAATATAAGTACGAATAAATTGAGAGAGTAGCACTATGTTTATGCTTAATAGTCTCTAAACTAACTATGGTAAATATTAGTGATTTTTACCACTAATTTTTACCACTAAATATAAGTGATCCTTGCATTCAAATGTGAGTAAAGATACAAACTAGAGGGGCGCCTGGGTGGCTCAGTCGGTTGAGAGTCTGACTTCGGCTCAGGTCATGATCTCATGGCTCGTGGGTTCGAGCCCCGTGTTGGGCTCTGTGCTGACTGTTCAGAGCCTGGAGTCTGCTTCGGATTCTGTGTTTCCTTCTCTCTCTGCCTTTGCTCCACTCATGCTCTGTCTCTGTCTGTCTCTCAAAAATAAATAAAATGTAAAAAAATGAATAAAATAAAAAGATACAAACTAGAAATAAATCTTAAGGAATGTATTTTGCCTTCGCAATTTTGGGATTAATGCCAAAATCTTTCACTCAATACTTAACTGAAACTAGATTGTAACAAAGCATTTGACTTCAGCACATATAACTTATGAAGGGCCAGGTTCCAAACACTGTTTACATGAATGTTTTCTTAGGACCAGTAAATGTGACTTTCAGCTCTGATGTAAGCCCTTCCTTCCTTTACTGCACAGGGTGGCCGCAGAGGTTAACCCAGATTACCAGCCTGTTCTCTCCCCTTTCAAACCTCAGTGGACTTTAATTACCAGCTTACTCTATTCCATCTCATCATATTGTCTTGCTAATTGCTTGCTCCTAAGTCCCTGCATCTTTGTACTGATGTCTTCTTTTTTTCTCAGGGGACAATTTTATATTTTCAAAATACAGAATTAGTCGTTTTTTTTTAATGTTATCTCCTTGTAGAAAAAGGAGAAAAAAATAACAAAGTTCAACGTGATCTCCTACATGTAAGAAATAAAGTGACTTTCCCTCAAATGTAAACTCCCCCCAAAAAATCGCTTTAAGAGGCTACCTTCATTGTTCTACCCCCAACACTATATTCCAGCATGTCCTTTCTGGTCTCTGAAGTTCAAGCTACAAAAAAATAAAAAAAATAAAAAATAAAAATTTACTTTAAAGAGAATTGAATTAAAAGGTGAAGGTTGCTAATGAGTGAGCACCATCACTTCAACAGCTTTTATTTTATTTTATTATTTTATTTTATTTTATTTTATTTTATTTTATTTTATTTTATTTTATTTTTCTTCAACTTTGTTACAGAAGCCAAAGAAAATAAAAAGTTTGAAGCCAGGGACCCATATGCTATTCTGCTGTATAACTAACTTTACCATTATGGTATATTCTTGCTTTGAACCATGGGGCAATGTTCCATCGAAAAGAACTGATTTGACTGCAATTGACTTTCTAAGATTTATAAAGATAAAATAAATTTGCATAGAGCATGATCAAAAAGTATTCTTTTTCCATTTGGGGAGGAAAATTATATGCACGATTTCTCCTGAAGATTTGAAATATTTTCATTTCATATATGAGAAATATAAAAACTAATTTTTCCAATTCTTGCCTCAAAATCCTCAATCACTGTTTATTTAAAAGACAGCTCTAAATCTGGAAAACTTTAGGGACCACAATTAATCAGGATGATACTTCACACAAATATTTACTATCTCTCCTTCTCTCTCATCAAAGCCAGAGTGCATCAGGTTTGAAATGGCAGTTGTCCAGAGGGATTTGCTCCCAATTATTTTGATCTCATGTTCTTTGTCTATGTGATGACAAAGCAATAGCATGTTTTTCATCAAAGGCAGGAGATGCATTATTCTTTCTTTGATCTGTAAAAGGACATTCTTGAGTGGAAAGGTGAGAGGATAGACCCTAAGACTTTTTAATGCTTTAATCTGAAAATAAATAAACTACTCTTATGTGAAAAGTTAGAAATTCTTAAAAGCACAATTCCAAAATGAAGAGGTCCCGATTTTTTGTATTCATCTTTAAATCTTTAAATCCAAATGACTCCTCCCCTTTTAGACTGTCATGCATCTCTGAGCCCCAAAATGTGGATATTTTACTCACTGGGAAGCTTTATATTATATTTTAAGCTTGAAAATTAAGAAGATCTTTGAAACTCAATACTCTATCTTAAAGACTGATATTGTCAATGTTCTTTTCTCTTCATCTTTTCTCTCAGTTTCTTTGAACCCCTGATTGAACTGGCATAGGCTGTTACGCTCTCTCCTTGCATTTTCCATGCCCCCTTGAGCTCTCAACATTGTACTCATTTCTTTAGTCAGCTTACTTGAGACCAGCCTCCATTTTGCCTTGTAGCCCATTAACTTACTTTTACTTTTTTCAGTGTGTGCATATGTGAGTGAGTCTGTAATGTCATTGTGTATGTCTTCCTCTTTGGATATGTATAAATAATAACAAGAATTAATCTATCAGATGCTCTCTCCATCTTTTAACTCAATTTTACTCCTTACAAAAAGTTAGGCATTGTTTTGATTCCACACTTCAAGGACAAATTCAGAAAATCACAAAATAGTGTATTTATTTATTTTTTGTGCATGTAAGAAAGAGCAAGAGAGTGAGTCAGGGAGTGGAAGGGGGAGTGAGAGAGAATCCCAAGCAGGCTCCACGCTCAGCATGGAGACTGACGTGGGACTCTTTCTCACAACTGTGAGCTCATGACCTGAGCCGAAATCAAGAGTCGTGAGACATTCAACCGACTGAGCCACCCAGGCACCCCTCAATTTTTTCAACTGATGTTTGATTTCTACCTTATTCAATGCATAAAACATTAATTTGAAATAGATGATATGTCTAAACATAACACTTAAAACTACAAAGCTTCTAGAAGAAAACTTAGAAGAATATCTTCATTCCTTGGTTGACAAAGTTATCTCAGACAGAACACACAAAAATACTAACAATAAAGGAAAAAATGATAAATGAGGCTTTATCAAAACTTAAATATCTGCATATTAAAAAAATAAAAAAATTAATAAGAAAGTATACTGGTGAAAATATTTACAACATACATATTTGACAAAGGACTTGTGTCCGGAAAACATAAATAACTTCTTCAACTTAAAAATTAAGATACAAACAATATAATAAAAATGGACAAACTACATACCAAATAGAAAAGTGGAAAATAAACATATTAAAAAGTGCTAACCATTACTGGTCAGTAAGGAAATACAAATTAAAACCACCATGAAATATCCCTTCCTATCCTCTAGAAACAAAATTTAAACAACTGACAATATAAAATATTAGTAAGGATTTGAGGGAATTATTACATTTCAATAATTCTATTCATAAGTATAAAATTTCCCTAAGCACTGAAAACATATGTCCACAAAAATCATGTACATATGTTCATAGTGTATTTATTTGTCATAATCCAAATGTCCCTTATCAGGAGTGTAAAAATCACTAATATAATTACCAAACAAAATAAGAAAGACAGAAAAAAAATAGATTCTGTGTCAAAAGGTTTATTGGGGATAATATCTGGAAAAAGGAAAGATGGGAAGCAAAATGAACAAAGGGAGTTGTCAGACCAGGATGCATGTATGACAGTTTCTGCCAGGCCAATGGGAGTTCTGGAGCAGATTGGCTATTATTACAATCTATTGAGGGCCCTTGTGCCACCATCTTGTTCAACAGTTGCCTTAGGGATACTCTAAGAAAAGCGTGTCTTTAAGTTGTGGCCACCAGACTCGGCAGTTGACTGAGGATCGCCAAAAATAGTGTGGCTTTGGCTCAAAAGCTGAGGCAGACCATGCAGAAGCTCACAACCAGAGGCTGTCAGCTAACCACATTCCTGGCAGCTGGCGAAGAGTCCTTTGTGAAGGGGTATTTAGCCGGTACCTCTCCATGATTTTCACCCCGGAAGGTTTAAATTATGTAAGTTTCAAAACTAGCCTAAGGTATGAGATGTCATGACAGTGATTCTCTTTAGGGAACAGAAAGACATTAGTGGTTAAAAAGAGTCATACGAGTAGTTTCTGTGGTGCCAGTGAGGTCCTATTTCATAACCTAAGTGCAGGTTACGTAAGTGTGTTTATTTTATGATATTTCATCAGGCTGGACCCTTAATATTTGTGCCCCTTTTTGTATATATTTGTTTAATTAAAAGAAAAGCAATTTCAATCATTTCAGTAATGGGAATGTAAACCAGATGGTATCTTCATCAATGAGTGAGTGGTAGAAAAACTTAGACTACACACACACACACACACACACACCACACACAGCACAACATATAGATAACAGCTTCTGTCGTACTGTATTGAAAGACAAGATATTCATGAAGTTATAAGTGATTACAATACCTAGATACTTATTAAAGTGTCAGATTAAAGTCTAATGAGCTAAATGTAATCTAATATATAATAAAATTTGTAATTTAATGGGCTTTGAAGTATAGAAATAACCTTAAATTTAATTTAGATGTTTACAATATATTCATCTTTCCTGAAGCAAATTTCATTTTTCCTCCTTGAATTTCTATTTTTAAAGCTAACATAAATGACATGTTACTAATTAAATGGTACTACACAGCCAATGTTTGTGGAATTGAATTAAATCCATCCAAAGTAAACTGACACAGAAAATTGCATTTATATTATTTCTCCTGTCTCTAAGAGTCATACTTTACAAAAGCTAATGCTTTTCTTGTTTCCAATACATGTTCTGATAAAACCATCATATGTTAGGACACTATTTTAGTTCCTAGGAATGAAAAATGAACACAACATAGCCCTTACCATAGGGAACTAAAATCATAGCATAAGAAAATACGCTTTTGTAATCAATCATAATTCAATATAATGAGTGCTATACAGGTAGCAAAAGAATGAAGATGTGGAAACACAGGGAAGAAAGATATTACATTCCTCTCTTTAGTGTGAGGGAAAAGACCCTCCTACTAAAAACCCCAGAGAAGTCTACTTTAAAGTGTAAATAAGAGTTCGCCAAGCAGATAGGCAAAGGGTGGGACTTTCAGGCAGGAGGAAAGCATAATTAAAGGTAGAGAGGGGTGAGGATGAAATCTTATGATACACTTAGGATTGCTGAAGACTATAAGGTAATTTTAATTGTAACTGTAGCCCAGGTGGTGATGGAAGAAGGGAACAGAGAAAGACAAGTGGTCATAAGCTGGTATGTGTGGACTGGGGATAGACAATGAAACATTAGGATAGATGAAGAAGTCTACAACAGTAACTTGAAATAATGCTTTGAGGACAGAGGATGGGGTGCTGAAGAAAGACAAGTAATAAAGGCGTAGAAGCCGGTGAAAGAAATCAGGGAGAGAAAAGGAAGTAGAGAAGTAGAAAGAGAACAAGTGGTTAAACCAGTGTGTTAACCCAAAAGGAGAGGAGGCCTCAAGAAGGTGACCAGCAGGGTCAAAAGTTTTACCGAAGTCATATGGGATGAGATATGAGAAAAGAACCTGGGATTTGGCAAGGAGAAGGACCTGTCAACAGATGGTGGTGGCAAAGTCAGAAAGCAGGGGACCCAGGAGTAGAAAGGTGAGGAGTGGAGCAGGAGCCTGGGCTGGAGGCTTCAGAACTGTTGCTGTGGTTGTGCATTTTGAGAAAGGAAAGAAATGGATGAAGCATTAGTTTGAAAAGACAAAGAGAATAAAATTTTTTGTTTTAAAAAAATAGAAGCACAAAAGGCATCCAAACTGGCAAGGAAGAAGTAAAACTTTCACTATTCACAGATACATGATACTCTGTATAGAAAACCCAAAGACTCCACCAAAACACTGCTGGAACTGATACATGAATTCAGTAAAGTCTCAGGATACAAAATCAACATACAGAAATCTGTTACATTTCTACACACCAATAATGAAGCAGCGGAAAGAGAAATTCAGAAATCAATCCCATTTACAATTACACCAAAAACCATAAAATACGTAAGAATAAACTAGCCAATGAGGTAAAAGATCTGTACTCTGAAAACGATAAAACACTGATGAAAGGAGTTGAAGATGACACAACGAAATGGAAACACATTCCATGCTCATCATGGATTAGAAGAACAAATATTGTTAAAATGTGCTACCCAAAGCAATCTATACATTTAACGCAATCCCTATCAAAATACCGCCAGCATTTTTCACAGAGCTAGAGCAAACAATCCTAAAATTTGTATACAGCCACAAAAGACCCCCAAATATCCAAAGCAACCTGGAAAAAGAAAAACAAAGCTGGAGGCATCATGATTTTGAACTTCAAGTTATATCACAAAGCTGTAGTCAAGACAATATGCTACTGGCACAAAAATAGAGACCTAGATCGATAGAACAGAATTGAAAACCCAGAAATGAACCCTCATCTATATGGCCAATTATTCTTCAACAAAGCAGGAAAGAATATCCAATGGGGGGGGGGGGAACCGTTTCTTCAACAAATGGTGTTGGGGAAAACAACAACATGCAGAAGAATGAAACTGGACCACTTTCTTACACCATACACAAAAATAAATACAAAATATTTATACAAAATACAAAAATAAATACAAAATAGATAAAAGATCTACAATTGAGACCTGAAACCATAAAAATCCTAGAAGGCAATATAAGTAATCACTTCTTTGACATTGGCCAGCAACTTCTTTCTAGATATGTCTCCTGATGCATGGGAAAGAAAAGCAAAAATAAACTACTAGGTCTACATCAAAGTAAAAAACTTCTGCACAGTGAAGGAAACAATCAACAAAACTAAAAAGCAACCGACAGTATGAGAGAAGATCTTTGCAAATGACATAGCTGAGAAAGGGTTAGTATCCAAAATCTGTAAACAACTTCTAAAACTCAATACCCCAAAAATGAATAATCCACTTAAAAAATGGGCAGACGACCTGAATAGACATTTTTCCAAAGAAGACATACAGATGGACAACAGACACAGAAAAAGATGCTCGGCATCACCTATCATCAGGGAAATGCAAATCAAACCTACAATGAGAAACCACCTCACACCTGTCAGAATGGCTAAAATTAACAACACAAGAAACAACAGGGGTTGGCAAGGATGTGGAGAAAGAGGAACCCTCTTGCACTGTTGGTGGGAATGCAAATTAGTGCAGCCACTGTGAAAAACAGTATGGAAGATCCTCAAAAGTCAAAAATAGAACTACCCTATGATCCAGCGATCGTACTATTGGGTATTTACCCAAAGAATACAAAAATACTAATTCGAAGGGATACTTGCACTCTGATGTTTATAGCAACATTATCTACAATAGCCAAATTATGGAAACAGCCCAAGTGTCCATCGATTGATAAATAGATGAGTAGATAAATAGATGAATAGAATGATGTGGTATATATATGCAATGGAATATTAGTCAGCCATAAAAATAATTAAATCTTGGCATTTGCAATGACACAAATGGAGCTAGAAAGTATTATGCTAAATGAAATAAGTTAGTCGGAGAAAGACAAATACCATATGATTGCACTCATAAGTGGAATTTAAGAAGCAAAATGAACAAAGGGACAAAAAGAGACAGAGAGAGGCAATCAAAGAAATAGACTTAACTACAGAGAACAAATGGATGGTTACCAGAGTGGGGGGTGGGGGGGATGGATGAATAGGTAATGGGGGTTAAGGATTGCACTTGTGATGAGCACTGGGTGTGTATGGAAGTTTTGAATCACTATATCGTACACCTTAAACTAATATTACACTATATGGTAACTAACTGGAATTTAAATAAAAACTTTAAATAAGGGGCGCCTGGGTGGCTCAGTCGGTTAAGCGTCAGACTTCGGCTCAGGTCATGATCTCACAGCTCACAGGTTCCAGCCCCGTGCCCAGCTCTGTGCCGACAGCTCAGAGCCTAGAGCCTGTTTCCGATTCTGTGTCTCCCTCTGTCTCTCTGCCACCCCCCGCCCGAGCTTGCGCTCTGTCTCTCTCTCTCTCTCAAAAATAAATAAACATTTTTATAAAATTGAAAAAAAAACTTTAAATAAAAAATAGAAACACAAAAGTATAGTTGTAGGCTGAGTGGAATAAGTCTATAAAGAAGAAATAAGATACAGGAGATAAGAGGATTATCAGAAAAAAACTTTTGTCTGAACTAGGATGCAAGTGAGGAAAAATGAGCATGTAAATAGGTTTAGAAGTAGAGGGATTGATTCAACAACCAAACTTGGCTAAAGACTAATGAGAGCAGAGCCGAGAAACATCCACTACCATTTCAAAGGAATAGGTCGGTAGCCAGAGCCTCAGGAACAATACATCTTACATGAAACCAGTCAGTGCCAGAATTTGACGGATGGTCTTACCTGGAAAACTTGCTTCAAAATACCCTACCCTGACTCAATGTATCTTGTGTACATGTCCCTTTTCTGTTTCCTTCCTTTCTCTTCTCTTCCTCCCTTATATCCTCCAGACAAATAACACATTTTGTGTTCTTTTTGTGCTGCCCCAGGGCAGACTCTGGCCCAGCAGCATAGGTCTCTTTCCAGAAGGGAGCCTTCTGGAAGAGAAAATCTGCCTTCTCCATCCCCCACCATCCTTCGCTACCCCTTTCTGCTTCCTGGAGCATTTGCACAAGATTTGACAACCCTAACTTGAGTCGGACTTAATCTACTAATGGTTCTGGTAAAAACAATAAGAATATAATAATCACAACAGCCATCTTTGAAGTTGAGACACTAAGGCACAGAGAGCGTAAGTTAACTTGGACAAAGTTTAACGGGCAGTAAGTGGTACTGAAAGTGTCCAGCCCAGGCGGCAATTACTCTGAAGTCCTCCCTTTCACTGTGACCTCTTTAATCCCATCAAGAATGGGTTTGAGAGGCCAACCTGAGAAAATGGCATTCGTGTCCTCAGATACTGTTCTCCGAGTAAAACTGAGCTAAAATCTTCAGAGATTTAGCTCCGAATTTGCAAAGGACCTCCAGTGGGCTTGCGTTTTGAGCATTTGCAACTACATAGTTTATGATTAATTCCATAACTATTCAAACTGCTCTCCAAAAAAAAAAAAAAAAAAAAAAAATCAAGTGAAGTTGAGCTGCTCTCAACACTTTCAAGTACTACTAAGCTCTTTTCACCTTCTCCGGAAAGCCACCACATTGCACACAGGATTTACTACCTTCAACTTGTTAAATATGGAGCAAGTGGATAAATTCAAGTGCAAATGGATTTATTACCCAAGTTTGTCCCTGTAGATTCAAGTGTGCCAAGAAGAGTCAAAAATTGTAGCTCAATTTTTATTTCATTATATTTTTAAATTTGGGGCATATCTAATCTTTGGGATAAGTTAGAAACCTCAAACCACGCGGGGCTGGATAAAAATGAAATCCCCATTATCAGGAAAAAAACTACACGTAGATATGTCCGAATAATGATGGTTTTTAATTGTAATATACAGAGTTGTAGCTGCACTGAACACGTTCTATTAAACAATACTGTTAATATTTCATTTTCATTAGTGACACATCAGTGGGTGGTTAGTAAGGTAATCCTGCCTTACCCAACATTTTACACAGTAACAAGTATCATCAAATAATAATAATAGTAATAATAATGATAATAATAGCTAACTCCTAAGTCTATGCCTCCTTTTTGTAAGTTACTTGATTATTGAAAGGCTTTATATAAGACAAATCTTCCCCAAGTTGTCTGGCGTTTGAAGGAGAAGGACTTCAATTTAAGGGAACTGGCAGGCAAAACAACTAGCTAATAACTTGATGAAACAAGTTTTATTCTAGAAAACATATGGTAGATGGGTAGTTCTCAAATACAATGTGAGTCCACATTGGCCCTAAAATAGAAGTTTACTTCACGTTCTGTTTAGATCAATAACTCCAACTGTGTATCAGGTTCACCTGGGATATTTGCTTAAAATTCATCCTCCTGTACAATGCCCTAAACATGTCTACATTGATGAAGCTGAAGTAGGATGCACAAATTTGCATTTATATCACTTCTGGTAAACATGTTATCGTTGGTTGAGGCACGTCCTTTCAAAAATGTGTGCTTAGAAGTAACAGAATCCTGAAGTCAAGAAAACTGAATGCGTCTAAGGATTAATTAGCTTTCCAAAAGATATCAAGCTTTTCCTACCCGTTCCACCTTGCAAACATCTCTATTCTTCTTCGTTCCATCTGCCATCACTGAAATATTCAATACCCCACGTTTTTTGTGGCTAGACGTGGCTTTCTGTTTGACTCCTTACCTCTGATATTGCTTCCTGCCAATTAAATTCTCTACACCAATTATCTTTAAAGTGGCAACCATGCACTCTTCAGTACCCAAGATGATTTACTGCACCTGCAGAAGATATATTATAATTTTTTTTTCTTTTTCTTTTTAGTGGGCTTCATGCCCAGCATGGAGCCCAACACAGGGTTTGAATTCAGGACCCTGAGGTCATGACCTGAGCTGAGATCAAGATTCAGACTCTTAACTGACTGAGTCATCCAGGCACCCCTTATAACTTTTTTAAATTTATCATTTTTATTTGAAAAAATAAGAAATACAGCTTTACAATTATTTAGCATCTGGAATTGATACAGGTACTCATAATCAATCTTCAAGTCATTTATTAGGATGTTACATTGGGAAGTAAAGTTATCTTGAGAAAACCTGGGAATTCTACAAGAAATAGTTTATAGTGGCCCCTAAATTCATTAACTCACTTTCAGTATGCTACATTGTGTGTCTGGTTACCTGATTTATAAATTTTATCACAAAGTTTTAATCTTCAAACAAATGGAAAGTTAGATTTTAAAATGTTCCTAAAATAAAAATTTGAGTTGAAGTTAGTAGACATATCATAAGCAAACAATAAGAAAATATCAAAGCACACAATTCTAAATCTAGCTTTTGCCCCGCTGCATTACCAGATAAAAATGACAATGATGATCTAATCAAATTTCACAAATCATATAAAATGTGAAATGATCTATTATTATTATCGGCACTAA